>NC_092818.1:168651712-168979212 GCF_023375885.2 Dermacentor andersoni
AGTAGATGTCAGGTTGTTAGTAATGTCGTTAATAATAAGTATATTGACTGGAAAAGGCAGAGAGATGGGCCGGAAAGTGAAATGTCTGGCAGTAATGTCACTAATGTATATGAGGAAGAGTATGTGTCCAAGTACTGAGGCTAGTGGTACCCTGGATTTAACTTGAATCAATGAAGACGAGCAATTATTCACAGTAACATATTGGTAAAGGCTATATAGAAACTACTTATCCAGTTAGTAATATTTCTTCTTACGTTAAGGCAGTCAATTTTCATTATCAGATGACTGTGAGGAACCTTGTCAAATGCTTTAGCAAGATCGATAAGTATGACATCAATTAGGATGGACGCATGAACAGCATGATGGAGGTCGGCAACTAATTCGAATTATTGTGTTTCCCATGAACGACCGCACTGGAAACCATGTTGGTTAGAAATAATCTTGCTTGGTTAAATACTTCATTATTGCGGATGATATGATGTGCTCTGGTAATTTGCAAGGTACATTGGTTAGGGAAATGGGCCTGTAATTTGATGGCACGGAGTCCATTCGGGTCGACAAGCCGCTCAGTAAACTTCGGGAGTATAAAACTGACATGCAACAATTAGGCAGATTGCATATGACGCTTCTTTCTTTTATTATCATTAACACAGTGTAAGCTGTTATGGACTCATTCCAATAGCTATTTGCGTTGGCGATGTTATCCACCACCGCCGGTGTCCGTCGCTGCTATGAGCAGAAATTTAAAAAAATACCCAGTGCCCACTGGGATCGAACCCGGGCATTCTGCGTGGGAGTCGCTACTCTACCACTGCGCCAAGGCAGGGCTTGCAGCAGCTGCTGCAACATGCCCTATACACGCGTCCATGCGCGCGACGAGTCATGCGATGTGAGCTCCGCGCCGCATAGCGTCGATACGGGCACAGTTTGCATTGCAGTTGCATGTCATGGCACCAGGTGGCACGCCATGTGGCACTTGCATCGGTAGCTGTACAAGGTACATAGATATGTTTTGAGGAAGAAAATAAAGAATAAGAAAATGTATACAAAAGTGCTAGAATAAAAAACATGCATACCATAGCTGATTGAATCAAGCAAGCTAGGTAGCTGTGTCACCGCCCTGTTTAAAAAGTGGTGCCAATAAATCATCATCATCATCATCATCATCATCATCAGCAGCAGCAGCAGCAGCAGCAGCAGCAGCGGCAGGGGCAGCAGCAGCGGTAGCGGCAGCAGCATCAGCGGCGCCGGCGGCAGTCTGTTTCCACAGCGCTTGCTTGCAGCTGCGAGGAAAGTACTGGGCAAAGTGGGGCGGTCCCCGAGATGGTGCAGTCTAACACGGTGCTTTAAAGCGCGAGCTCTCACAAGGAGTGAAAACGACAAAGTGGGGCTAAGTGCGCACGCACCCAGCTCCACACACCTAAATTGGGCGCACGCGCCGAGTGGTACAAAGAGCTGGGTGGCTTTGGAACGAGAGAGAGAGAGACAAATAAAACATTATTCAAAGTCCTTGCTGGGGTGAAGGGAGGCGGGGGGCCGGGAGACTAGCCCCACTTGAGCCTCCCTTCCTCAGGCGGCGGCCAGACCTTGAGTCTTAGCGGCGGCGTCGGCCAGCCCGACTACCCAGATTTGATCCTCCCGGCATTCGCTGAGCAGAGTGGCCTCCTACTGCTCGGGCGTGGAGGTTCTGAATGTAGGACTGGTGCTGCATTTGATGGTGTGTCGTGCAGCGGGGCATGTCCAGGTAATGTGGTCGAGATCTGGGCGTGGCGCGTGGCATGCTTTGCAGTTCAGTGTGAAGGCACCGGGGTGGATGTGATAATAAAGAGACAGTGTCATGACATGAATGGGTAGATGGACATGAATGGTGCGCGTCTGTAAGAGCCGCCACGTGGTCGATTGATGATTGTTGAGAGATCTGTCGGGAGGGGTGTAATTGAGGCGGGCTTTACGGTAGTACCTGAGGACCTCGCCATAGGTGATCATACGCTCGCGCGCGTGGCTGCGCTAGGAGGTTATAGCCTCGTGATCGGGGGCTTGCGGATGGTGAGGCCGTCTGGAAAACTGCTGGCCCGAAGAGGAGGGACGTGCCCAATGGACGCTTGCTTCGCTTGCTTTGTTTCTGGTAGGACCTGCGTGGTTCGTGGCCCAGAACAGGTGGGTGCTGCGGCGACGGGAGGGTTGTGTCCCGGGGACAATGTGGTGCGCTTGGGACGAGATGAGTCTTCTGGTATAGGTGCGCAGGGTCGTCTTGGAATCAGTGATGATGCACGATGCAGTAGACGATGCATAAGCGAGAGATATAGAAGCCTCTTCGCCTTCTTCAGGATGAATGGTGGGTATGGAACTGGTATTGTGATATCCAGATTCGAGCTCGTGATCACGATGAGTATTATGGCCAAATGGGTCGGTTAGTCCACGGCGTCGACATACGCCACGAGCGAAGCACCGTCATACCTACTGCCGAGTCGCTGAGCCCTTGCAGTGCGACGCGCTGTATTGTAGTCGGGGTACATGTTCTTCGGGGGAGGGGGAATCAGGAAAGTGTCGCTGATGCCCGGCGGTATGGGCAGCATGACTTCAGTCTACGTGAGGTAAGGGATGCTCAGTTTACTGAGAACTTGGCGTCCTGTCATGAAATGGGAGAGGCATTCTTAGTGAGCTAGGCGCTGAGCCTCGATGAAATCGTCGAGAGCGTTATGGAGCCCCAACTCAGCCAGCTTTACATTAGCAGTGTTTGGTGAAAGGTGGAGTATTTGATGATGCTATCAATTTTGTGTTGCTCGGTATGTGAGAGGCGTATATGGAGGGCGCAACATATAAGATGGCACTGATGATGAAGGCTCGGACATGCCGAAGAATGTTGTCCTCTTTCATACCAGTATGTCGGGTAGCGATACGTGAGATACGCCGACCTATTTGTGCAGCGTGGTTGCCAAGATGATGTTGAGTTCCAGCGTTCTTGCGGTTTTGCTGTATGCGGAGCCCGAGGACTTGGAGTACAGGAACGCGACGGAGAGGCGCGCTGCGTGCTGCCAAGTCAATGGATGGAGAGTGAGGTTCTGCCCGGCGGCGCCGATGAGCAGGCTCGAGTACGAGAGAAGCATCCGTGGGGACGTGGCCTAAGAACCATGAAGAAAGTTCGTGGCCTAATGGCTAGAGCAACTGGCTGTTCTGTTCAATGGCAGAGGTTTGATTGCCACACCGGCCACACAACATTCCATTATTTTTAAAGCGAGGAGAGACGGGAACCTACCTACCTACCTACCGCGAAGTGCCAAGAATGAGGCAAAGAATGCTTCGCATTAAATCTGCGCATCAAGTTCTCTATTAGAGTGAGGTATACGCAGGGCAACATTGATTTTGAAATTATTGTTACGTTTAAAAGCAAATATTTGGGACTCAGATGCAGGTTGCGTTGCTGACCGTACTTTGCCATTCGGTATCGGACACGAAGCAGCACGCCTGCCTCCACCGGAGCACCCACTCTATCTATCTATCTATCTATCTATCTATCTATCTATCTATCTATCTATCTATCTATCTATCTATCTATCTATCTATCTATCTATCTATCTATCTATCTATCTATCTATCTATCTATCTATCTATCTATCTATCTATCTATCTATCTATCTATCTATCTATCTATCTATCTATCTATCTATCTATCTATCTATCTATCTATCTATCTATCTATCTCTGGCCCGCACGCACGCACACACACACACACACACACACACACACACACGCACGCACGCACGCACGCACGCACAGGAGGTTGCAGAACTATCCTTAACTTCGCTATAAAAAAGAACGACCAAAGGCACAGTGAGATCCAAAAAACACTTGATCAAAAGTTCATTCTAACATGATTCAGAGCATCGTTGCTTAACAATGGCGTCTTGCGACTGTGAAATAATATATAGCTTCCAATAGCACCAGATCAGATGCCCAGAAAGAGTAACCAGACAAATCAAGAAAGAAAAACTACATTTATATACGTTGATGTCTATCTGCTCGCCTGCCTTCTTCTCTCGCTGCTACCGTAGACGAGTGCAAACGCATTACGGCCATTTACTCAGCTCTTCCGGACAATTCTGTATATCCGGGCATGTTTACCGTACACGACCCTGAAAAAAAGAAGCGTATTGCTCAATTAATTTACTGGCAGTGAAAGAAGTTCTGATAACAGACAGGCTCTCACGTAAAAAGCAAATTCTTCCTCCTGTTGAGAGTGAGTAAAGGAATTTAAAAATAAAGTGAAAAAAAGAGTTAGTCTCCAATCGGCGCTGTGGAGGTTCGACACGGTGACACGGTGACACTCGACACGGTTAAACATGAGAAATAAGCACGTATTACTGTGTCTCTAGGAAATATGAAGGTTGTTGAAAAGCAAAACTGTAAATAACAACTAGAACGATTACCCATTGCGACGTAGCTTGAAGTTATTCACATGGCGACATTCACATGCACTTTAGCTATTTATTAGGCTAAGTTGTATTTATTAGCCGAAGACCTATTTATTAGCCTAAAGAGTGGACCAGGGAGAAGAGAAACGCACTTCACCACACTTTCGCCGCGCCTCGTATGCACGCTGTTCTTGAAGAGCCTTCAATATACGTAGCCTTGCCATAGCACTGTCACAACGCAAATTAGTTGCTGGGCGGGATCTTCTTTCACGAATGAAAGTGTAGTTACGTCACTCTCTACTTCGTATGCTACAGTTACCGCTTCCCGGCAGCTGCAGCGTATGCAACCTTTATCTTTACCAGGAAACGCTTGTGCCGAACGCTATGCTCAAAGGCGAGCTTTATGGCTGTTTATTTCCTTTCCCCCACACGGCCGGCGCAGCCACGGATGCGTGGAGGCGAGCGCCATCTGGTGGTGGTGCAAGGAAGCCAGCGGCGCACGTGGAGAGCTCCTCCTGCTGATTCTCTCCTCCTGCTTCTCTCTCAATGGCGGCAGAACCTGCACATGCGAGATCATTCAGGTTTACTGATTTTAGCGTTAGGCCAAAGCACGTTGGGGTTTCGGGCTGAACTCACTAGCTAAATCTCTAGCCTAGTAAAGTACAAACGCAAGGCCCTTGTACCAGACGTACCAAATTTTCTTTGTTTTCATATCTGCAGAATGAACTGAATCCTGTAGAAATAATGCTGCACAAGAGACAGCTGGTCAGTGAAAATCAGCAGTTACAAGCCAAAAGACGTGTCTACTCGACCCCAGATAAGCTGCCACCGTTTCCGAAGTTCCCAGTGTGGCAAGAAAAACCTTGGATGATCAATAGCAGACTGGGGCTTTCGAAACGGAGGCGAGGGGATAATCGAATACCACCACATCATGGAGTTTCACGTTGCCGAAAAGCAGAACGAATCTTTGTCTATCTCGTATTAGGGGTACGCTTTGTTTCTTTGGTCCTCAGAGGATGCCACTAAGAGACAACAGGCCACCGATAGAAGCTTGTTTAATTTCCTGAGATCCAACATTTCACGAAGCTGGACAAGGCTCACCTGGCCCCACTGCCCGCCTTCCCCCCCATCCCCCTCTACACCCTTCCCGCGCGCTTTCCAACTCCCTGCTTAATCACCGAATCGTATTTTCTTCTTCAACAAGCAGGGTCCACTAAACCAAGTTGGTCTAATTCTTTGTTGCGCCACAATTATACTTTTTTGTTTGCGGAGGCAAAAGCAGTAAAAAAAAGACAAGGAGAGAAAAACGCTCAGTTCGCTGCCGACGAAGATCCTCCAACACTTCTCACTTCCAAGCTGCATCAAGGGCCGCACTTCAAATGGCTGAGCGCTCTTAAAGCATTGTATATTACAAGAGGAGTGTGAAGGTGGTATTGTTTGTAAACATATGGTGCTGATATCGTCGTACCTTTTAATTTCCAGCTCTAGATCGAGTTTCCTAGGACAAACCTTTCTTAATGTTTGAGATCTCTTACTCACCTCCTGGAATCTTGCCCTTTCTATATATATATATATATATATATATATATATATATATAGAGAGAGAGAGAGAGAGAGAAACAACTTTAATCGGTCCACTATAGACGTAAGCAAGCTCCACGTCACCTGGCTAGGCCCACTCGGGGACCATCAGGTGAAACCTGACGGCCATCTCGCGAGCCCTCTGGACTGCCAGGATTTGAGAGGTCTGATCCTGGGCCTTAATTAGTTTCATCATTTCCTCTTGAGTGAAAGGGGGACCGGCAGAGGCGCAGCCCCACAGGACATAGAGAAACATGAACTACTAAACAACAAGCCTATTTTTAAAAGAAGTCGGAAAAATGTCTTCAAGCTTTTATGACTGCAGAGTCGCCATCGTCTTCCAGAAAGGGATTGTTGTAGAGATTCTGCGTCTCGTACACTCGACACGGTGAAACATGACAAATAAGCACGTATTACTGTGTCTCTAGGAACTGTCCTTCGTTAATGATAAAAACGAAAAGCAGCACACAGACAATGACAATGTCAAAACAGTAAACTAGGGAAAAAAACAAGAACAACTACTTACTCACAAACTGACCAAGTTTTAATTTGGGCACGCGCTATGGATACGCTTTCTCTGCCCCACTGCATCATATTACAAACTATGTAGCTGGCACAACTTCATCCAACTAATCCAGCATCATTGTGAAATCGGTGCATTGTCATTTGCTTAGTTCTCTTTTCAGTACTTCTCTTAATATGTCTATAATTAGGAAAAAGAGCGATCTTAGAGAGACGCTATATTGCTTATTGATTGAATTGAAAGAGTAGTCAAGTCATGCCTGCCTACGAAAATCCCAAGTCTAGCACCACTTTCGAGGTACGCAACCTTAAAATGTGCTGTAAAACACATTGGCGTCATTATTTACTGTGTCCCAAAGGCGTGTCACTAACAGTTCAAGGCAATATAAACTGGAACGTCGAGACGGCGATTCAGGGGGCAGAGATTTCCAAAGTGGGGCTAGTCTTAGCATTTCTGATAAGGAGTCACGACTTCGCTATTTTTCAGCTTCAAGCTCACATGTAAAACATGAGCCCTAAAAGGCGTGATCAAAAAGTTAATTAGTTGATTTTTAGGTAATTAGGAGTGTATTATTGTTGCTATTGTCCGCGTAACGTAGCCGCTTTAAAAAGGCAGCAACAGCCGAGCTGTCACAGCTTCTTTTAAAATGAAGTATTCTCATAAAAACAAGTGCATCGTATCCACTAAACATGCAATAACAAGAAGGCACTGAACAAAAGAAAGGTAACAAGAATGAAAAGTCCGTATAATTCAGATGACATAAAAGGTCATTAGTATAATTTAACATTCTTGTCATATAATAAAGCAAGGCCTCACGACATCAGTCAAATGCTTCAATGAAAATGTTTTTCAAGTTGGTTTACTGAAATACGGGTATTTTCTTCTTACATTTCGCCATTTTAATTTTGTGCATAAAGCAACTCATAGCTAAGGCACTAAGGCAACCTGATGTGATCGTAAGAAGAACCCCTTAAACAAAGAAATGAACAGTAGAGAAGAAAGTAGTCTTTAATTACCTAGTGTTCTTGTTCTATACTTTCATACCCATAACCCGATAAACTGACACCAAGATATAAATACACAAATGTTTATCTCCTGCCAGACGAGGTGGAATACCGTAGAAGCCAAGATAATTGAACAAAACGGGGGTTGTGTTCTGCAGAATTAATGCAGCAGCGAGACAGAATTGGTCAAGCAACCCTGCGGCGAGTCCATAGGCTAGGTTCTGACCTTTCGTTATTCTAATTCAAGTGGAGGGCATGCTGAATGCAGAAACACATTATGTAATGGGTCTGGACGTCTAGGCTAAACGACGCGGTAGGGATCTTGCTGGACGCCAACCAGACGAAACCGGGTACACACATGGTTAAACGAAGATCGAGAAAGCGTGGTCAACAGCAAGTCCTCGTCCGCCTTTCACCCTGATTTAGGTGCCCCGAGAGCAAAACGACGCAGTGCTCCAGTTAATCACGAGCCGATGCCAACTGTTCTCAAACACGTTGACCGGTGTCGTTGAACAAGCAGCTGCGACAAAATTACGCGGAGATCCAACGAACGTGACGAAGAGAAGCGTCCGGTGAAGTCGTAGAGTACATCGCCACTGCACGCGAAACAGACCTTACCTATCTTTTTTCCATTTTCTTAAATTTTGTTTCTCTCGTTAGTTCACACGTGCGCATTTACGACCATTGTAATTGCGGTAACGGTACCGGCGAGCTCGAGATAACGCGAGAACGTTGGGATCTCTTTGCCGGCATCCTGCACTGTACGTATACTTTATCTGCTCGCAAAATATTTTTATATGAAGCTTCTAATTTCAGCCAATTATTATACACTTATCTTGCTTCATGCACGTCGCCTTTTACATTTACTTATGCTGTAGCGTATTGTGCTTGCTACTACCAAAAATTAATGAATGGAAACATTCGTAGACACTTTTTTTTTGTCATGACGAGCATTTCTTAAGCCATGGCTCGCGGCACCCAAATTAAGGGCGCTCAGGCTTGCTCGGTGACTGGCTAATATTTCTGTGTAGAGGGAAGCGTGCGTAATATGGTCGGTATGGCATCCCCTTTTTGATCTTTGTCTAAACGGTGGACTGTCCTGCACTTATGTTTCCTTTTAGTAGAGGTAGCAGTGATGAAGACTGAATATGACTAAATTGCTAAGGTAAGGGCATAATTCGACAAAGCTGCGACTGCTTCTAAAGAAAGACTTCGTTATCATGAGCTGCCCATGTGACAGATTTGAATGCTTTGTAAAAAACGTGTTCATGTCATCTTTGGTATTACGCAAAGGGCCAGCAATGTAACAGTCGGTCAGTTTAGTAATATCGTACGAATGCCGAACGAACTGAGTCGTCCAGCGCTGTACATTGAAGCCGTGCGGTGAAATGGCCCAAAGCGCGACGGGAACACGATATAGCTTCAGGAATACAAAGGCTGATGCTAACTTTTGTGGCATCAATGAATGAAGAAAAGCCCTCTGTGGGTTCCTTTCGTTTCTATCTGTTGTCTTTCTGTCGCGCTGCAGTTTATATTGAACAAACAAGTCCTGAAACTTGCACCAGTTCCTAAGTGTTACTCTCCAAAACTAGACAAACTACTCATTTTCATTCCATACACCCTTGAATCTCAGTGGGCAAGAAACGCTTTGCGTGGAAAGGATAATCGGTTCCCTAATGCATCTTGCCGCTTTTGCAATGGCGTATAAAGGGTGTCCCACGTAGCTTGAGCCAAGATTTCAAAAATAAAAGACGCGTCGGAAGCGAATTGAAGCGAACATATGTTATTCCACTTGCTCATAGTAACTCAGGCAATTTTTCCCCATTCCTCACTAAGTTTAATTACCCAACTGTTTTATTATGGCCTGAGAATCTGAAATATGATACGCAAGTTTGGAGAGCACCTTCAGAAACCACCGATCGAGTTGTTTCCTGTACGATACGCCTCACATACTCATTTTTTCTG
Organism: Dermacentor andersoni; assembly: GCF_023375885.2. Taxonomy (NCBI): domain Eukaryota; kingdom Metazoa; phylum Arthropoda; class Arachnida; order Ixodida; family Ixodidae; genus Dermacentor; species Dermacentor andersoni. The sequence goes on from NC_092818.1 coordinate 168,661,198, forward strand.
GTTTGCAATGAAAGCCCGCGAAATATGAAAGAAAGCCACGTGACGGAGTGCTTGCGCAGTGGTATCGTGCTGCTCTCAAGCCTGCGTTCGGTGAACAAGGTCGGCTGCATCGTGACTGGCGGCGGGGAAGTGGCAGGGCGTTCTTGATCTCCTCGGCAGCACTCGGCCAGCAGCATGCATTTGTGCCGTCATCCAACGGAAGCCGCCTGCCCAGCTGCCTACAACCATCATGACACCCTACCACTTCCCCGTCGCTAGTCGCAATGCAGCCGACGTTGTTCCCCGAACGCACGCTTGAGAGCAGCATGGTACCGCTGCACTAGTGCTCCGTCACGTGGATTTTTTTTTCTTTCATATTTCGTGAGCTTTCTTTGCAACCCGGAAAAAAGGACTATGTGAGACGTATCGTACAGGAAGCAACTCGATTGGTGGTTTCTGAAGGTGCTCTACAAATCCGCGTATCATACTTGGTGTCGTCAGCCAATAATTAAAAAGTTGGTTAATTAAACATAATAATTAGTGAGTTATGGGGAAAAAAAAAATTGCCTCAGTTACTTCTAGGCCAGTGGGAATATAGTAGGTATTCGCTTCAATTCAGTTCCGTCGTGCCTTTCATTTTTGAAATCTTTCTATTGACTGGTTAACATCCCTGCCTTCCTGTATTCTTCTCTCTCTCTCTCTCTCTCTCTTTGACTCAAGTTACGTAGGACACTGCATATCGAAAGTGGTGTTCGTCTTAGGAATCACAACGTGCGTAATACACTCTAAGAAAAGTTTACACCTTTGAGTCGTATCTTGCCACACAACAATAAACGTCATCTGTCTTGTCCGCATTTCCTTTCTTTAACGCTGCGAGCCCAGTACTTCCCAGTAACGAACGGCATGCGCGTTATCAGCATGACATAGCATTGCCGTCAGGAAAGTAGCGGGCGCGGCGTTTTCAAGAAAGGAAGCGCAAGCAAGGCAGATGATTATTCTTGTGTGGCAGAGATACACCCAAAGGGTGTAACCTTGCCTAAAAGTGTAGGTAGAGTTACGCCCTTTCAGGTGTATCTCTGCCACACAACAATAATCGTCATCGGCCTTGCTTGTGCTTTCTTTCTTGAAGACGCCGCGCCCGCTACTTTCCTGACGGCAATGCTATGTCACGCTGGTAACGCGCACGACGTTCGTTACTGGGAAGTACTGGGCTCGCAGCGTTAAAGAAAGGAAATGCGGACAAGACAGATGACGTTTATTGTTGTGCGGCAAAAGGGTGTAATTTTGCTTAAGAGTGTACTTGAAGCCATACCGTGTTAGAGCTAATTTTTACTAGACGGAGAAGGTGCGCTTATCAGTAAAGCAAGCGCTCGCAAACAACAACTTCTGGGAACTTAAAAAGCAACAGCAATAAAACGAACTTGATCAGAACAAGTAAGCAAGATAGCTGCCGACCACTAAAGGGAATTGCGGTGTCGATCCAACATCCCTAAAGCCCGTGGCGTGAAAACAAAACAAAACAAAGAAGGTCAAGGCGAGATAAGTCAAGGCGGCAAACAGCTCCTTGTAAAAAACGGCGGTCCTAGCGACAAAGACAAAACGACGCTGGATATAGCCCGAGCAAAACGACGCAACCACCTTTCCCTAGAGGCCCCGGCAGTGAGCTCGACAGGCGAGTAATTTCCATTTATTGCTTTGCCACAGAGAACCGCTTCACTGCGCTTAGGCTCTCCCGCACTTTATTTTTTTCATCTGCGTTCTTTAAATTTTATGCTTTGCATCGTCTTCTTTAGCCATCATTCACGCCTTCACTCCTTCACACACGCAAATATACAAGACCGGCCATCTCGCCTTGTCCGAGCCGCCTTCCTTTCGATGGCACCAAGCCATCTCCATACACAGTCTAAGAGAGCCTGCAAGATGCCCGGCTCGGCCTGAAGAAGTACGCCTAACCCTGTCAGCTCCCGCAGCCTCACAAGAATTTAGATCCTACGAGGCTTCGACATCGATCGTCTCGAGAGATTCGCGATGCACGTCCAATCTTTGGCGGCCGGTGCTTTGTTATTTAGGAAGGCTGTGCGTGTTGTTTACTCGATCGAGTGAGCCCCGATGCCGCCGCCTAAATCAGGACACACACGCACCCAAGGAGACCGGATGGGGACCAAATTAGCACACGGTGAAGGGGTGATGGTGGGGGGAGGGGGTCAGTGCTCGTTGCTTTCTTGATACACCGTCTATGGATAACGTTTACCTAGTCACTTCCTTGCAAATATGTGAATAGTTCTCTTCCTAAGAAGGAAAACTGAGGGGCCCGATTTTTATTAGTAACATCATAAGCAGCCAACAAATAATCACACCATATAAATATGGTGTCATGTATATAAATATAAATAATGAGAGCATAGGAGAAATTATCTGCAATTCCTAGTTGAATTATGGAAATGATATATTAATGGAAATGAAAGCGGATGAAGAACAAATGGCCGCAGGTCGGTTACGAACCCACGTTTTCGAATTACACGTCCAATGCTCTTAACGATTAAGCACCAAGGCGCCGTTTTCCCATCCCCTTTCTGGGATGCTCATGCTTATCTACTAGAACTCACCTAGGCAGTGTTAGCCAGCACCATCACTCACGGCTTTGGCGACGGATGTGGAACACCCTTTCTGCCGCAAGCGTCATGTCTACGTGAACTTTTTGGGTGAAGGCAACTGGCCAATAAACCCACACATGCTACCTGAAGGCATCAAATCTGCCGGATTGGAGATCTTCGCTATGTAATGAACGATCAGAAAAGAAACCGAGGGCACGATTTTTATTTGTCAAATCATAAGCCAACAAACGCTCACGCCAAGTACAGCTTATAGGGGAAATTATCTGCAGTTCTTAACTGAAATAAAGAAACATTTTAAATGAATGGAAATAAAAATCGATGATATATATATATATATATATATATATATATATATATATATATATATAGGCGCTTCCGCGTGCGTAATCACATAAATTCAACGACTGTTTCGGTGTCGACTATTTTATTCTACATGGTCATGTAAGAACCATGAATTTGACGCTGATGAGGACTCTCTTCAACATTTTAAGAAAAACATGTGCCGCAAAGTATGCGTCTGAAAGGCTAATATGTAATTTAATTAGTGAAATGAATTGCTTTCGTGTTCCTTGCAAATGATGTCCAACCGGGCTGATAATTCACCTTCAATAAACGTAATTAGGGTACATTTTGTAAGCTTTGTTGCAATAAAGTGTTCGACGTAAAGAAAGATAGATAACGACGAATACTACCAGTGAGCATAACAATTTTCTGCGTAATCAAACAATGTATCATGACATAAGACATGTGCATAATGCTGATTGATAGGTATCATTAATATGCACAGACGTTATAGAATAGCGTGTGATAACCTTTGCTCTTTGTCTTACGGATGGACACCACAGTGCTTATTTTTCGTGTATATTGCTCTTGTACAGGGAAGACCCGGTGTTGATTATCTTCAGCAGCTTCTCTCAGAAATAATAATTTCTTTCCTTACCCTATTTTTGCTCCCCTCATATGTTCGATATACTCACTTGGAGACAACGATGGTAAATAAATGATCATCCTTTAATTTCTTGCTATGTTTCCCCAAAAAAACAGCATTTGTGAAGCCAATATGTGCATTGCATTCTATACTCAATGTAATCGAATCATTTTGCGAGGTTTATGTTATGAAGTAAAAAAGTTCATGGTGGTAAGGTAGCTGATAAGGTTATTCATATTTACCTGTGATTGCTTTTACACGGGAAGCGTACTGTTTATTTGTGATTACGACACGTACTACAGTAATCATGTATTACTCGCGATATCTCAGTGGTGTACATATAGAAAGAGAGAAAGTCGAGATGAGAATGGGCAGTAAGGTTAATCGGAAGAAAGCCTTCTGTTTTGCTACCCTACACATCTGGGGAAATGTAGGGCGGAATAGCAAAATTAAATCGGAGAAATAAAGAGAACGCGCAAAAAATAAATACAAGGAGCGGGCAATGACTGGCAGTGAGAAGCTCCCACCAATAGGCCACTCGAACGTAGAAACTTCAATAGCAACATGACCGACTTAAGATTTGACGATCATATGAATAGGCAAGCATCTCAGGAAGGCCTGCTCCGAAGGAAGCAGGTTAAGATGGTCCAACGCTGTCGCAACGCTGTGACGCTGTGTAGACGCTGTGTAGACGCTGTGTAGACGCTGTGACGGGTAAAACGGCAAAGATCATGTTCTATATAGTTTCATCGTTGCCACAATCACCACAAGCAGCACTGCCATCCTTTCCGACGTGGAAAGCAAAGTGTTTTGTTAGAGTAACACCAAGCCGCAGTCGTGAAAGTACTGCTGTCTTGGTTCGGTATAGCCCAGATGGAAGATTGAGTCGAATGAAGGGGTCAAGGCGATGTCGACGTGTAAGCTGAAATGTAGCTAGCGAATTGTGTTCTTAACCTCATTAGGTGCAAATTAGGGTCTTGGAACTCTTTTGGTGAACCTAGGAATTTTGGCAAGAAGTATTACTGGCTATCAGGGCTACGTATGACTACCAAAGACTAGCATGTTATTTTCCGCCGCCAATGTAATGTTTATTACGATGTGGCTTTTAGTTGCACTTAAATTTTCAGCAAACGCTTATGCAGCGACCACCGGGATTCATCCCATCACCTACACCACCCCTCCTCCTTCTTACCTCATGTCATAGCCAGATTGTAACCTTAAAAAAATCAAGTGATATACCAGCCTCTGGTATTCATCACTCATCTCAACAGCCAGTTGGTCTTGTAGGTAGTTACATTAAAATTCGAAATCTTGTGCAACATTACGTCGATGGCATCAAAAAAAATATCTTTTTTTTTTGTGACCCGATTTCAATCGCGAACCTTTTCTTGGCCTCCCCTTTCTCCAGACCTCGGGTTCGAATAAACGAGGTGACGCGGGGCTCAACAAGTGTATTCGCGAGATTGGCTTCCATCGAAACGCAGGCTTCTCCTTTCTTTTTCTGGCTTCCTATTCACAGAAGCTCGCGCTTCCGCGAGAAAGCAAGCCTCCTTGACCCCAGCCAGCGAGGCGAGGCACAATTCAACTCGTGTTCCGCGAGACACCATGATATATGGCGCAGGCCCCGCTATCTAAAAGGGCGCGAACCAAGACATCCGGGGGAGCATGGCGCTCGTAACGAGATTAGCCTTGCCAGACTCGCTGCCCGAGCCGAGACTCCCGTAACTTGAGGTTTCCTGAGCGTCTTTCCCTTGTCGGGATGTCCTTCTTCCTGGCTTACCCTGTCAAGAAAACGGGCGGGGATAGCCTTTTCATATCGCGGCTGTTCCCCTTCTCTCTTCATGCATCGCGGTGGTTTCACCAGTGCTGAGGATGCTCTAATGAACGCACGGCCGACGGGAGCTGCACAGCTCGTTGTGTTTGAGGCGGCAGCTGACATTATAGGGGCACGTGTTATGACTCGGTAAGCTCAGCGCAGGTTTGCAAGAGCCGTTAACTGGGCCGCATCTCTTGGGGGCGTGTCATCATTGGGTGGTGAGTTGGATAGCGAAGCAAAAGTATGGGTGACACACATCTGCAGTTAATCGCGATAGTCCTAAATAGTGCTCGCCGCACAACCAGGGTAGAAAACGTCGCGCCGACCAACTAGTGATTTCTCGCTTGATGGGCTCACATTATCTGCTTCAATATATTTCGAAAAGCAATGTTTAGCCTGCTTCCTTTGTACTCAACACTCACATACACACACGCGCATGGTAGTGCGCGCATGCGCTCGTACCACTAGCCGTAGCCTGTAACATTATCGAGTAAATAATGTTTAACCAGGTATCCTTGTTGCAAAGTAATCGACAACCCAATGCAGTCTAATGAGTACATATATAGTATATGTATGTAATATAAAATAAACGTATAAGCAAATGAAAAATAATGAAAGAACAGCCAGATATTCCGAACGTCCAGTTTTATTTGTGGGAGTGAGCTTGTTAATCTGCTTGAGAACGTGGACGTGAAAATAGCCGCTGCCATAGCACAATTGTTGGTGCAACTCACGCGAAATGCGGAGGTTGTGGGTTCAGCTCCCACCAGCAGATTTTTTTTCTTCCGCTTTCTTCGCTTTCTTTCAGCTTATCATTTCTACACTTCAACTAAGACTACAAATAACTTCTGTGCTTTCCATGTATTCATTATCCGTTGGCTTTATATGATAAAGTTTAACCGCGGGACCGGCCTTTGCCGCTGCCAAAACGTCAGTTAGGACCAACGTTTTTCTCCCTGCGTGATTCTAGTCTTTTACGTGTTTTACTGCCGGATCCTGTGATTTAAAGCTTCGCTGATATATTCGGGCTGATCATTCTTTAAGTTTTACAGTATTTTTAAAAATCACCTGTAACAGATAGCACAGTTCCTGTCCTTAAACTGGATTATTCGAACAGGTGGACATTACTAGCACGAAAAATCGATGCACATATTAAGCTAATTAAGAAAAATGACTCATTCATTTCCTAATTATTTACTTTGCGGAACATATTGCAATTTACGAATTGTAGCCGGTGAGTTTCTAAGACATAACCACTTGAACTTAATCTGCAGTATATCAGCAGTTTCGATGTATTATTTTCCACAATGTGGGATAAAATACAAGGGCGTTATGATTACTTTTGTGCTTCAATGCATAAAATAGCATTTTCTTGAAAAAAAAAAGGAAGTGGGACGACAGTGCATTGTTACGCTGAATTTGAGAGCGCATATCTTCAAACTGGTGTCAGTTTGGAAACTCCTTCCTATTGGATACACCTTGCAAACTGACCGGCTGCAATTCGTAAATTGTCATACGTGTCCTAGAACAATTATTCAGGAAGGTTATTAGTGTATTGTAAAAAGTAGTTGAATATGCGCTTTGATTTCACGTGACAGTAATGTCCGCCTCTGTGAATAATCCCCTCAAGGACTCATGTTATCTGCAGCAAGAGATTTGTTTAATGTCTGGAAAACTTGAAAAGGATCACTCCATATAGATATATATCTGAAATTTTAGCAGGGTGGGACAATATATTACTGCCACGATTAGCCCGAAGAATTGGCAGTAAACAAAAAATAAAAGCTTTTAAAACATACATAGCAAAACCAGAAGCAAGAAAACAAAGATATACAAGTCCAACTACACAATTTTAACGAACAAGGTTTTCAATATGTACAAGTATTATTACACAGCGTGAAACAGGGAAATAGATATAAAATAAGGTCAGAAAAAAATCTAAATATCAACGCAGATGGCTGCTACAGGCGTGAAACTAACATTTTGGTATATCGTCCCAAAGCTATTTCATTTCTCAGTTGATCTAGTTCCTGACGAGTCACTGGAAGAAAAGAAGGAAGGAAACATGGAAAAAAGAAGGAAATAAAAAATAGTACTTAAAGCAGTTATTAGTGTGTCCGAAAGGTGGTTGCTGTTGTGAGATCTTGAGGTTTTTCTTTGGCGTAAACCGAGGAAAAATATATTTAATTATCAAGGTCTGTTTTATACTGCCTGCTAATTATCAAACATAAAAATTTGAAAGGCCAAGCTCTATATGACGATAAAATCACGAGTTCTCTATCAGGCGTACGTAAGGAAACAAGCACTGATTTTGGCATTGTGACGACGGTTTTCTATGGGAAAGTTCTTCAGTGAAGGAGATACTTTGCGCAGGCGTTCCGCAAGGCGCTCCTTATATCCCTGGTAAGCCACATTTGTATTTCTCAGTGGTATCATTGGAGGAGGAGGAAAGAGACAAGTAGAAGGCAGGGAGGTTAACCAGAATAACGTCCGGTTGGCTACCCTACACCGGGGGAATGGAAAAGGGGAAAACAAAGATCACAGGGAGAGAGAGGAGGGAAGGAAAGAAGGAAATTGCGGCAAGTTCGCTGACGCGTGTGGTTTTACAGAAATTGCATTGATAGTCACAGATTGTCGCACAAAGCCGTCGTCCTTAAGAAACACAAAAGCGCCTTCCCCGCTTTATGGGCCGACGTGCGATGGGGGCGGTGTTCCAGGAGCACCTGCACAAAAAGCGGCCGATTGTCCAGTTTTTGGAAAGCTTTGGCAAGTTCTTGTCTCTCTAGGGCATATCTTGGACAGTGGCACAGCAGGTGGTCGATGTTTTCTTCGGTGCCACAGACCTCGCATGCTGCACTTTCATTCACTCCAATTAATGTAGAGTATGTCTTTGTGCAGGCAACTCCTAACCAAAGGCGACAGAGAAGCGTAGCTTCACGTCAAGGAAGTCCGAGTGGAGGTCGCAGTTGCAGGGAGGGGTTTAGTCGATGCAGTCGTGTAAGTCGCAAGTTTGGCGACTTCCACTCGGTCACTGTGAGACTGCGTGCAGGGTGTCGAAGCTCCCTTGCAGCGTCAGTCCTCGAAAGCGGAATTGGAACGCTGTTTTCTTGATGTGCTGTGCGAGTAGCGTTATCGGCGGAATCATTGCCACTGATTCCACAGTGGCCAGGTACCCATTGAAAAACGACCTCGTGGCCTTTTTGTTGGACATCATGGTAAAGTTTCACGACTTCGTATGTCAATTGCTCATGACATCCGTGTCGGAGAACTGACTGCGTGCACTGTAATGCCGGTTTTCACTCGCAGAACACAGCCCATTTTCTAGGTCTTTCAGAATCAATGAATTACAGTGCTCGACGCAGGGCCGTTAGTTCTGCCGCCGTTGAGGTCGTGACATGCGATGTCTTGAACCGCAGTGTCATTCCTCGCGTTGGTATAACCACGGCACCACCAGAACTGCACGACGTAGTCGATCCATCGGTATATATGTGCACGTGGTTGCTGTACTTTTCATGCAGAAGAAGTAAGCTCAGCTGTTTTAGTGCAGGGGCCGGTAGATCTGTCTTCTTCTGTAGTCCTGGAATCATTATATGTACTTGTGGACGGCTCAAACACCACGGAGGAAACGCTGGCTTGGCCGCAGGTGCGTACCCTGAAGTAAACGACGCACGATGTGCACAGACAATACCGCTAAATATTGGAGCTAAATGTATCGTGGGAGAACATTTGTAGTGAAATAACTGCCAGAATTTTACGGCAAACTTACTCCCACAACTAGCTTTCCTGAGGGCTTTGCTACCATTTTCTTTGCCATCGATAACTGGAACCCTGACATACCTCACTTTTTCTAAAATTGGATACACTAGCAGTAAAAGCAACCAGAGATGCACTTTCCATCATGCGGCCTGATTTGCCTGCAAACGAGTGCAAACTGAGCAAGAGCACTCTAAGCGCATTCACCAAAACAGCGGAAAAGAAAATTGAAGAATGATGAAGCAAGTCATGCATATTCAAAAGGAGAACTGCTTCATAACACAGCTCTCGGGAAAGTGAGACTTGCGAAAGCCCTCCCTAAATTCTTTCCCAAGCACCCTCAGCGAGAAGTTTCAGCCTTTCTCTGTAGATCCACTGTGCCTGCCCCCCAAAATTAACATCATGCGACATAAAGAGAACTACTCAAATACAAGTACTGGTGGTCATATTCCTTCGCTTGCCCGGTAATCTCCGAGAGGCGTAGTTCACTGAAATATAATATTTTTATGGAACTTAAGCGTGCACTTTCCTTTCCCGCTGCAATAAGAGTGACACACCGTATGCGCTTAAAAGTGTGCCGAGCTATAGCAAGGAGTTCCTTTCTGTAGTTTGGGCACGTTACACGTTGCTGATCAGTGTGCTACAGAACAAAAACGAAACATGAAACACCAATTTGCGTACGCTTTGGAATTAATAAAGCATCTGAGCCGTACGTTTTAAATTCGTGTCATAGATTCGAACGCAACGAGGGCTGCCTGTCAGCCCCTCTCCATTAAGTATAACACGTCAATATAATGTGACATTCTTTACATTGCAAGCGTCGTGATTTAAAAGTTCATAGCAGGAATGAACGAAGAAGATTTCGCGTAAACACGCAACATTTTTCTGCGATTCTGTAAGTCTATGCGCCATTTCTCAGAAATAAATACAGCTGACTAATATATTTCGCGAGTCTAAGATAATGTACAAAAAAGATCCCAAGAAATCAATTTATATATATATATATATATATATATATATATATATATATATATATATATATATATATATATCTTCGTCAACTTAGCTTCTTGTGCGTTTAACTAATGTTCCATAAGTACAGTCGGCGTTAACCTTGCCCGCGATCTACACAAGAGAAACGCCGACTGTACTCTTAGCTAAAATATTGTCGTTGCAATTATTGTAGAGGTGGAATTTTTAGAAGTGACATAGAATGTCATCGAAATCAAAATTAAGGCATCAGACAAGAATGAAATTTATTAGACACTCGGTCGTATTCGACCACATATGCGCTCAGAATAGGATTACAAGCAGGTTTATTTATGTACTGCTAGTTTTGTCCGAAGCCACTCTGCAGAAGATATCAATCTTTACTGGGTTCTGTCAACGTATACAGCCGCCTCGCGAATGCCTCACGCATCGCGAATCTAGTGATAAGCCCATGTTGCTTTACCACTGGGAAGCTAAGATGCCTAAATTGACCAAAAGCCAAGCGCTCACTTTGTGTGAACGCTTCTGCGTTCACGCAAGGTAGCTTAGAAGGCGTAAAAAAGGTAATAAATTCACTTTTAAGATTTAAAATGCAGGCATACTAGAGGGTAACTCGTCAACAAATGTTTGGAAGCTTGTGTAAAAATAAATGTTGTTCTTAATTATCAAGACGCTAAATGAGAACATGTTAAATTATTGCTTAACCCTTTCAGTCACTTTCACATTTGTGAACGCGACTTGCTTTTGCCTGTTCTTTCTAGTGGTGACCAAGAAAAATCAGCTCATACTGACCTTCAGGTGAATTGAACCCCCTGCACACTCAGTGTGCCTTCTTCTCGCTTCAATGTGCTGCGTATTTATACAAACAACCATGTTGCGGAGGGCCTACCACGTTTGACCAGACACTGGACGTGCCGCGAAATGTTAAAAAAATTTTTTTCCTTTATCGTAAAGCGTGCATTGATAATCACTCTGTGCATACACTTCAAACCTGCGATTAGTTTTATGCAAGAACGAAAAATTAAAGACTCAACAATAAATAGATAATTACTTACTCACGAATTGTGAAGACTCATTGGGAAATGCAGAAATCACCATCCTACCCACCTTGACTTTCTCGCAACTGGTTGTCGAGCATCCTGAAATAAAGTTGTGCAAATATGACACGTTTATACACAGTTCATGATAGTTCGTGCCTGAAGGATACAAAGTACATATAAAGCACTGAAAATTAGGATATGCTTAATTAGAACATCCGTTATGTCATTTATTTTGAAGAACACGTGTGATCGAGATCGTTGCTCATTTACTGATTGCTTTTATTTGACGCTTTTACTATGCAAGACTGAAACGTTTTACAGCATGCACCTGTATGGTGATCTAACGTTACCACCAGTTGTGAAATGCCCCTTCAGAATTCATAATTTGTAGCTCTTTGTGTGTGTGTGTCTTTTCTTCGTTAGTGTGTGCAGTTTCGTCGTGCTACTTCCATCATGCTCAATGTCAACTAACTAGCCTGACTTGTCGTTCTGTTAAAAGTTCGCGGTTTGATATACACGGTCCCTTCATTTATGAGTAACCGGACATCACTTCATGTAGTCAATAACGCCAGCACTATAACGTTCACTCTAAGATGTGCTTCCTCGACTTCTGTGCAATTTCCTTTGTGCTCTGTGTGGTGGGCTGACGTAGTATTCTGGCTTATGGAGACTCGTTCGGTAGCCTCATTGAGGAACGTAGAGGCTGTGAAGTTCCTGGTAACTTTATGGCGGTTTTCATTAAACCTTTAGGTGGCCTTCACCTACAAGAATTGTTTCACAAACCGGCACAGCGGACGGAAGGTGCAATAACAGAACACCCATTGGCTCGTAGACTTCTCAAGATTAACATGTACAGCACTTGAAGTGCGCTGGTTTGAGAGACCGTTTATAGTGTCCTTGTTCATCATCCTCCAATGCGTACTCAGTGTTCACTCTCTTTCTATTTTCGTCTTTCTATTCCCCCTTTTCCTTCCCCCCGTGCAGGGAAGCAGACAGGATGCCCGTCTGGTTGATCTCCCTGCCTTTCTTATCCTTGCTTTCTCTCTCTCCAGAGTACACCCTATGAGTTACTCCCAAGCGTTACCCGCAACTTGTTCATAAGCCATGAGTATTTATTAAGTGTTACTCATAGGTTACTCATAAGCGACAACACGATTAATCTCGCGACAGGAATAGTCATTAGCTTTATTCGGGCGCTTGCACGGTATACGATGATAGTCAAGAGAGAGAAAAAGGCCATGATGTCACTTTTCAATTGATACCAGCCCATTGCCAAATCATAGGAAATAATGCCGCAGATAAGGCAGCTAGGACGTCAAACCAAGGAGGCCGCTACGTGCCCATTCCTCTCTAGAAGACAGACGCTGCGTGACAGCTTTGCGTTCTAGCACCCACACTTTCGTTAGCTGAGTGGAACACCGCACATACAGTGTGCACCCGACTGCACAGACTCAATCATTCGCTGCAACTCAGACCTCCGGCTGGACTACACCGACGCGAAGTGTCTCTCCTGTGTCGGTTGTGGTTGGGAGTTTGGCCTTCACGAAAGCTTATTCAGCACTTATTGGAATGGCTGAGAGTCCCGCATGTGGTGTACGCAGCCGCGAGGAGAGCATTCACCACCTATTGTGTCACTGTCCTCAACTTGAAGCACAAAGACAATCTATGACCAGCGCATTCAGAAAACTAGATCATCGTCTTCTGAGTGAATAGAGTATACTAGAACACAGTCCGCACGAAATGCACTAAATGCACTTCTGTGTATTCTGAGAACGTCTGGCTTGTGCGAGCGCCTTTGACTTTGTAGTGTTGTTCATGGACGTCTCTCTACCCCCATCTCTCGTCTCTCTCTTTCTCTCCCTTCTTTCCATTCCCCTACTCCCTTCCCCCAGCGCTGCATACCCAACTGGACTCTTGACTGGTTAACATCCCTCCCTTCCTTTTATGTCTTTCCCTTCCTAACACCTTGTTATTGTGCACCAGAATGTCGCTATGGCCGTCATCAATTGACGATCAAACGTTATGCATTTAAAAAGAGTAGCTTTAAAACTGCACAACGCTCTCTTCGTTATGGTATAGTAGCCCGAAAGACAAAGGCGAAAGGAAGACGTACATAGCAACAGTGTTGGCCTTATGTTTTCCTTTTATCCTTGTTTTTCGCGCTGATTTCTCATTCCTAATGTTCAAGCTACTAGCCCAAGCTTCTTTGCTGGCCAGCTCTCTTCGTGTCATGTTTACGGCCTGCTAATTGGGGTATTGGTGCGTTCTGGCGGAAAATTAATTGCCGCCTCACTCTCTCATTCACTTTTGCCGTACCCATGATTCTTGACCACAACCAAGAAATCAACAATAAAGAAAAAAAAACAGCTTAAACTGCGAGGCTTTGATCGGTTTTCATTTCTTACGCGTCGGCGGTCTTAATTTCCACTCACGGTGGCGATAAAAGAAGCATCAGCGGCCACTTAAATTCGCGCGCTCTAAGGTAAGCCTGAAAAGTCAGAATAAATTATATTAATATGTGGCTCGCTGGCTAAACGACGATGCGGGCAAAACATCGCCACAAATAAATGTTTTCTTCTTCCTCTTCGCTGGCTCAAAGAAAAAGACAGACGGTGGCAAAATTGAGAACATAATTGTATTACCATAGGCGACTTTGCTTTTTTGGCATCTGGCCGCTCGCGAATAACGACATGTGTTCTTGTTTCCTTTCCTCCGAATTATCTTCTTCCCAAAATAATAAGGGCCGTCAGTTTTCAGGAAACCTTCATATTTGGAAACTGTGCCGTTTTAAGATCTTGTAGTTTTCTTGACGTTTGTGCTTTTGTACTTGCAGGACATTTTTCGCAACAACTTCAAGAAAAAAAGAAGCGTGAGTCTGGTTTTAACTCGAACAAAGAATTACTGCAAACAGAAATGTATGATCAAAGTCTGTGCGTAATACAAATTGTTCGCACATGCATTCCTATATTGCAGTCAAACGTGCATCGCTGGCCACCTCCCACTGTATCACGCGCAGCAGCATCCTTGATACTGCGCTTCAAAGTTCTTGCAAGAATAAACATTGCAGTAATTAATGCAGTAAGTGCAACTATTCTAAACAGCAACATAACGGATAACTTTAAGTTTAGTAGACAATTATTTCACGATTGACGTCCTTGCGCAGCGCGAATAAAAGACAATCACTTATAAATGAGCATGATTAAGGGTAAAATATGGCACAACACACAACGGAAAGCAGAGCTGTACACATGGGCCCATATTCAGAAAAATCATTCTGACGCTAGAAATACGATCATACGTAGCAACTGATATCAGGCACCCGTAATGTTTCACATGTCAGCGAAGGTTCCATAGTTGTCTCGAAAAGCGTTTGTGAATTCCACCGTTCTATATACGAAAAAAATAAAAACATGTCCCTCATAAATTCCGCATACACTAATCCGATGTGAAACATACCGGGTGTCCCAAGTAACACGAGCAATCTTTCAAAATATGCAAATTCTATGTAGTTGGACAGAACCAAGCTAATGTTGTTTGCCGGCGCTTCGAGGTACTTGAATTATTTTTGCAATCCGTCTAATTGCATAATTAGCCTTATTTATTCATATTCTCAAATATTATAGTTAGACGAAGAATGTCAATAAAATATTGTAGAGCAGCATGAAAAACTGCCGATACAGTTTTCTGTTGCTCAGTACGTGCTACATATAAGTGTTTTTCCATGCATGAAAGAAGCCCGCGAATACGCCCAAAATGACTCGAGCGGCAATCTTTGGTGTGTTCGTGGACTTCTTTCATGACCTGCCGTGTTGGCTTAACAGCTATCGTGTTGATTACGCCGCGAAGCACGAGGTTGCCGGATCAAATCCCGTCTACGGCGGCCGCATTTTGATGGTGGCGAAATGCAAAAACGCCCATGGTCCCATGCATTGGGAACACGTTGAAGATCCTCTGGGGGTCAAAATTATTCCGGAGTGCCTCACATCGGCGTGTCCCCTAATCAAATCGGGGTTTTCGTACGCAAAACTCCTGAATTTATTCATCCATTCATTATTTTATGCTTGCAGAAGCACTTTTATGTAGCACGTATTGAGCAACAGAAAACTGTATTGGGCGTTTTTCTTCTTTGTCTACGTTTTCTCATTGAAACTTTTCATCCAATTATAACATTAGAGCAGCTGTATAATAAATTATGACGAATTATGTAATTGGGCGGAATGGAAAAAAAATACTCGGCGCATCTCCAAGCTAAGCATGTACAACTGGGCTACTTGGTTGCGAATAGCATTATGAACATCGCTCTAGCGCACATATAAACTTGTAGGAGTTGTCCTCTGCTTGTCCATGTTTATTTGTGCGGTCGGGCAATGTTGCATAACGCTGTCTCAAGCGACAACAAACAACACTACCTCAGTTCTGTCCAGCTACGTGACCTTTGCATAGGTTTGAAGCTAGGCTAAAGTTACGTGGGACGCCGTATATAAGATCCCGTATTAGAACCCCTTTTTCCCAAATGTCGTATGTCGATATCGAATATGGGAGTTACGGGGCGTACGGAGTTTTTCAGTATAGGGCTGCATCTTTTCCTTAGGTGTACATTTTTGCGGCGACTATACAAAACGGCAAAATAGATATTAGGACCATGGCGTCATGGCACAGGCTTACAAAGCAATGCGGATATTGCTAGTGTATATGAATCGACGGTCGTCAGTGTAGCGATTGTAGGCGTAATGGGCAGTCACACGTTTTCGCCCTGCTTGTCTCCCTCCATCTCATTTCTCTCTTACGATCCCTCAAACCCCTTCTTCAATTCCTTTTTTTTCCCTATCTCTCCTCCTCCACACAGCAATGAGTACAGGACTAAGAAAAAATTAAACAAAAGTAATAAAAAATAGATTCCAGCTATCTTTAAAGTAATCTGTGCTAACGCGGAGGTCAAAAGATTTGATACGAGAAGCATGACGAAGCCTGCTAATAAGAGCGACTCGGAACCAGAGGTTGAAAGATTTTGGCGAAGTTGCGCAATTTGAGCATCCAAAGAGAAGGGTTTCTGACGTGCACATACAGAGGAAGAAAAGAGATCAAGACCGATAATTGTGAATCCGTGCCATGGAGGAGAGAGAGAGAGAGAGAGAGAGAGCAAATGATAAAGGAAAGGTAGGGAGGTTAACCAGGACTGAGCCCTGTTGGCTACCCTACACTGGGGAAAGGGAAAAGGGGACGGAAAGATTAAAAGAAGAAGAGAAAGTCTACTGGGTATATCGTTCGGTCACTCAGTTCGGATCACAGACGCTGACTCAATCCAGTTGCCTTCAAATATCGCAGCAGAGCTTTTGTGGCCTTCTGTAGCTGCGATATGCGAGGCCATGGTCCCAAGATCTTCTTCAAGGTGAACGGTGTTCTATCTAGCTGATTGAGAGCTGGAGCTGGAGAGCCATGGAGGACATAACAATTATCAGAATGACAGGCATTCCTAGAAACATAAAGAAAAGGAAGGAACGCACAATGTCCGTGGAGAGAACCTTCAAGAACTTAGCCAGATAGGCGGAGCAAACTGACGAACGAGAGGATAGAGAAAGTAAATGTCAGTGACCAGGACGACGAATTAGAACGGGGCTGCGAGAAAGTGAAACCATTTTTGTGCCACTCTAATGGAGAGACAGAGAATAAAGCAAAAGCAAAGTGGTAGTATGCTTCTCTAGGATCGATGTATGCGGAGAGAGTTGAAAAGGAGCAATATCGAGAAGAGCGGTCTGCCAGTTGCGTGCAAGGTCTAATTTATCGTGCAAGGATACTTTGTGAATGCCCGAAAGGTAATGGCTGGTGAAGGGGGCACAAATTAGAGCGTAAGGTTGGCTCAGAAAACAAAAAAAAAAGGTTCAACACGACGAATGCGCGATAGTTGAGTCAAGCTGTTAAGATTCGCACTCATGCAACACTTTGACGAGTGATGCGGACAATAGACGCATTTTTGGTGATCCACCATTATTTTATCGTTACTGAGCCGTATAACACATGGACATCCTGGAGTAACGATATTGTGCTTTTGCTTATGGTGAAGCGTGTTTTCACTCTAAATTTATGGCGCGAGAAAAGCCCAGTGACATTCATATTTTGTCTCTTTCCATGAAAAGCAAGGATTGTGGTGATCATTGGGTTTGCAGTTTGTTGTTCTCTATGATAAGGTCTTCTTTTCGTCGCGTTTTGTTTTCTTCAACTCCAGAAATATGTATACGCCCCCATGCACCATATGCATTAGCGGCAGTGCTCTACCATTTAAGCGCTAATATTCATGATAGACTTTGGCATAAGGGACGAATTACAACGTTCGATTCTCTGCGTGATAGATGTCTGTCTTATAAATATTTATTGCGGTATCTTCTTTGAATTAAAAATAGTATGGCGAGCTTGTTAGCTGACTGTTCCCTTAGTGCGCCTGCAACCAATGTGATATTTAACCGGGAAGAAGTCACAGCACTCAGGCAAAGTCACGAAACAGTTTGATCGAGTTCTTGTCATGATTTACACAGAATTAGGAATTTACGAAGCGCTGACTAAGTCGACTGATCCTCCGAGGCATGAGCAAATGAAGTTCTACAGAATTTTTCTTCCTCGTGCTTTCTCGTACAGCGCTCAAGCATTCAACAAAAACCGAAAGACTAGGAAAAGGAAGATGGGTAACAGATTAGAAAGAAATGTTGTTTTCGTCTGTAAACACAGGCCCATCATTGTAGAACAGGCTTGAAATCTATTACTTTAAGTTTATTGGTAAGGCCACACAGGCTAAGTTAACGCTTAACACAGCTTCATGAAACCTCCCAGACGCTCCGATTCCTAATATTGGCACGCCGCCGCTCTGCAAAAGGAGTGCCCTGCAGGAGGCTCCAGCTGGCTATCAACTGAAGAGAAGAAAATAACAGAACGAAGGCAGCGCCGAAGAACTTTGTTTCATCACATGAACATATGGCCTTGCAGCCGAAGGTTATCTCATGTCCTTCATGTTTGTATATAACGGTCAGATGGGCGCGCCCAAGAGCCTATAGTAAATTTATTCGCTCGCCATATCGATGTCGTGATATTTATGCTGTTCGACAACAGCAAAGAATGGCGGTTGCGTGCTTAGGTGGGGCAATTCATTGTATCGTTACAAAGAAGAAACAGGTGAAAAATGCGACCTTTTGAGGCACCGCAAAAGAAAGGACTCGGGTATACTAGCATTCCTGAACATTAGGAACGGCGGCCTGCTTCTCACGGCGGTGAGGTTAACCAGACTGAAAAAAAAACGAAAAAAAAGACTGATTGCTGTTCACCCTAGGCAACGGAGAATGAGGTGGAAAGATAAAAATAACGTAATGAGATGGACGGGGAGCACGTACACACAATCACAACTGGCCACTATCACATCAGAGTGTCAGAGCACAGTATCGCTTGCAACACAAAAAGACCTATTCAGGCTACAGCCGCTTGTAGAAGTCTGTTGTCCTTAAAATGTCTAACAGTGCCTTCGTCGCCCTCAGCTGCGATAGCGTACGAGTTAGCCATTTCAAATTGTTTGCTGTGATAATGGTCTTTGATCAAAACCAGCCAGCACACTTGTGAGTGAACGCCATCTTACGCTGAAGCGAGGACAGACACACAGTGTGCGTTTAAAGGTCTCCTCAAGACCACAGTCATCACACAAAGCACGGTCGGCCATCGTGAAAGACTTCGTAAAAAAACACTCCTACGCATAGCCGAGATAGCAGGGTGGCCTCGCGTAGGCAGAGCCTAGTTCGGATGCAAAGGCGGAGCGAACAGTCCTGGTGGTGCAGCCGGTTGTTTACGAAAACATGGGGATTGTATACGTGGAGAACGAGATATTTGATACGAACTCTCGAAGTGGTCGATAGTGACTAAGTTTTTGTGGCTAAGACGGTGACTTAGCCTGAGCCGTCACAAAGGTTTAGTCACCATCAAAGGAAACTCCAACCAAAATTTATTTATAACACGAAAACGTTGAGGAGCCCAACCTGTTCTTTTTTCAGGGATAAGATGACGGGAGGCGTAGCAGTGCGTATACGCAGTGTTACGGCTCACGCCATCATACCCTGTCGGACTCCGAAATGTCGTCTTTGAAAATGCATTATGGTTCGGGATTCTTTGTTTAATTCGACACTTATACGGTATAAGAAAACAGCCGTAGAAAAGAGCTGTGTCTTGAGTTATAACGCAGGCAACTGGCAGCAGGAAAAAAAATGAAATCAAGAAAATTTCACATCCGCCTTCAGTTTCTATGGTGTGATAAATGATGGTAAAACAGAGGTGACCCTTCTGACTAGGCCAGACCAAAAAGGTGCTTAAAATTAAACGTGAGTAAAATGAAAGTAGCCATGTTTTCATTGTGCCTCAGGAAATGCCAGCCGCGATGACGTTTCGCATAATTGACCTCAGCGTATCAGAAAGCATCATTATATTCTTAATTTTTATTAATCATTTGCTGTCACGTGTTCTCATAAAATTTTGCTTCTCGCTGATGTCTGCGTAGTTTATCGCAGTAGCTCTGACGCTGACTGCAAGGATCTGCAAACTGACTTGGACGCCATGAATTCATGTTGTTCATCTTGGACAGTGCGAGTTAACCTCTATGAAACCAGTCATGTCATTTTTCTGATCGTTCATGCTAGCTTCCTAAGTCGTATTATATAGCTGATAGCACCGCACCCTTGAACATACCACTACTTCCAAATATATTGTAATTGATTTCATGACCGACTTAAGAGGAAGCTTTACCCCGGGCCCAGTTCCGACGCCGCCTATTCAAATACATGTAAAACGTAAAATTGATTTTATGAAACAGCCCCTGGACTGATTTGTATGAATTTTGCTGTGTTTGAGAGAAAAGGTTAAATTCTTGTGCGTGTTAAGAAGAATATTGATTTAGGGCCCGAGATTCTCCACTATATCTCTTGCAAACTGGTAAGCTCAAAAAAAAAAAAAAGATACGAAACATATCAGCACACAGTTTAAAAACCCGTAACTATACAAGAAAAACAGGTTCGGCACTTCTATAACCTGCGTCCGTTATAGCATCCAAAGTAGACAAATTCAGCGTATCAATTTCCAGCCTATGTGAATTGGTTGCAACGCCGACAAAGGGTATTCAAGAGCCCAAGTCACATACCAGTGGTAAATTTGAGAGCATTCTTATAATATATCAATTTTGTTCACTTTAGATGTGCTATTAGAAGCAGTTGACAGAATTGCGATTTTTTTTTTCTTTGCAGAGTTACACAGCTGTAAAAAAGACAGCTTTGCTTTCTGAAGTTTTGCTATATTCGACAATATATATATATAAAAGGATCACCGTCGTAAATCAAAATTCGGTTTCTAATAGTTACTCGATTTTAACTTTTTCTTTTAAATGCAACAAACCTTATCAAAATTGATGCAATATTTTCAAAGGTATACGATGTCTTCGTTTCCGTGTATTTAGCTGGGAGCCCCAAAGCTAGAGCTGCTTAACATTGAACCACGACATTAATCTAATTTTGGCTTCATTTAATCGGTCACTCGGTTTGTTTAGGCATTACTTAACTCGGGCACATGTGCACTAACATAAATTCGCGTAGATTACACTTATTCTCTCCAAGATTGAATATGAGCCTGCTATTTAGGATCCTGCTCAAGCATTGTTAGGTATCGCACCGCTGGCACGAGTTGTTCCAAACTCAGCGCTGACACCCGTTGTTGCAATCGGGTCGCAAGCCCCAAGGGTAGCGTTGGCCTGGCGGCCTGGGGCACTGGAAGCATCCGAAGGTCTCGGCAAAGCATGAGTCGACTGGTAACAGAACAACTGGTTTATTCTAACATCGCAAAAGAGCGGGCGGTCAGGTCGACCGAAGTGAGAGACGGGAGAGCACGTAACTCAACAGAAGAAATCGGAGCCTCTCTTGGCGTCCGGGGGCAGCTGCTCTTATACTTTCGCAGTTGAGGGCAAGAAGGAAGGCCTCGTGACGAGACCACGTGACGGCGGGTACGGACAGACTGAGAGACACGTTGGGACGAGTGTAGTGACTCAACCGCCGGCCGGGCGCCGGACAGACCTCCTCGCTTCACACTTGGGGAGCTCCTCTCCCCGGCTGCCGTGCTTTGACAAGCGTGGGCACACACACACACACGCACACACGAATACACGTGGCACTGAAACACGCCTGGACGCGCTTGGCGGGGCGGCTTCGCGGCAGCTCCGAACGGGCCAAAATGTCCGCCGTTTTGAAGGAAGCCCCGGCGTCCGTTGCATCCGCGCCGGCTATACCGCGCGTTGTAGGCGAAACGTAACAGCATACTGAATCAGTGAGATCGAATAACTTGAAAATTGTTCTGTCCGTTTCATCTTCAGATTACTCACGCACGTCGAGGGTAACATCGTTAAAACAACATAACGAGTTGGAAATTACATCAAATCACACAATCATGCAATCATGCTTTTATGTAAATTATGTATTTCTTCGCGAGGAAGCTTTCAAATCACCCTCAACTATCTTTTCTCGTCGCAATAATTCGCGTAAAGAAACGAAACGCTTGTCACACATAGTCTTCTGCCCTTTCATTCATTCCTCGAACTACAATTGACTGGGATAACCTACCATTGGACATTACAACTCAACCTGACTTCACTAAACTTTAGAAACCCTTGCGCTGTCGTGCCATGTAGCACTCAAGTTTCGCCCATGTTATGCATGTATGTTTTTTTAGTACTTGCGCGCGTATTTATTAATGTTGCTTATTTGCTGTCACCCGTATTATCTATTGTATAAATATATCTTGATATCTTAACCTGTAACAACATTTTGTTTAGCTGCAGCAGTTGTATGCTGTAATCAACCAACTCCTTTTTTTTTAATACCACACTATAAGGTCTTCACGTGTATAGGTCATAGGGCCTTTAGGTGTATTCTGAATAAATAAATAGTGTATATATATATATATATATATATATATATATATATATATATATATATATATATATATATATATATATATATATATATATCTCGCGGCGGCGTAACGCAGTTCCCACTTTGACAATTGAGGAATCACCGCAGCCATAACCATGGCGTGGAACAGAAACGTACCTTTTCATGAATATCACGATGCTACCAAGTATTACGACAGAGTAGAAATGTTTTCTGCGCAAGAGAAAGAGAGAAACAACTTTATTTCGCAAGCACTTCCTTTTAAACATACAGGAAAAATGGCTGCCACGATGAGGTCATTATACCGGTGGCCGGCCTAGAGGACCGTCGCCCGGGCTATATTACGTTCTGTCGTCTTTAGCCAGACAGTCGGCATTACTGCGCCAGTTGTGGATGCCAATCCTGGTGGCAAGCTCTTTCTTCAACAGTCCACCCCTACCACTTGCAGAATGAGTACTTCTTTGAAGAGTTGCTGCCTGCTGTACGACATGAGCTTTGTAGTGTAAGAAAACAGGAAAGCAAAACCAGCGAAAGGAAAGAGCAATTTATCAATTTCATGCAATTGATAAATCTTTTCGAGCCTTCGAACGAATATGACAATGCAATGTATGACAATGCATTGTAGGGGACTTGAATGAATTCTATTTATTTGTATTTTTGTCTACGTTGGCGTTAGAATTGTGTAATGGGAATTGGCGAAGAAATTGTGTAATTGCGTTAATTGTGTAAAATCATGACATTGTAATAGATTATGTGTAAAATTACAATTTTGCAATAGATTACGAGTATTGTGATTTTGAATTCTGTTTTTGTGTATACTTTGCAACCTGTCGCATTGCCTTTGTTTTTCACCACACTGCTCCTCTGTAGGGCGTAGGGGGTCCTCAAGCTGCATTCGGCAGCTTTTTCCTTTCCGTCCTCTCTCATTTCTGTACTTTGTTTTGAGAGAAATAAAATTATCTATCTATCTATCAAACATTTTGCCTGTTGCTTCTTTCACGCTGTTTATTTTCGCTGTTTTTCCTTTCCTCATTTATCGCGTCACAAAGATCGTGTCGTATCGGAAGCATCATCTCTTTATCTCCCCCAAAAAGCAGGCCAAAGCACCATCCTCTCTGAATAAATGTTTGACACTCCAAGCCCATTTTTGCCATCGTTGTCGCCGCGATGTTCCATATAAAGTCCAGGGGCCATAACATCGTCACCGCACGCCGTATGCTGTATGTGCGAGTGAAAGAATACGAGGTTATCCGACGATGGCGGCTAAATCTGGCGCGCACAAGGAAGGAAAGCAGGAAGAAAGCGCGCCGTCTTCCGCCTCGCGCAAGGCACCGGTGGGATAGGAGGGAGGGGCCGGAATTTTTACTTCGGCAGCTGCTGCGTATGGCGTGGCCGCGCGCAGCCGCGCGGGCCCTATATTGAAAGCCATCTGCAATGGGGACGACGTGCAATGAGTGCTCATAGCTTCTGGTGTGCGCTGTGCTGTGTTTTCGCCGCTTAGTTCGCGTTGAAGCGACATACAGCACGAAGGTCGATTCATTCGCTCTTGCTGCCCCGCCTCCTCACTCCAGCGTTTTCACAGCGACCACAGTGCAAAACCTAGTATTAAGTGTCCATGGTCATGCCGAATTATGGGCCCAGTGTCGCACGCTGGTTGCTGGGGCACTGGGCAGGTGCGGCACACTAGGAGGCGTTGGGTGCTGGTGCGGAAAGCAGCTCTAGAGCGAGAAATACGTGGTGCCTGGATGCCGCATATACTGTTTTTAGTACAGAAATCAACAAAGAGTGTTTTAGAGAAATAACAAACAAAATAAAATGCCAACACCAAGATTCGATCGTCTCACCTGGAGAACCTACGCCCAGTACTTAACTACTACGCCACTCGAGTTCTTTTTCTTTTTCTTTTTTGCATGTTCCTTTTTACAGGGCATGGAAACATAGAAATATAAAAGATAAAAAGATACGTTTGGAACCAAGCCTTGAGCCGGTGTGTTTACAATAATTTTTTTTTTTCAAGTTACACAATTCGTCCAAGAGAGGTAGCCGATTAGGAGGCTCTGGTTGCGCTTTATACGATTCGTCCATATAATCCATGTTTCCAACGAAATGTTTCCTGACAGGACGTTGTTAAGGTCTGCATTGCGAACCGCAATTCTAGTCTGCCAGATGCTGTGAAGTCCTATTAGCGTGAATATGTCGAATAGAGGACACCGGCTTCATTATCCATACTCAGAAAAGACATGCCCTACGCCACGCTAGTAGATGGCAAGTTGTGAATAATTTGCCATATCAAGAACCAGGCACAGTTTCAGTTCCGCACATACATGTCTCGCAAAAGTATGGTAGATGCGCCATCGCCCCGCAGCTAAAGCTTACGGCAGTATAAGAAAGAAAAAGTTGTTGTTCATATTAAATAGTATGCCTAGAAGTGCCGCAACACTGATTTTCTTTTGCAGTTGGTAATTTAATTTAAAAAAAAAAGCCCTAAATGAACCGCCGACCCGGGACGCCTGTATGGGCTGTTACCGCCGATTTTGCTAAACGTTTCTTGTTCTTCATGCAAGAGATGTGCAATATTTTTTTAGTTCAACAATGCGTTTCAATCGACACATCTGTGTAGCCACATGTCTTCGTCAGAGAACGGCAGGCTATTGCGGATGCCAGCCTTCGGCAACAGCACATAGAGAGGTATACGTAAGTTTATCACGCGTCACATCGGCGCTCATTGCTTCTTGTTCTGACACTGTAGACACGAAAAAAATGGTTTATTCAAGAACGCCGATGCGAAAGTTGAAATGTCGAGTGATTTATCCTTGTTAGATTAGTTCATTCGTTCACCCAGACAGGCCGACAGCATGTAGACGGACTCAGCGGGTACGCTAGGCCTAAGCTTCGGTGGAAGAGAACGATTACGGCGCGGGTACCTGGCGAATGATGAAATCTGTATTTGACCCTGAGAACTATTTATCTATTATTTTTAGTGCATTAGGGAAAGTGGAGGCTCACGAATCGCCTCAGCTTTTTATCGGTTCGGTAATATCAATCAGCGGCAGGCTTTCTGAGGTTTGCTCTAATGCGTCTGAACGACTTCTGGGTTTCGTGTCGACTCCACAACACTGCGACAACGACGACAACTCACATACATCAGTTGCGTAGAAACTACTAAAAAACAAGGCGTTATCTGCGTTTGCATTATTTGTTTCAAGAATATAGCTATCCGCCCAGTCAAAAAGAAAGTGCAGTAAACGAAAGTAATCTCCATTGTCACATATGCATACATGAACGGCCAGCTCATGCATCTTTATTCCAAGCTGCGACACGAAATAGACACTTATGACCCCAAGATACAACGTTATTTAGGACAAGAGACTAGTATCTAATGATGAAATTTTATCAATAATTTAATATTCAACAGCGCCTATACTCCTTGCGTACTGTAACCAGTGCGGCACAAACGCAACCAGCGCAGTTTCCAGTACGACCCAGCGAACTGCAGCGAGAAACAGAGCACGTACAGCACAAGCCAGTGCGCCCCAGCGTCATAGCAGTGAAACCAGCGTCTCGTCCAGTGTGACCTAGCTCTTATCCAGCGCTCTCACTGATGTGCCAGCGGCTCACAGCGAGCGCCATCGTCCCCAGGGCTTCCAGTGTCAAAAAACACACTGATTTCATCCTGGAAGGCAGTGGAAGACGCTGGTTTTTGCAGTAGGAGAGTTTCTGCGGTCATTGAGTGAGATGTGTTCATGTTTGCTTGTGCGCGCATGACACAACTCTTCTTATTTTGTTAGTAGGCGAATGCTTACCGGTTTATACAGCCGATAAGTCTACTATCCTTACTTTGCATAGCTGTCTTCTAATTTGCTATTGCAATCGATGCTTCGCCGTTTGGGAGGAACTGTGACTTTTTGTCATCATCGTCATATTTCAGGAGTTTAATAATCAGGTGGCCACTGCTTTAAAGTATGATGCGTGGCGATACTGTGTACAAGCTTTCGTAGGAAATGAAGATGACCGCACATGCGTTGTTCTTTTTTCTTTTGCTTTTTATCGGCTTATCTGACCTGTCCTATTCTGTCCTGTCCTGTCCTGTTATGTTCTGACACAGAGGTATTGATCTGGAGAGATGTAGAAAAAGAGTACTTCGGGTACTCTACAGGTGGTAATTTTGTTGACACTATTTATTTATTAAAGTCAAGTTACGTCGTGCATTCAAAATAAAATGGTAAATGACCGAGTTTTAAGGAAAACCACGACATGAAGCAAATAACATAACGTATGACTACCGAGCAATAATGCTTCTCGGAGAAGTGCATCGTGAGCGGCCACTGACAATTACATTTTTACAAGCCGAGACTCAGCGCGGCGATTCCATTAACTGTTAAATGCACTTCAAATGTTAAGTTCGGCTGCATACGTTCGCAGAGTGATAACAAAATTTATTGGCGCCGTCTTTTCAGCCTCATGGACATGGACTAAATGCACATCTGTTCAAGAGCGGAGCTGAGTGTGAGCGGGATACTGAGGACTCCCCATTAACAATTTAAATAAGTTTTTTTTTAAGGGAGCGTCAGAGCCTATAGTCAAATAAAAATGGACCGAGGGCGCATGAAAAAAAGAAGACTAAACAAATTACTTGAAAATTGTAATAAAGCGACAGTAATGAAGTTGTCTATAGGACAATTAAATTCGAATGGCTGAACGTTCCTGCTTGGTTCCAGTAAGGTAATCAGTATGCGAGGCTGCATTTATTTAAGAAAATCAAAAGTGAAAAGAAAAATGCAGTAGTGTTGAAGGGCGGAAATAGATGTAATGGAGGGAACGCATCGTTAATTGCCCTTTGGAACCATTTCTCAAAAGCTAGAATTTCACTACGTTCTGACCATTGCGTGTTTTGCAGTCTATTTCTTTGAATACCTCTCCCGGTGCACGTGCAATACACACCCTGTCTGTAACTGAAAACTTCGCCTTTGTAAAAGCGAAAAAAGATTGCATGGCTGGCTATCATTAGGATTGCTTGTCTCAGCAAGCGCCGTCCTTTGGCTTCGAACGGGTGCAAGAAACGACCTCTCTCGCTATCGTCTGGCCCCATTGTTTAAAAGAGAAAATAGACGCCTCTATAGATCTTTATTTTTTAGTTTCAGGTATGCGCGATCTCTTCACGTCACCGCTTTTCACATCGCAAAAGACTTTGTGTGGGGTTTGTGCCATGACCTATATCACTTAAACAAGCAAAGTCAGACCATGCCGCGCATGTCACTGGTGTCAGGGAAATTGCCACTGACGTCAACCTCGACACAACGTCAATGCCCACATTGTCACGCACCTTATTGCGTCGTGGGGCACATCGTTTACAATCTCGGCGAATCTGATACCAGCTGCGCTCATGATCCCGCCTGGCGAAATCAAGCAACGACTAACTATTCCGCTCTCCTTAACACTCGCTGCAGCATAATTGCAAGGCGCCTTGATATAAAGCAATAAAAAGCACAATGGAGGCGTGATGTGGCGTCTTGTGCCGAGATACGCAGCTACGAGGGATGATCAAAACGTTTTGCAACTCGCATATCAGAAAAACTGCCAGACCCTGGGAAAAAAATATTTTTCAGCATAATCTCTCCTCACACTAATGCGCTTCTCCAATTTTCCTGGAAGGCTTTTGATACCTTGCAAAAAACGAAAACTTTCTTCCTGGTTGCCAAGCCACTCCTCTGCGGCAGTTTGAAACGACTTCAATTCATCAAACCTCCTTCCCTTCGGGTGTTTCTTGAAATTCAGAAATAAATAAAGGTCACTCGGGGCCAGGTCGGGACTGTAAGGTGGGTGGTCCAGCTGTTCGAAACCACCCTCTCGAATTGCAGCCTGGGAAACACGAGACCTGTGAACCGGGGCGTCGTTCTGAAGGAGGAGGACATTTCTTATCATTAGTCCTCGGTGTTTTTCCGCGATGGCTTTACACAGTTTTAGAAGAACGTTGGCGTAGTATTCACCTGTAACTGCCCTATTGCTTTCAATATATGAATGAGCAGGATCCCCTTTGCGTCCCCAAAATAGTGTCGCCATCACTTTCCTCCCTGAGCGTTGGGTCTTGAATCTTTTCGGGGGAGGGGACCCCGAATGTCTCCACTGCCTAGATTGTTTTGTTTATGGGCCCCACTGTTACAGCCACGTCTCATCGCCAGTCACAAGGCAGAATAGAAAATCTTCTGGGTCGCTTGAATAGAGATGAAAAAGTTGCCTTGATGAATGCACGCGGTGGTGTCGATTTTGCGCCGAGAAGTTCCGTGGCACCCATTGTGCCGAGACCTTCGACATACCCAAAGCATCGTGGATGATAGTGAAAGCACTGCCATAAGAAATGTTCAATTCTCCGGCAACTTCGGACACCTTGATCAGGTGATTATTTATTATAAGCCTCTCTGTTGAGGCTGAATGGTCTAAATCGGTTGAAGTGGTCGGCCGTCCTGACCTTGGGTCGTCTTCCACGTGCACACGGCCACGTTTAAACTCATTGTACCACTGAGTCACTTTAGCATATGAAGAGCATTCACTTCCATACACGTCCACCATCGTACTGTGGATTTATTTGGCGGAACTTGCTTCTTTGCACAAAAATTTGATAACGCTCCGGTACTCGAGCTTGAAATCGTGGGAGGACGCCATGTTTGTCTGACTGATGCAGACCAAGTAACGAACTGGAAGGCTTGATATTCAGACCTTGCTAGGTTGCAGAGATGACCTAAATGAAAGGTAGACAGACATCACTGTCAGATATTTGGTTATGGCTAAGTTGTAAAACTTTTTGATCTTCCCTCGTATGAACGCGAAATTAGCTTACTGAGCGGCAAATTTGTTGATAAGTATGTCGGAACAGAGGCGCTCCAGGAAAATCGATGAAAGTGGCTTCAAGTACTGTTATATTTATACTTCAGCTATAAACGTATGCCATATTCGCGACAACAAAGAAGCTAATCAGGAAGTTTTTGTTAACTAAGGGTTTCGTGACCCTTATTCTCCGCGAAAACTGTGTCCGCCAAAACGCATAAACTGCCTGTAGAACCAGAATTTGCGTAGCTAGCATCGCGTTTTATCTAAGTTGGCATTAGTTTAACTTTGCATACCCTGTATACCAAGAGATGCTTTCTTTTCGTTCTTTTTCAGCTGCGCGTAGTTTTTAAATATGGCCCACTGCAGAAAGCACCATTTTAACCCTTGAACTAAATTACTCGATGAGGCAGCAACTACTTCTACAACCAATTAAAGTGCTTAATTGAATAATTACTTTAACTACACCGATTAGCTTGTTAATTACTTCCACTGAAACACATATTTCAGTTTACAAATTCTAACCAGTGAGTTCGCAATGTATATCCAATCGGCACGAATTCTCAGGACTACGCCAGTTTCAAGGTATTATTTTCAAAGTGTGCGACGAAATGCATTCGCATTCCAATGCCTTTTGTGCTTCAAAGCATAAAACGGTGCTTTCGCAAAATATTAAGTGCAACAATAGTGCATCTTACCGCACGTTTGCTCGCGCATATCTCGAAACTGGTGACAACCTCGGAATTCGTTCAAAGTCTATATGCCTTCATACTCAATACCACAAATAGTATATTGAAATATATACCACAACGCAATTAATTAAGAAGTTAGCTTAATTCTGTTAGCCATTTAGTTAAGCATTTTGATTTCTCGTGAAAGTAATGACCATCTCATTGATTAATTTAGAGCAAGGCTTAGCGCGCTATCTGCCACAGGCAACATTATTTTTAATTTCGTGCAGTTGAAAAAAAAAGTACCCTGTATAAGCATACACTTGCTATAATAGTGCTGTCTTGTGTTGATCTACTGGGAACTACCGCAGCAGCACCCAGCCATATATAGCAGCCACGGTCAGAAATCTACGTGAGGTTTCGCAAAGAAAGCTTCGCTTTTGCACGCTGTCGTCGAGCTGGAGCGCCAAAGATCGATTTTGTAAGAAAATGCGGCTTAGTACTTCAAACGGACGCGGAGAACGCGCAGAAAGACGACTCGTTTGGCGATTGAAGCGCACACCGGGCGTGAATCGATTTCGCGCGCTCTCAGACGGATGCGACGAAGGATCCACAGAAGTGGCGTAAGGACGCGCGCGCGAATTTCAGAGGCGAAAGCCATGCGTCGATTCTCGCTCACCAGGGCGTCCGACGAAAGCAAGCAGGGGAGCTGCTGCCTAGACTTTTTACAGTGATGGAAGCAGCCACCGAACCGGAAGTTTTGACGAACTGCTTTTCTCATCCTGGCGTTTACTAAGGGTAAGAAACTTCTGTTGACGGCTGCTTTTTTTTTTTCTTTTACGAATAACTTCTGAGCTCATGGTAGCGCCACGTCTTGCGTAGACATTGGCAGCTTCGGGCTAGAGATGCTATTGCCCTGCTAGGTTGCCGCAAATATCACACTGAAGAGATTTGAAACAACACAAGGCCGCGGAGCAAATTGAAGCTTCCGTTTGACTTCGAAAAAAGAAATTTCGCTTGTTCTCGCCCGTTCTATCTCGGTATGGCTGATGTATTTGTAGATTGCTAAGAAATTCTTTTTTTAACCCCTCTTATATTCCCGCCGAGTACATGATTGATGTCATTGTGTTTCTTGCGTTGTCAATTACGTAGTTTGCAAGGTGCAACGAGCGTAACTGCAGTGTTACCAAGTAATATATTCAATTGTAAGTAGTGCGACTTCAACTGCTTCGTTCTTTTTATCTTCTGACTTCCGTTGCTTTAATTCTTCCAAAAATATGCCTCAAGTGTTTGAATAATGTGTTCCTTTGTGTGGCCTCGAGCATCTTAGGGAACCAGAACAAGTTCTCATACTAGTGGGAAGTGCAGCTGTCCAAATTTTCAGTATCACATCGTACGTTACATGGTATACAGAGCTTGTAAAAGGGTCTTCGAACTCCAATAAGGGTTCTTCATATAGGCGCAGTTGATACCACATGATGAAGCAAACAGAACCCGCGGCTTGCAGAAACAAAAAGTGCCGTTCTGAGCTCTGCAGAAGCTCTTTATGAAGCTTGACGTAATAGTTCTGCGGAAACCCGCAAGGTGGAGAGAAGTAATTAATAAATGGAAAATGAGACATCCACCCAGTCATAGCAATTTCTACAAAGGAAACCCATACGGATTCCTCTAAAGAAAAGCCTCGCAGTTGAATAACAATTCGTCCTGGTCCGGGACTCGAACCCGGGACCACCGCCTTTCCGTGGCAGCCATAAAGTGTTATAATAATTTAATATAATTTGTGAAGCTGTAGTTCTAGGCCACTTCGTTTCTTTTTAAAGTGACAAAGTTATGGTTCGTGCACCCGAATGAGAAAAGCAAGAAAATGGAATTTTGTGTGAAGTTTCTCAAAGCATAATATCATGAGTTACTCAGATTACGGGAATGTTCTGCCACTTGGAATTCATTCATTAATAAAAAGAAGTGCGCGAAGAATGAAATGTATGGCCAAAAATTACACGACAATTATTTGCACGCCTTCGGTTGCCGTCTCCGAACAGACCGGAACAGAGGCCTAATATTTCCTTCTTTTAACCTTTGGAAGTGAAATTTCAATTAAAGGCAATGGCTCGCAGCACGAAGTGTTGATGAATATTGTAATTCTAGTTGCTGGATCTGTTACATCTATCATTAAATGTTGCTTCTGTTTTTCTCTGCGTCATGTATTCCTTGTACAAGGTGCCATGATTTCTGCTAGGATAACATGACGAGAAAGGGTTAAGAGCTCGTTTGAGGTGCGCACAGATTATCCGTTTTACCAGGACAACCCTAACTCAAGTTCGCACTATAGGGCCATAGGGATTACAGGTTCGCGGGACAGGTCACTCTAAGCATCGCTCAATCAAGTGACCCACATCGCCGAGCGGAAACCAAAGCAGTGTCTCCGTACTAGGCAAACAAACCTACGTGATTATTGTGTTCTTTAAACCGCGCAGAAGTAGTATTGCCTGCTAGGTCCCTAGGCGGTAACGCTTCTCCGAGCGTTTATTTTTCCACCCAGCCACAGCAACCAAGTAGAGAGGTTATTGTTTGTTTTCCCAGGTGACTGAGTGTGGTACAGTATATGAAACATCGGGCTGTTCACCGGCTGAGCCCGCTTCACCGCGATTTAAGCCGACATTGGTATCCGAAGTCCTCGGCAGTGATAGGCATACGTCATATTAGACTCCGTGTTTGGAAGAGCTGCGCAGGAATCTCTCCGCGAAATTAAGATGCTTCTGTTGATTTTAACCTTGCGCCGCACATCCTTCATAAAATATTGTTCTTTACGATAGCGAACTTGTCATCGGTGGAGAGACCTCATTTCGTCAAGAAGAAACCTCGGATACGCTTGATCAATATATGTGCATTTCTAGTTTATTTGTATTCAGTCGTACGCTTATAATGCTGTGCAAGGAAGTCTACAGACAAAGATACTATGGCAAAAAATCCCACATTTTAAATACGTTTGGTTAGTTGAAGTTATATATCTCGCGATAAGGCTGCGAATGTGCAAATCAGGTGGAGCGAAAAGACCGGTTAAACTACTTGAATAACAATAATGAAACCATGCGTGTTACCACGTCTGGCAATGTTCAGAAGCGTTCAAACATGTGTTTTGAATATCTACAGTGCTTCAAGAACAGCCAATTGTGATAACGTGCGGCGCATGGAAGCTGCGCCGATACTATATTATGTGTGACGTGACGCCTGCCTATAAAATGTACGCGCTTGTGAATAAAGTGCTCTGGCTTTGTGGCCACTAGATCATATCACCAATAACTGAAGTTATTTTAAACGAATTAGTAACCTTTTCTTTAGCAAATCATTTGTAAAGTATCCCGTAGCTCCGGCGGTTTTAAGCTAACAAAAAGCTGAATAGTGTGAGGGCCTATGCAAGGAGCTTGCAACAGCGTAATTAGCAGGCTGCTGCCAATACTGGGGATGCCCGCTCTGTGCATTGGCTGAGCAATACGAACGTATCCACAAAGACAGTATCTTCTATTATCTATACTGCTCACTTAGTGAACCAAGTTGGTTCCTTCTGTCTTTTTTACTTCAAAAATGAAATTCCTAACTACGAATGGTACCATGCACGTTTGCCCCGTTTTCTTCGCAGGAAAATGCATTTAGGAAGTGCCGAGACAACTTCTGCATCTGTAAAAAAAAATAGGGGGAGGGGGGAGGCGAGAAGAGGAATGGTGAGTGTCTTCCATCGTCATCAAACCTCCTCCCCCTTCCACCAAATAAACGAAAATATAAATAAAAAAGGATTGCGGTGATATATGGCACAAAACTTGAAGTCACGAATCGATGTATACAGTTTCATGTTCACTCTGTGAGGGATCCGTGAAGCGGCGGCATTGAGCCGTCGCTCATGCGAGTATAAGTTTTACAGTCAACGCCCCCGCGTCGATTTCAACAGTATAGCGATATCGTCTCTTACGTAGATCTCCGTAAATCAAGTATTCAGTTCATCAGATTTTCCTGTGACTGTTTTTGTGTTGTTCTATAATCAGTGCCATTCCCAATGTACGCTACATATAGCAAAGACACGTGAAATAGGATAGGATAGGAATAAACATTATTTGTCCAACGGTTATTGATGTTGGTGCCCGGGGCTAGACTGCCAGGGGTTTCTCGCCCGAGGAAGATCTTCCGAGATCCTCGGCAACGGTCCTGGCCCGCTGGACGGCCCACTCCTGGTCTACGGGTGCCCCGCTGAGGAGGGCGGCTTGCCATCTCTCAGCGAGGCGCCCCGCTTCAGAGAGTCCTACTGTTGTCTTCCCCCTTCCTCCTTGTCCTTCTTCCTCATGGTGTTGGCATTCCCAATGCACATGGGCCATATCGGCCCGTTCGTGCTCGCACCACGGGCAGCCGGGCGACGGGTGGAGCGCGGGCCACAGGCGGTGCAGCTGGTAGGGGTTGGTGAAAGTGCCCGTCTGCAACCGTCTCCGGTCGACCGCCTGGGACCTGTCTAGGCGCCCGTGGGGTTGTGGATATTTTCTTCGTTCTTTCCTATAGTGACCAGGCACCTCTCTGTACGTTGCCGGAAACTCCTCGACATCGCAGTCGGCGTCCGCGTGATCCCCAGCTGCGTCCGCCGCGATTTGTGTTGTATTGGTAACGACAGCACACAAAAAAAGCAAAAAAGACACGTGAAATATATCTCTGGAAAGCGTAAATGGCGCGTCGAGTCATTGCAGACAACACCGGTGTTACGCGTACTCGGACGCAGGAAAAGTGAGGTTTTCGCGAATGTTCATTATGTCGCCTAATTTGACAAAACTGTTGTGCGCGTTCTTCTAGCGTTCTGTCGAGCGATGGTAAATGGAAACGCGAGACAAAAACGACTGACGATTTTTTTTTCTGATGTAACAGCATTGAACAAGAAGCCAGGCGACGGCAATATAGCGGCACGAGATGGAATACTTACGTGAGAACTCGGACCTCTTTTGTCATGGTTCTCCAGAGCCAAACATACATGCGGTTTGACGCTTTCAAATGTATGCATTCCAGACTAAAAAAGAAGCTGATTGGATCGGCCTGGCTAAATTTAGTCTTCTTTAGGATACGATATAGTTAAGCTGATTTTTAAAAATATTATTGGTATTAAACATCTAAGCATAAAAAATATGGCCTTAGAAACGAAATAATCACTTTGCTGACCAAGCTATGCAGCGCTGGAAGATGTATGAAATTATACGATAATCGCCAATGCATTTACCAGTTCACAGAATGAGGCTTGTTTACTGCATTGAAAAATGAAATATTTTTGTTCTAAACTAAGACGATGGTCTAAAACGTGAAAGGCGAGACTGTCGGCACAGAAGTAGATTTTTCGAAATAAGGTTTGATTCATCTATTCCCACTCTTGTTTCGCCCTAGATTGTCGCAAAGATCGCTGATGGACGACACATTGAAAATAATTAACTTCATCAGCTAAACCTCACGCATTGTACTCTTATTGCCAATAAAGTGATCTCGAATACAGTAGTTGTGTAGGCCAAGAATGCTTTTCGACGCACTCCTCCGATTCTCTTGTGTTTATAATTTACGTGTGCATGAGCATGCGTTTTGTTGCCACACGCGTATCTAGCTGTGCAAGCGCTGGCTTGTACGACCACAAAGCTCTTTGTTGTCCCGCTAGAACTAGCCTTTCCGAAAACATAATACGTCATGTTTGCGACAAAAGACTCTCTCACTCCTAGAAAACAGTCTCTCGTTGAGTTGGAAGGGCGTAAAAAATTCATGTCACGATGAAAACGTTTCCTCACGTGACTACTGCGATACCCCCAGAAATTGACAGGATGTATCCTGATATTACACGAAACAGTTCTTGTCATCATTTTCGACTAGTTGCAGCGTAAATTTGGCAAAAGCGAAACTCTTCTTTCCGGTTTTCGCAATGTCCTGTTGGCTCTAAAGATAGTGTTGTGTAAATGCTACCCGCTGATTCGCAAATGACGGTGAGGTGGCTTTGATATTTGCTTGACTCAAAGTAGAGCAGTTTTAAGGACTTGGACGCTTTTGCCTTGTGCCGGAAAAGTACGTGATATCTCCGTAAACAACTCCTTTTTTTCTGTAATCAAGGCCTAAGCTGGCTTAATTTCTGGTGGAATCGTATTCTCCGCAGTAGGTTTTTGAGCTGGATCGTCTCATAGGTAGATTTTCGATGACTCCGCCATTGTAAAGACAGGTAAGAGGCAGTCGCTAGTCGAAGCACTTGCTTTTATTTTATGTAACACATGTAATCTATAAACTAATAGAAATGACAGCGGATCAAAAAATAAGGCTGGTCCACCTGCGGCCAGTTGTTCTTTCATTCCCTTTTATTTCCGTTAATGTATAATTTCTTAAATTCAATTAATAAGTACATGTAATTACCCCTATGCTCTCCTTGTGTTTTCGTTTGTTCGCTTCATTAAGAAACGAAGGTGCAAACTTACGAAAATTGCATCTTTAATGTTGGCACGGCCTACGCCAGAAATACCTTTTCTGACGAAGGCCGTGCCACGGCAGAAACGTTAAAATCATTAAAGATGCAATTTTCGTAAGTGTGCGCCTTCGTTCCTTCAACTACCTATGCACCGGACCTACAGATCTTTCCCTAAAAGAAAAAAAATAATAAAAGATATATATATATGTATATATTGCCACATCCTATATGGTCGCCGCGGGTATGTGCCGGGCGATGAGAACGACGCTGAAGTAGCGCGCGAGTGGAAAAACAGAGACTACAATGACGTCGCGTTGACTGCTCTGATAAAGTGCTTCCATACGTCCTCTACGCCGGCTTTCCCGTCTTCTACTAGGCTGCGACACTGGTGGAGGTGCTGGGTAAGATTGCCCCATGCTCGGCACCCCTTCGCGGAGCCATACCTCGAAAACGGAATCACCTTGGTTCGTCGAAACTCCTGTTCACCGGTACAGTCGCCGCCTGCTAGGCCTGACGCCCGAGTTCAACTCTTTGCAGGACCCTGCTGGAACGCGTCTACCTACTTCCGCCATGGCTACTGCAACTCCATCGCAGGTGACGCTGCAGAATCCTAAGATACCAGAAAGTTTCCATGGCGACGCTTTTGAAGATGTTCAAGATTGGCTGGACCAATTTGAACGTGTCGCCAGTTATAATGACTGGGGCTCTCAGCAAAATCTGAGACCCCCAGCCCCGGCCTCGCCGTAACTAAGACTGTTGTCTTAGTTACGGCGAGGCCGACGGCGACGCGAAATGCGGGAATGGGCGCCAAAGAGCTGCGCTCTGAAACAAGAAAAACCTAACGCTTTCATAAACACGCGGTAGTCGGTTGTCAAGTCGGCGAATTACTAACCGTTTCATGGATCTCCCGAAAACTCGAGTTTATGAGATGGTACGATTGGGACATAAGCACTACTTCGCGATCGCTTCGCGCAAATATCTTCTTACCGGGCAGGTTCAAGAAAAAGAAAGCATCATCAACACTCAGGGGTATTGCGTCATGACATTCACTTCTTAGGCGACATCCGTAGGTGCTCGTGATATATACATATAGGGCCTGCCTGTAACTATTTTATTCAACTGTATAGCTGTTATCGCCGCACTTCGGGCTTTGCGCTGTTTTTGATTCATAGACCCCAACGGATTCACCTAAATTATTATCCCGACACTGCAATGTCGGGATAAATCGCTTAACCACTCATGTAATGTCCTATTAGGACCCTTCAGGTATCAGTAAAAATCAATAAATAAATGTCGTCCTCGGCGCACACTTGATCGGTGTGATGATTTCATTTCAGCACACTGAAACGATCTCATCACGTCAAAAAGTCCTCATGACAAGCACGCCTTCCTCGTTGGCGAAATTAAATTGTCACACTCGTTTCTCAATATTTTTCGAAAGCGACCAAGTTTAGTTTGAAATCGGGCGATAAAATTCGAGGTGGCATTATTCTATGTGTGTTTCTTGTTCGAACGCTTCGATTCTGTTCACTTCATCTATCTGTTGAATTCAACAAAATATGCAACATTTAGCATAGAAAAGACAAAATGGCACATTTTTAACCTTCCAGTGGTAAGCGCAGGGAATATTTTGTATCGTCAATTTGTTTCTTCGGACCCTCCTCAAAAAAAAAAAAAATTGCTGGGGCCAACGAAAATGAAGCACTCCTTGCTCTTGAGTGAGTCTCCTTAAAGCGCGTAAAACGGATACTGTTGGGCTGGCACGTTGACGGTGCTATACACGGCATATCGGAGGTCTTCGTGACGCGAGTAACGTTGTAAAAGAAATACGTTCTATTCACTTCGAAATTTCATGTCACTTATCATTTCGGCCCTATCCATTACTTTTAACGTCAACACAGGTAGACTATCGCCGACAGCTGATGCCCCTGCTTAGAAGAACAATACGTTAATAGCAGAGGCTTTCAAGGAACGCGGAACGTATCCGTCGTCAAATACGGGACATGGACAATATAAATCTCAGTAGCTCACTTTCATTCACTTTTTTTTTTCATTATTAAAAAAAAAAAACATAAGTTGTCTTGAGAGCCGTACGGGCTTTAGACGCACCAATAGACTGTGTGCGAACATTAAAAGGTAAACAAAAGGCGTTTGTTTCCTGTAGCTTGAAATGAAATGGGCTCCGGGATCAAAACCGCCATGAACAAGCAACATTTTTTTATTTCTTTTCCTTGTGAAAAAGTATCGAATGATAAATTTTGTGTGTAGGTGCTTTGAGCGCAAGTTCTAACACTATAAAAAAACAGGTTTGTAGGTAACTATATACCGATGAAAACTGTTTACGGGGCCTTCTCGATGCTACGTTGTGTTAACCGCCTTTGTGTAACGCATTGTGGTGGTGAGTTGTGGCAACAGGCGGGTTTAGCCTGGCGATCAACGCAGGCGATTTCTCCGCCTGAACGTGATTTAGCAGCGAACGGACTTAATTTTATACAACATACACGGTGTAAAGGTCGCCTTTCTAATCGCCTACGACAGGCTGGTACCTCAAAACAGACTTTGGGTAATGTAGGAAAGTTGAGCATTTTGTGAGTGATGTGGTGTGCTATCCCACCCGATGTTGAAGTTACTAAACAGGTAACATTCAAAGTGTTAATGCTGACACGAGGCGTCCGGGGCGACCAAAACCGACGGGCAGCACCCGCGGACACTTTGAAAAAAGGATGATAGGTTGTCAGATGCATAAGCAAATCAAGGCTATTCAAAGGATGGACGATCTTATCAAGGGCATGTAGAAATATACATAGTTTTGGAAAGTATTTGATATATCTTACAACTTCAGTATGCGTACAGATATCATAACATTTGCAAACATATGCTAGAATATTGAATGCAGTAAAGCATCTATACTATCCCGTTTGTCCACTGTGTCGATTCTTGGTGCGAAGAAGTCATAATGTGCCTTTCTGTGGTCTTACTCTATATTTTCCTTACTGCTCCTTCTTTAATACATTCATGTGATTGGACTTGCCGTTTTAGTGTGTTTATATGGCACTTTTCGTTGTCTGTATTTATCGTGTTTAAGATTACCTTGTGTTAGCGTTATGTGTTTCTTTGTTTCATTATTGCGTCATTGTATGCAATCTTATGTGAAAAGGAGCAGCCGACGCAAAGTGAAGGCGCCATAAATTCCGAAATATAATATCCTAAAGAAAGTGTTAAATATTATTGCGAATAAGAGAGGTCGATTTACTGCGTCCCTTTGAGTTAAATACGTTTTATGAAGGCACGTTTATTGTTCTTAGCAGGTATTCATATTACCGATGTAAGGTCAGAAAAATTGTAATACGTAACACTTATGGCCCAAACAATGAAACAGTCTTTTTCTTCGAGCGCTTTCTAACCTTACGCTAGTCCTCCTTACAGCGAAGCACCGATGGAGGAAGCAAGCGTACTCTGAAAGCTCCCTTCGCCCGTCCTCACGTGAGGAGCGGTTGCCGCATGCCTGGGTTCGAGATCATCTCTTACAAGCTTTACGCGAACACCATTATTCAATAAAAAATATTGTATCGTCGCACAATTTTTAAATTGAAGAGCTAATATAGAGATGCGTGGGCGCTTTCTTCTAGTTTTGTTTACTACACGTTTTTTAAAGAAGTACCACATTAGAGTGCAAAACTTTATGTGCTCCAGCAACGCTGGCACGCCGGCGTCGTGCAACGCCTAGCAACGTCCAGCAATGCTTTCATGCCGCACGCGTGACTGAAACGAAGATGTCTGGCAAGACGTACCGTGCTCGCGCGTCTCCGCAGGTGGGCGACAGCGCGCATGCGCAAGTAAACGTCACGTGGCTAAGCAGTGAAGTGCTTGTTCATGGCCAGAAGCGGCGTATGGACGCATGAAGGTAGCTTCGGAGCTACCTTACGCTGAGGAAGCACCAAGGAAGCCTTCACCGAGGGTTCCTCAGCAAGGAAGCTTTCATGCAGAGGGACATAAAGTGGCCTCACCGCAATGAAGGCTTCCTTACTGAGGTAAGGAACATTTCATTGTTTGGCCCGATCAGGTTTTCGCTTACCTATACTCGCAGACAACTTTCTGTGGCAATGAAGGGAAAGCTACGGGCGCGTGGCTGCTGCACATGTGTTACGGCGCCAAGTAGTCCGCCAGCGTTTGATAGTGCTTTTGGTTGCTCGGAACAGACGCTGAATTGACGCAGCTTCACGTTCGACGGTTTCGCGTTTGCCCAGACGCGGAAAGGAAAAGCCGCAATATAAGTGAACTTTTACATTCAGTCGTGTGTTTTATCTTATTTACCTGTTGCGAATAAGGTGTTTATGTTTTCTCTTCCCCAGCTTAAACTAACGTGGATGAAAACACGGGATTCTTTTCAGAAGCGCTCTTACTTGTGCGCGCTTTGCCTCCGTAGTTTTCCCTGCATTGCGACAGAAAGTTTTCCACGAGTATAGAAGCATATTGAAACACCTCCCAATTATGGAGACCAACTAAACTGGGTTACCGATATCTTTATAATGATTTAACAATACCACCGGTGGTAACAGAATGAGATTTTTGGTTGAAGTAAGAGGCGAAACAGGCAGAAGAATGAGCAAAAAAGTAGATACAAAAATCGTTTATGTAGAAAGAAATATAGTGTAAGTTCAATTCCTATGTGCTTCAGTACAACCACATTTTCAGTAATGTGATCGGCTGACGTGCCTGCTAAGTAAGAGTTTTCTCTGACAGAGAAAAAGAAATTCGAGGACACCTAAGCACTTGTGAGTTGTGAAAGCGAAAGCATTAATGTGCAACTGACCCGCGCTGAGCGGTCCTTCTAGTTATGAACTCCTCGTGGGCAAGCGAGCGCGTTGAGACGCTTGGCCACAAGGCCGGTGCACATCGATCCGTGACATTAGGCTACGTTAACCGACTGCCATGGAATCTATAATGGGAAGGCTCCGGAGAAAGCCGCGGTGATGTTGACGTCACCGCGTTCGTCACGCCCGGCTTGGCAGTGGCAGTTTCGGTCCGAGTAGCAAGACTTCATAAAGAAGAGTGCACAGGCTTGGCTTGGCTCGCTTTGATTTAGCCTTACCGAGGCGCAGTTAGAACGCAGGCTAGAACTTGCGCGAAGGAACGCGCGGATAACACAGACTTCCGAGAGAGAGAGTGCGAGGCTGGCATGGCGACGCGGCGATGCCCTCTCCCCTCACGCAACATCTGGCGCGCTATTTCGGCAGCAGGTGCTCCCTTTCGCCCGCCCTGCTCCGTCGAGGTGCGCTCGTGAGTTGCCGTTGCAGCCAATGGGAATTTAGGTACCGTTTTTTGCTTGTCCAGACGACAAACGCCGGCATTGTCTCTCAATGAGCCATTTGAAGCTTTCACACCAAAAATATTTCCGCATTGCCTGACGGAAATTTTTATCATGTATTGGCAAAAAAAAAAGTGGGATTGCACAAACGCACTGCGCATGCTCTAATACCTGCTTGTAATCATACCTTATTATATTTACCAATCCTTTCTTCACGAGTATGAGGTAGCCGCTACCGGCAGATGTCATGGCCGGCAACCCGCCGTGGTTGCTCAGTGGCTATGGTGTTGGGCTGCTAAGCACGAGGTCGCGGGATTGAACCCCGGCCACGGCGGCCGCATTACGATGGGAGCGAAATGCCAAAACACCCGTGTACTTAGATTTAGGGGCACGTTAAAGAACTCCGCGTGGTCCAAATTTCCGGAGTCCCCCACTACGGGGTGCCTCATAATAATATCATGGCCTTGGCACGTAACACCCAGTATTCTTTTTTATGTTCTAGCATTAGAAGTGTTGTGTCTTCAAGGAATGCGTGCGACCAATGCAAACGAGTCAGCGAAGTATACAATGTATGAAGAAGTCACCGCCGTCTAAGTATACACATAGCGCTGTTTCCGCTCCAGACATGTGCAGCCAACACGCAGAAGGGTACTCTTTATCCAAAGGTGTAGACTACTTGCCCTGAAGATAATTAAGCTCCAATATTTCTTCAATAAATTGCATTTCCGCTAACACGTAATGTTTTGAAAGCTGGGACCCGCCACGGTGAATCAGTGGCTACGGCACCGCGCCTCTTAGAATGATGCTGCGGGTTCAATTTCCGTCTGCGGTGGCCTCTTATTGATGAAGGCGAAATGCAATAACGTTGTGTATTTATATTTAGGAGGATGTTACAGATCCCCAGGTAGTCTAAGTTAATACCGTGCTCCGCCCTACAGAGTCCATCATAACCCACACTGCATTATCCGGTATAATGTAGATGCTGCCAGGTGCCTACATTTGAAACAAATAAAAAATGCTGGTTTTTCCTGATTTGTCTCAAAATTGTTTGCAAATTGCACAGACCTTGTTTGTGCTAATTATGGCATACGAACTGCGTACATCTCTAGCCCAAACTATATTAACAAACACAGATCTGGAAGACAGCCTAGTGGAAGCTTCTCGTGTAAGTCACTCTGCACGAGAGAAAACACCACGGCGCCTCTACCTACTAAGTAAACAATCCGTCGAGTCTTACACAGCCTTCTAGCAGCGTCTATGTTCGGAATACGGCCGGGATTGTTTTGCCAAGAGCGCTCGTTGCTCTTTTTTCTTGCCAATGGCCAACGGTAAGCAAGTCTACAGCTGCCGGTTTGTTTTTCTTGGCGCACATGTGGGAAGTGTAAGGAAGAATGACACAACTGAAACACCTGATTACTCATCCTCCTAATACGGTGAGAACACCGAAAATCTTCAGGATTCTATACGGTGCCGAGTTCTTGTTCGGTACGTAGTTAAGTATCTGCGCAATTAAATGTTAGCTCGATTGTGCACAACCGTTATGCAGCCCCATCCCACGAGGCACCACAATGAGCGGTCGAAGAACTAAACTGTTTGGCTGGCTCTTATTTTGCAAAGGAGGGCGTTTGTTCTTGTTTCAAGGACGCTCGAAAAGGTGTATCACGTGGTTGCGGGATCGTGCCCCCCGTCCAAAAGCATGCCCTTGGTTTTCCAAGGAAGGGGAGTTCGCCTCCTAAAGTGGGATCGTGCCCCCCGTTCAAAAGCATGCCCTCGGTTTTCCAAGGAAGAGGAGTTCGCCTCCTAAAGTGGGTCCGTGCCTCCCGCCCAAAAGCACGCCCTTGGCTTGCCAAGGAAGGGGAGCTTGCTCCTAACAGAATCTTCTCTGGATCCAACTTGATCTTGTGCCACGCGTGAAGTTGTCTGAAATTACGACTACATAATTTTACGGTTAGCTGCACCGTCTGCTCCAGTAAAGCAGTTTTGGCTTCGGTTACCTGTACCAGCTGTTGCAAAACAGGGTTAGGTTTAAGGTTGCTGCACCTGTTGTTTCAACAAAGCAGTAATTGTTTGCGGGGCTGAAAGTGTCTCTCCTATTGA
Organism: Dermacentor andersoni; assembly: GCF_023375885.2. Classification (NCBI taxonomy): domain Eukaryota; kingdom Metazoa; phylum Arthropoda; class Arachnida; order Ixodida; family Ixodidae; genus Dermacentor; species Dermacentor andersoni. The sequence goes on from NC_092818.1 coordinate 168,704,629, forward strand.
GCTAGGATTTTCTGTTTACGCCATCCAACTTTAGTCACCACTGTCCACATACTAGGCTCTGAAATTGTCTCGTACTTCGTACTTCGGCTTGTGTTGCATATCTTATTTTTTTTTTTTTTTTGCCCCGGGTGACGTGGTTCATTGTAACCACCGCGGGTGACGTATAACCTTTGAAATGGAACATACAGTCTTTTATAATATCGATGTCTACATTTGTCACATCTGTGATGGTCGCTTGACTTCGAGAGTCAAGTTAGAAGCACATTAGGCCTCGCAAGCTATCCACTTGTTATGGCAATGTCCCTATTGTCTCCATAAGAAACTACCGTCTAGTAAGAATATGTCTTCGCATGTTTCCAAATGCAAACGAACTTATCTTTCACAGTTGCAGTCTCAAACTGCTGAACAGTCGTTCCAGGGGTGGTCAATGAGTCTGGCCCCCTGATGGAACTCTGATGGACAACATTGTCAAATGACGATTGCCGTTAGTCACCATTAGAACGAGGCACAATAGGGGGTATATAAAAACAGTGATATTCAACTATAAACACTGTACCACTCTTCAAAATGTTTTTGCTTTTTTTGAGTAACAGTCTGTGATTATTGTTATTATTAGATATGAAAACATGCATACACAGCGAGAGGTAAATAGGCAAGCAGCAAGCTGGCAACTGCAACCGAAATGGGCACAAAGCCTGCCTTACTCTTTAGGCAGCGTTTGTGTCCCGATTCGATGGCAGTTGCATGATGCAGAACACGTATAAAAAAGACAGTATGCGATAATGACTATCAGTCCACATCTTAGTCCATTAAACACGATATAAAAAACTAACAAGCTGTAGAAACATTCCAATTACACTAAAAAAGCACCCATAAAAAAGTCGTGTCACTTTGAGTCTTTGCCGGTGACAAAGGCACATGGCGAAACTTCTTTTTTTATTTTAATAAAAACCCCAGGGGGTCAAAATTTCCGGAGCCCTCCAGTACCGCGCGCCTCATAATCAGAAAGTGGTTTTGGCCCGTAAAACCTCACAATTTTTTAACTTTTTAATGCGCACAAAGTATTTCGCAAATTCTGGCTCAATCGCAAATCTATATTCCATTAGCTTTCTTGGTTTTTCATAAGATAACATGCATCTTCTTGTGATTACGCCGAATGCAATCTGTGCAATACCTATAGGCTTCAATGGCAAACATTAATTTGGGTGCTCAATACTGCAGAATCTGCCTAAAATACTGAAAGCTTGTATCCGATGCGCTGTTGCTTGGTTTATCGAGCCTTTTTTATGCATACAGGTACAGAGCACACATGTGTGTTAAGGTGGGCTGTACGATACATAATGTGTCATATCAATATTGACTGTTTTGCAGAAACCTTTCTGTAACAGGTAAATTAGAAAGAAATGAGTTTACGTTCTTATTTTTTTTATTTCTAAACCCTGAACGCAAGGAAAGACATTTAAAAGAACAGTTAATAATTAATTCAGAAATTGTAGACTGCATTTCAAATAATGTGTGATAGCCAAGTGGGAAACTCCTTAAAGGGACGATAGTACAGGCTATAGATTAGCAATATACGAAGTGTTACTTCATTTAACAGTTCTACAGAGCGAAACATATTGATACGGTGAAGGGAAGGAAGAAGTTGGTTTTGACGAGAGGAAGACGAAGTCTGGCAGTTGCCTGAACGCCATTAGCCTCAGTTGTTAATATACATTATTTTACACTCGTGGGCCTGCTTTCTTCCTGCAACATTTTGGTGGAAGGTGCGGGGTACAATCACGGAACTTCGCAGCGGACGTCATCTACCTGCCGCCACAATGGCAAATCAACCGACACAAGCGACAATGCCTCCGCAGCCCGTGCCAACGGTCATCCTCACTCACCCGCGGGACCCAGGGACATTTTGTGGCACGGACAACGCCGACGTCGAGGACTGGCTTGCGATGTACGAGCGAGTGTGCGACAACAACAGGTGGGATCCAACAATGATGCTTGCAAACGTGATATTTTATCTAAGAGGAACTGCGAAGCAATGGTACGACACACACGAAGCTGACCTAACGAGCTGGGATGTCTGCAAAGAAAAAATGCGAGACCTGTTTGGCAGACCTGTCGGTCGTCAGCTGGCAGCGAAAAAAGAACTTGCGTGCCGCGCTCAGACGTCCACAGAATCCTATGTCATGTACATACAGGATGTGCTGGCCCTCTGTCGCAAGGCTGATGACAAGATGACCGAGGCAGACAAGATTGGTCACATACTGAAAGGTATTGCAGACGATGCCTTCAATCTCCTAATGTGTAAGGATTGTGCTACTGTGGATGCAATTGTAAAGGAGTGCCGGCGCTTCGAACAAGCGAAGGGCCGCCGCGTCGCTCAAACGTTTGACCGGCTGCCCAATACCGCCGCGACATCTTCTTGCGAAGACCCGCCGCGGTTCGTTCAGCCCGCAGGACCGGAAGATATCACGCGCATCGTTCACCGTGAGCTTGAGGCCATGGCTCCGGCTCCAGTTCGTCCCAACTGTCGGGAAAGCGTGCCCGCTATCTCCCTCATACAAGCGGTCGTTCGGGAGGAAATAGCAAGTTTGGGCATTCCATCTCTCTGCTCGGTCCGCCATACAAACACCTACCAGATTTCTCCGGCCGCTCGCTCCCAGACGCAAAGCTTTCCGCCACGCCGTCGCACCCCAGCTGACTGGCGCACAGCGGATGATAAACCCATCTGCTTTAATTGTTCCGGTATTGGACACATCGCCCGTCATTGCCGTAACCATTGGTCGTCGCCCCCTCGGTGGTCGTCTCCGAGTCACTACCGCCAAGTACCAGAGAATGGTACTTTCTCGCCCTATACCCCGTCTAGGAACATCAACGCCGACAGTGCTCCACCAAGATCTAGCCGCTCCCCGTCTCCGCAAGGTCGTAGGTCCCGTTCGCCTCTCGTTCACCGCTCTTCGTCCCCTTCTGCAACCAGTCGCTTCGCTTCGGGAAACTAGGCGGTGCAGCTCCCGGAGGTGAAGCTGCAACTACGACCCGGCCCACAAATCCTCTGTTGACCCTGCCTACATGTGGAAACCTACTGGACATTGAAGTTGATGGCGTTCCTGTTAGATCTCTCGTTGATACCGGAGCGCAGCTTTCAGTTATGAGCGCTGCTCTCCGCCGAAGGCTCAAGAAGGTTCTGACACCCGCCGTACTGGGCAATGTGCGAGTCGCCGATGGGAGTACTTCACCTGTCCTTGGAATGTGTACAGCACGTGTGACCATTGGGGGCCATTATACCGTTGTTCTATTTATCGTCCTTGAACACTGTCCGCACGACCTAATTATCGGCCTCGACTTCCTTTCCAAACACTCTGCCCAAATTGACTGCTCCGCAGGTGTTGTACAGTTGGATCTGCCGCTTCCCGCCGACGCAACAACTTGCGCTTCACACCGCTTATGTTCAGCTGAGTTTGCAAGGCTGTCTCCACAAGCGGCTACAAATGTCCTCCTGACGCCCTGTCCTCCCGTACCTGATGGCGAGTACGTCGTGTCGCCGCTTACTGACGTGGTTTTGTCGCGCAATATTGCCCTGCCAAGCACCTTAGTCCGGATCCGCGAAAACTGCACTCGTATGCCCATCGTCAATTTTGGATTTTCGTCGCATGTGCTGCCACACGGTATCGCCATAGCGCATATCACTCCTTTGGAAGAATTTGAGGTTTTTTCTTTGACCTCTCAATCCTTCCTCAGTACCAACGGACCTTTGTCACCCACTGCTCCGTCCTCGACGCCTACGGACGATGTTTCTAAGATGATCGCCCCTGACCTTCCTTCCGAGCAAACTGCAGCTCTTCTTCACGTCCTGTCATCTTATCGGGACATCTTTGATTCGGACGACCGTCCACTTGGCCAGACATCTGTTGTCACGCATCGCATCAACACCGGTGATGCCAGCCCCATTCATAGGCGGCCATATCGTGTCTCCGCAACAGAAAGGGCCATCATACAAAAAGAGGTAGACAGGATGATGGACAAGGACATCATTGAACCTTCAAGTAGCCCGTGGGCATCACCAGTTGTCTTAGTAAAGAAGAAAGACAACTCGTGGCGCTTCTGCGTTGACTACCGTCACCTCAACAGAATAACAAAGAAGGATGTTTATCCCCTGCCTCGCATTGATGACTCTCTTGACTGCCTTCACGGATCCCAATATTTTTCATCAATTGACCTCCGCTCCGGCTATTGGCAGATTAGCGTCGATGAGATGGACCGCGAGCAAACCACCTTCGTCACACCGGATGGTCTGTACCAATTTAAAGTCATGCCCTTTGGATTATGCAATGCGCCAGCTACATTCGAGCGCATGATGGACTCTCTCTTGCGCGGCTTGAAGTGGTCTACATGCCTCTGTTACCTCGACGATGTGATTGTGTTTTCGCCGAACTTTGAGAGCCATCTGCGGCGTCTCACAACCATACTCTCCGTGTTTCGCAGGGCTGGCCTTCAGCTAAACTCCACCAAGTGCCATTTCGGTCGCCGTGAAATTAACATGCTCGGCCATCTCGTAAACGCCGCCAGAATCCAACCTGATCCACAGAAAGTTCACGCCGTGCGAAATTTTCCTGTACCTTGTTCAACAAACGATGTCCGTAGTTTTCTGGGCTTATGCTCTTATTTCCGGCGTTTTGTGAAAAATTTTGCCGACATAGCTCACCCTCTCACTGACCTTCTTAAGAAAGACGTCTCTTTCTCTTGGGGGCCACTGCAGGAGAAAGCGTTCTCCACCCTGATTGAGCGGCTTACAACTTCCCCAATTCTGTCACACTTTGACCCTTCTGCGCCCACTGAAGTACGAACTGACGCGAGTGGTCATGGCATCGGCGCTGTCCTCGCTCAGCGTCAACAGGGCCAAGACCGTGTCATCGCTTACGCTAGCCGCCTTCTTTCCACGCCCGAGCGAAATTACTCCATCACTGAGAGAGAATGTCTCGCGCTCGTATGGGCGGTCGCGAAATTTCGGCCGTACCTTTTCGGTTGGAGCTTCTGCGTCGTAACCGATCATCATGCCCTCTGCTGGCTCTCCTCTTTGAAGGACCCAACTGGACGACTTGCACGTTGGGCCTTGCGTCTACAAGAATATACATTTTCTATTATGTATAAGTCAGGGCGCCTGCATAAAGACGCTGACTGCCTGTCCCGCAATCCAGTGGATCAACCGGACGATACCGATGCAGACTCGGATATCAGTGTTCTATCCCTCTCCGGCTTCCTCCATATTGGCGACGAGCAGCGCAAAGATCCTGCTCTTCGAACGCTCATGGAACGCCTAAGCTCCTCGCCCAATGACCCGTCCCTCCGGATGTTCACCTTGCGCGATGGAACTTTATACCGTCGTAGCGTTCGTCCTGACGGCCCGGAGCTCCTCCTAGTCGTTCCCAAGCACCTTCGACTAGCCGTGCTCCAGCTACTTCACGACGCTCCTACTGCTGGACATCTGGGCATCACTCGAACATACGACCGCCTGCGGCGACGCTTCTTCTGGCCCGGCATTTATCGCTCTGTGCGCCGTTATGTCGCTTCTTGCGACCTGTGTCAGCGCCGGAAGACGCCTGCTATGCCTCCCGCTGGTTTGCTGCAACCAATTGACATCCCTACAGAGCCCTTCTTCCCTGTGGGCCTAGACCGCCTTGGCCCCTTTCCAATTTCCATCAAAGGAAACAAATGGATTGCTGTAGCAACCGATTATGCCACGAGATATGCCATTGCACGAGCGCTACCAACCAGCTGCGCTACAGATGTCGCCGACTTCTTGCAAAAAGACGTCATCCTGCACCACGGCGCCCCTCACCAGTTGCTGACGGATCGCGGCCGCTACTTTCTATCGAAGGTCGTCGATGATCTGCTCCGCTCCTGTTCTACAGAACACCAGATTGCTACTGCGTACCACCATCAAACGAACGGCCTCACCGAGCGACTCAACCGCACGCTAACTGAAATGCTGGCCATGTACGTTTCCGACGATCACCGCGACTGGGACGTCGCTTTACCATACATCACTTTCGCATACAACTCGTCCCGTCACGATACTGCCGGATTTTCACCATTTTATCTGTTATATGGCCGCAACCCCACCTTGCCCTTTGACACGTTGCTACCTTCCGCAGTACAATCACCCAGCACTAATTACGCTCGCGATGCTATTGACTTAGCCGCCCAGGCCCGAGAAGTCGCCCGACATCGCCTCACAGTCTCGCAAGCTTCTCAAAAGCGACGCTACGACCTTCGGCACCGAGACTCCCATTTTTCACCTGGTTCCCTTGTCCTTCTCTGGACGCCTTCACGTCGAGTCGGCTTGTCGGAAAAACTACTTTCCCGTTATTCTGGACCGTACCAGATCTTACGCCAACTGTCCGACGTGACATACGAGATCGCCGCAGTCGGCCAGCCTTCAGTGCCTTCCAACGTCACCAGCGATGTTGTTCACGTCGCCAGGCTGAAGCCCTATGTCCCCCCATTAAGTGAGGCTCTATAACTTGCACCGGGACGGAGCTAATCCGCCGGGAGGGTGATGATACGGTGAAGGGAAGGAAGAAGTTGGTTTGGACGAGAGGAAGACGAAGTCTGGCAGTTGCCTGAACGCCATTAACCTCAGTTGTAAATATACATTATTTTACACTCGTGGGCCTGCTTTCTTCCTGCAACAATATAATTATTTCACAAACGTATCAAGAAAGCAAGGAAAATGAGTCATAAAATGTAAATTGCAAGCAAAATCTATAATATTCTCTTCGATAGTTGTTTCTTTGCGTGTATTCTTCTCGTAGGCGTAGGTAATGCGCAAGCGTCAATACCGGGTCCTATTCTGCGCGCCAGTCTCGTGAGGTGGTGTGATATCAGCGTTACATGAACAGTCTTATTGCAATTCCGACATTCTGCTCACTCGGCAACTTCAATTGCATTCTATCTTTTATTATGGGGATCATTACGAGTCCCATTAAAAATGAATTAGAGCTTTACTGTAAAAGTTTAGTTTAGTGATATAACAGTGAGATGAACCATTAAAAGACGTAAGGAGGCATTTATTTAACGATGATTCTGCTATCAGTTTCCCATATAGTCTCACCAACCACGCGAATTGCGACGGTTGTGTTGTCCAAAGAAAGATGGCGCGCACTTTTAACCAACACAAGCGCGTCCCTTCCTCAGCTGCTCTTCCTTCTCCCTTAAAGATTATGGAGGACGAGCTCGATCTTGTGGGAGGTGTTCCTGCAGTTCTCGGCATTCATGCGCAGCTTGCGTCACCAGCAACTTCAAAGGCTGTCTAGCGTTTGCGAAACCAGACGCAGACTACACTTGGCCACAAAATTGAGCTGTCGCTGAATGAGAGGGCTCTTTGTGCACATCGACACAACTCGATGCGCGCCAAAAATGGATGAGGTTGGAGGAACTCAGTATGTGCAGCTGGAATTCAGGCACTTGGTCGATGGCGTGGAAAACGGGAATGGTTGAACTGGCATTCTGAGAGAGGTAACTTGAATCGGGGCTATGGACCACCCAACTATGGCGCGAGACGCGACCAGCCTGTCGTGATGCATTTTTGTATTGAGCAAGCCAGTGATGAGAATCACTCTTTTGTGTGTGTGTTTGAGAAGGACGAACATACTCGTGTAAAGAAGCTGACACCGCGACGCCTGAGTTCTTACAGAGGGTGCATCGCAGTACTGAAGCGGCCTGCGATGCGAGTCTCGGATGTGAAGGCATGCGCTGCAAACAAGTTTTTTTTTTTTTCTTAATGAGACTTCACGATTACCGAAGTGCTAAGACACCGCTGTTCCGCCTTCGCCTTTGCAGTTGTACTTTATAACTTGCCAAGACTTTATTAGTCCTGGTTGCCCGAATGTCGCAATATGTGCTTCCTTTTCCTACGGTTGAATGCTGGTTTTAACCACACGCGACTTCTTAACAGCCTTCACTAACTCATTGTCTTATATTTGTTGAAATATCTGCTGCCTATTTAGATTCTTCCTCGAATATAAGCGATATTTATTTTGACTAATGCTTATTGTAATATCGCATCTTAATATTATCAAACGGGCATTGTTTTCTACCGACTTAAGCAACGTAGCCATTACCAGAAGCAATGTACTTTCACGTAAGGCGCAAAAGCGAGTGACGGGGAATAAAGCGGGCCGATTTTAAGACTTCATAACGTAAAGTTGGGATGTGCGTTCTTATAACTACAAGACCCTAAATGCACCTTAACGCCAGAGCTAGATGTCTGTGAATGAAGCACACCAATGTCACTCGCACTTGCGAATGCACAAAAGGAAATTATTATTTTGGTCTGTTTTTCCGTGTTTGCATTTATTTCTGCGTGATACCACTCAAAGCCACCACTCATGGCGCACAACGTTAAGAATATGGCCGCGTTACTTCGAAGCTGCAGTCGTCCATCGCTAGATGAGGAGAAAAGCCGCTGCAGGGAAGGCACGTGCGACTCATACTTGATTGTCCATCGCATACCTCTCGAAAGGAAATGAGATGAATCTGCTGTCAGTAACGCTCGCGCAGGCACAAAGAAACAGTGGAATCTCAACTGAAGCGCTCGCAAGCACTTTTGAAAATTTGTGCCTCAGTGTTTATGATTTTTAACAGTTTAGCTTTAGGCACTTCTACCGAATAAACTCATGTAAAAGAACCTAATATAAAAATAAATGAATTTCCAGCTGCAGTAAGAAAAACAGCCTGTTGCAGTTATGTGTTTAGACAATGGAAACCGAACTGCCTTCATTAAAAATAAGAAGTGTGACGCGAGCTTGAAAAGAATCACATAATGTGGACGAAGAATTGGCTTATGGATCTGTGCCACCCAGATAAAGCATTTATCGTCGACATTTTTGACAGGAAATGAAGAACAGTGGATGGAGACTTCGACGGTGAATAATTTCACAGCGGGAAACATGAAATATCGGCTGTGTATGTCAAGATCTTTTGCTTTGAGCCATATCTCTCGCATCTGTCAGACGGGCGTCAAAAGAATAAGAAAACGGAAAGGAGAAAAATGGAATGAGAAAATGGGAAGGTCGCAGGGTGAGCGAGCTGACCGTCCTATTTCCGACCTTGCGCTAGAGTAAGGGGATATGAAGATAAATAAAAGTGAGCACTGCACGGACACAAGTGAATGCACAGGTATACCCAGACAGTATGTGTGTGGTGGGGGAGGTCTCAAATGGGCACACTTCCAAGACAGCAGTTACCCTCGATTAGTTTTTCTTTCTCTTTATCTCTCTCTCCTTTTTTTTCTACTTCCTTTTCTTTTTTTCTGCGGGTGCTAATCTTCGCCCCTGCTAGCGTTTTAAAGAGACTTGTCAATTTAGCGCATTCCTTTGAGAGAAGCGCTGGATGTCCTATTGATGACAGATACGCAAGAATACTGAACAATAAATAAGGAACAAGAAACTGAGTGACAATTTGCGGTTATCAGTTTTAAGTTAGCCGTAAGGAATATATTTATATATATAGATGTATAGTAGGATTATATATCAAAAAGACGGGGAGATATCATGCTTCACAGTTCAATAAACAACACTCAAGTATTCAACATCGCGAGTTCTTAGAATGTGTACACCATTGGCCAGTCTGGTGAAACAAATATTTTCTTTTGATTAATGCGATCGACACCAAAGCAATGTACAAGACTACAATATTAAAAAAAAATATGGGGTTTTATGTGCCAAAACCACGATCTGATTATGAGGCACGCCGTAGTGGGGGACTCCGGAATAAGTTGGACCACCTGGGGTTTTTCAACTTGCACCTAACTTTAAGTACAGGGGTGTTTTCGCATTTCGCCCTCATCAATATGCGGCCGCCGTCGCCGGGATTCGATCCCGCGGCTTCGTGCTTAACAACCCAACACCATAGCCACTAAGCAACCACGGCGGGTAAATGCTCGACTACAACGTCCTCAGCAGAAGCCGTTTACTTCCAGAAGGTTAAAACAAGAGGAATAAACAGAAGTAACAATGGCTGATGTCCGTAGTGTGGGAACGAAAGTAAAAATTAAAACTAAAGTAATTATGCGCCGTTGACAGCCTTTGCTTGAGAAGAGACTACTTCTTTCGTCAGCACACACGAAATAGTAGATATATTTCGTGCATGTTCGTTTCGAAGCCGTGAAACAGGGCGGAATATTAGAAATATGGGCTAGCCAAACAATACTGCTCAATATTCCTGGTTTGGTGTGCACAGTGTTGCAAAGCCTTTGTAACAATCAATAATCATTTAGAACCCCAGAAACTGAAGACGGCGCATATTCTTTGTTACTAAGCAGTGTTTTATTAGCGCCATATTTGAAGTTAATGTTCACGGAATCCATCATCTTTAACTTAGTTCCTGGTCTTTAAAGGATTTGTTGAGGGCCATAAAAAATCTCAAAATTAGCTTTGGACCACCATGTGAGGTTCTACAGTGCCACTGATAACCTTGATTGCATCACACTGGTGACTAGTCTTGTGTTCTGTAGGCGGTAATTGTTTAAGAGCTGAGATGCTGTGTTGAGAAGTATACCGCATGTGAGGCTAAATTCAAACTCCTGCTTGGCATTAGGCAGCTGTCTGGGCTAATATTTCGGCATAACGATTGGCTGGAATCTGGCATTAATAATAATTCTGGTGAAAATAACCTTTTTTTGCGTGCGGGCGTACGTGTGTGTGCATGCGTGAGTGTTTGTGAGTATTACATGTGTTTTTCTAGAAGGCGCTGGTGGTCACTATATTGTGCGGTACCTCGGCAAAGATTCAGGGAACCCTAGCTTTAACGACTGTTGAAAAATTCTGTCTAAATGTTTTCTGTTTCACCTCATTCTGGTATGCATGAAAGACGGTTGCAAAGTTTATTTCCGGCCGTGGCACCTGTGTTTTTAGTTCCTGCGAAAAAGCAACACCTATGACACGGATACTGTTGAGCAGCAAACAAGGGAACTCTTTATACACGTCCTGAATCATGGTGCTTTCCACAGTGAATTTCCCAGAAATGGGGCACTTACATCAGATTAGCTGTCGGTTCATTAAACTATCCGGGTAACAGCAAGACGGAATTTATTCTTTTGCAGGCGTCATGTTAGATGGAATGCGCTGATACAAAAAAAAAATCTGGCTAGTAAGTAAGAGTGACGATAAATATCCACATCCATGTTATATTGCATGGGACATTTCAGGGTTACTTACTTTTAAGTGTTGTCCAGAGGCACTAAAGCTATTTTATTTTTTCTGTGCTTATTATTACAGTATTCAAGGTCGCGTAATGGTGCTGCGATAGTAAAGTTGAAACTCAAACGTTGTTTTAGTTTACAATCCGGAGAGATAAGAGGCCCTTTTGCGAAGCGTGCATAAATCTACGTACTTCATGCGCCGCGATATGCGTACAACTATAAGGATTTTCGCTTGGTTAAGCAAATTATTCACCCCTGTTTTATCGCTAGCGCAGGGGGAGTAATTAAGTTTGTAGGATGATATTGTACAGCAAACTAATAAACTTTGCCCTGCTGAATTTCTCTGTTTTATCGTAACGAGGTTACTCGGCGGCAGTTTGAATATTTCTTTAGTGGTTATTATCACTGTCTTAATGTCGCGTATACCCTTACGATATTACGAGCTATGGCGTCCTCTTTGGCAATTTCACCAAGCCACTCTTTCGCCCTAAAGTCACGAAGCTAGAGCGTTCTACGCCACTCCGTCGGCTGCAGCCCAGAGGAGTCCGCACCTTATTATGCGGAGCAGTGTCGCCAGGCGCGCAAATTTCCGAGGCAACTGCTGGCAGCGTTTACCCCGTGACGTCAAGCGGACACGAGCGTCGCGAGTAGTTATCGAGTGGCGAGGACCGCGTGGCATGAGCGCGATTCTTCTGTGTTTCTTTATTTGCGCAAATTTGCTACGACGCCTCGACCCGAGCGAGGAGAGTCGGTGTCCTGACCGAGCCAGTCGTTGCCGACTCGTGTTCGTTTCTGTGCAATAATCGCAGGCTGCGCAAAGGAAAACAAGGGAAAGGCGCTGTCATGGGATAGGGAGATACCGCTTCGGGGAGCATGCGGTGACCTTTGCTAAAGAGCATGCAACAAGCAGCGCCACACTGTTTTCGCCCCACTATAACCTCCTAGGTAAGGCGCGCTTTTCTGGTTGCAGACAGCAACAAGTAAAAGGAACGTGTCACTGAGGAAAAAGGTCACAGAAAAGTAATATGCCGATGCGTCGTTTGATTGTGAGCCAAATAATTCCTTAGGTCACACTGAAAATTCTACTGTGCAGTAGTTGAGGCCTGGACGCGTGTGTGATGGTAGCACTTATGTGATGTGTTCTTTCATCTCGTTTCTCCCATCATCATCCCCCATTGCGATTCTTTCTTCCTCTCTTCCCCTTCCCTTGCGCAAAGTAGCAGGCCAGATACTCCACATTCCGACCTATCTCTTTGCCTCTTCCGGTCAATAAACTTCTTAGTCTCATGCTTTGTTTTAACAGCTTCAATATTTTTTTTTTTTTTTTTGCACTTACAACTGCTTTGTTGTCTCTCACAGGCCACTATGCTAAACTTTTCCAGCCTCAACAGGAGTGTTGTGTTTAGCGCTTCTGTTTATTGGGCATGTTGGAAGCGGGGGAGAGGCAGTATGAGAAACAAGAAAGCGAAAGCTTTATTTGCTATCGGTTACAAACACTTGAACGTTCTTATTTTATTCCGACAAACGAGGATGATTCACTCGAGCTTAGGGCTATAGCGTTGGGTGTATTGTATATCTGCAGAAGGATCGACTTTTCGGGGAGTTGGTACTGGTTGAACATCTTGAAGGGGATGCTAAATATGGCGAAGACAGAAGGCAGGAACACACAGGACAGCGCTGAACTGAGTTGTGAGTTCACCGCTGTCCTGGGTGTTCCTGCCTACTGTCTTCATCCTGTTGCGCTGCCCCTTCAAGGTGTATTGTTTATCTGTTGGATCTAACGTGGCGTCTCTGAATCGTATGCGCGTAAGCGAGGCCCAGCTGTAGTGATCCTCTTCTCGGTTCGTCAAATATAAATGATTTCCCAATTTAGTATGTAGCTGCGCAATAAGAAGACAAAACACGAAACAGACCAGCAGGACAAAGAAATTACATAAAAATCTATTACCTCATTTGTGTTACTAAAGATTTAGCATCGGTGTATGCAGTATCTGACAAACTAATACCCCTGCCGCACGGGGGCACTTTCGATTGCCATTTAACCCGATAAGGAGTAAATTGCTCAATCGCAATTGACCCTCTTCTACAGCTTGCGCAAGTGAGCAAATCGAGACCAAAACATTCTATGCCGATCGGGCTCGATCGCGATCGAATGTGCCCGGTGTGGCTGGGTATAAAGCAAAAAGTAACCTGAACAGTGATGACAATAAGCGTGTGTGGGGCGCGAGGGCTCGTAGTGTATTGACAAATGAGTGTAGCTACTGTTTATATGAACAGTTCTAACATGTTAAACTTTGTGCTGTACCTCAAAGTATTCGTGACACGTCAAACATCAAGACAGGAATGCGTCTGAAAAAGAAAAAGAAATGCGGTACTCGTGTGGGCACCATCTGAGCACGAACGGAAATCCTCAGAGCCAAAGCCGTGCCAAAAACCTAGCACCAGCAGAAGCAGGGACATCCTCATTGGCTGGATTTCCACCGGCTCTATCTATTCGCACGAAGCATTTCGCAGTGCGTATTCGAGATTTTGAGCCAGTCCTCACGTAAGGCCCCCTCTAATGGTCATAAGTGCTAACTCATCCCTCCAAACACTATATCACCAGAATATTCGCAATGTCATCGCTCGCTTCGGATTCACGTAATACGTATCGCGTGGAATTGCTTCGGTGAGCTTTTTGAAATGCATTATCGCCATCTCGATACATCCAAGCTCTTTCAGTCAACGTTTTGCGTGCTTGCTGGAACGCTTAGCACGCAGCAGTATACCGATGACGATGCTAGCTTAGACAAGTAATATTCATACAGAGAGGATAATCGTTCATCGCGCGAGTGAGCGGCAACTTTGCAGGCTCTCTCTATGAATGCTGAACGGTTTTCACGAAGCGGCTAGAATCTCCGGGTGCCGCTTGGTTGCTTTCTGATCTGGGGTGAAGCATCGTCCCGTACTTATCAAACTGCGCAGGAGTTCTATCCGTCAGCCTGAACTTCCAGCTCGCAAGGAGAATAAACCTGGGCCTTTTAGCAGGAAGCTTGCCGGCCGTATAGACGCATGGAAATATGAAAACTCACCTTAAGTATTCCAACGTGTCTCAACACTTTGACAAGATAAAACAGCTACATGTTTGTTTGTTTTTCTACGAATAATAAGGCAGATCAACACATTCGTTGCTACTTAAACATTTTTACTCTCCATACATGGAATCGCGTACAATAAACAAAGGAACTTTTCTTTTTTTGTAGGTTATGTATTAACATCGGTGAATTCATGCCTGTGCGCGAACTGTCCGTATACAAAAGTGAAAACTTAGAAAGCCGGCTTCGAGTAACATCGAAGGTGAAGAAGCAACATGTATCATCGAGAGTGCTTGCTCAACATTGTGAGTCGTCAGGTCATGGTCTTAAGTTTGAAAGGATACGCCTCATTGAAGAAAATATTTTAGGCACGTGCCTTTGTGCAGAGTCGCTATACGCATCCAAACAACGGCGGACGCTCTGAAGTGAAGCGACGGTATATTAGTCACCAGGATGCTCTCGGTGTTTCGACCTGATTATAACGAAGTGCCTGGGTGGTTGTAAACACAAATTTTACTAACTTGCTTCAATTGTAATTTATAACGCTAGTTTCTGTTCATTAAAGTACCGAATATTCAGAATGGAAGTTCTTAAGCAATGAATAAAGGATTTCTTATGTTGAAATAAAACACCGGTATGCTAATTACTGCAGGCGCACGCTGGCGATTATTCAGTGTTCACTCCCTGCTTCAGTAAACGTTCACCTAGAACTCCACCTTAAAATTACTTGCGTATAAACCGTGCTCTGTCACCACATATCTGTACTTGAGGAGAAGCATAATGTATTGTCAAGGCAAAAGTTATTTGTTTCAACAACGTTAGATTTTTTGGTGTCGGAGTCTTGCAACGTGTGTTGTACAGAAGAATACTATTACCCACGCAGATATTGTTTTCCCAAGGCATTAGAATCCAGTGTTCATGTCTGGAAAGCATATTTATTGTACCTCTAAAATCATTTCGTTGTTTGTTTCTCATGTGCTTATATCACCTCGAGACTTCAGGCTCCTATTTAAACATTAGAGTCTGTGCTGAGGTCGAAGAACAGAGATTGAGAAGACTGCGTCTTCGTCTGCCATCGGAGTTGCCTCATGGAGATGGTTATGCCGTTTGGTCGTGAAGCAGCACAACTTGTGGGAGCAGTTGATTGCCACTGGATGATTCTGTTGCACGAGTAACTTGGAGAAGCTTGGACAGGGAGATTGCACGTTTTCAAAAATTAGGTGCAAGGCTATTTCGTCAGATTTCCCCCTGTGTTTTGTAGGTCACACGATAACAGTATTTCTTAAGTATTAGTTATTCGTGGCTGCTAACTCATTGGTGGCTGTGTGACCTTAAAGAAAAAAGTTGAAAATAGTGTCGTCAGCACCGTCAAATTTTTTTTCGAAGCATGATTTGCAGAGGCAGCAGTGCAATGTAAGAATTACATTATTGTTTGCTTAAATATATTTGTAGGTTACAGCAGGTCTCTCTATTTTTTCCATCTGTCACAAAGCTGTACCGATTCTAAATTGCATCTACTGGAGATTAAATTGTATTTTTCGTTTATTTTGTCGGTTTGTAAGCTTATATTGAATAAATTCCGAACGGCGTTTGTTTTATTGCACATTACCCTTCATAATGGTGTCATGAAACATTGTGTACTTGCAAATAAAGGTGTAGTGTGAACTTCCGAAGTGTCATCTTCATAGGCTGGATCCATCTTTGAACATACAAGTGCCATCAAAAATTTCCCGCTCTGAGCCGACAGTATTGTGCCGCCTCTGGCTCGGAGTGGCATTTACGAAGGCCTACACGTTCCGCTTTGGAATGGGGGGATACACCAATGTGCGACTCCGTGGAACCACAGAAACGATTAAACACATCCTATGTATCTGTTCCCAACACGACGTGGAGCGTGAAGTTCTGCGTGCAGCTAGCACTGAACCAGCTGGACTTTAGACCATTTTCCGTAATGAAGGTCCTTGGACCCTGGTCGTACGCATCGGTGGCACAGAAAGTCACGAAAGCGCTCTTGAAGTACCTCAAGTCGACAGGTCTTGGGAACCATGTGTAGACTCGGTGCGAACCTTCAACTGTACGTGAAACTGTGCTCTCTCTCTCTCTCTCCACTTTCTCTATTTATTCATCCCCATACCCCCTTCCCCCTGTACAGGGTAGCAAACCGGACGTGCGTCTGGTTAACCTCCCTACCTTTCCTGCCTTCTATATCTATCTATCTATCTATCTATCTATCTATCTATCTATCTATCTATCTATCTATCTATCTATCTATCTATCTATCTATCTATCTATCTATCTATCTATCTATCTATCTATCTAGCTCTGTCTCTCTCTCTCTCTCTTTCTGATTTCAACGTGCGGATTCTCGGTTTATCCCACTCCTCGGAAACCAGGCCTATAGGACGTGCTTATTAGTAGAATGAACAAGGCGAAGTCATCGTACACTCAGGAGCACGCATAGAAAGTTTGCGCGCTAAGGACTTTAGATTGCGGTCTTGCTTAGTTCAAAGTAAGTACAATTCATCAAAATATGCATTCCTGAAAAAAGACCTCCTCAGGAAAGGTTGCCGTTTTCAGCGCAGAAGTCGTTGAATCATACTTTGTACTAACGGCCCTCTACTTCCGGCTGCAGTGTGACAGCTAGGCCTGCAGCAATCCCCGGGTGGGCGTAAAAAGACCACGAAGAAAAAACTGCAAGAGAGATGAAGTGTGTTGTGATCATCAAAGAATAATATTTTATGGCGCTTCAGATAACTGGACAGAAAATACAAACTATAGCCCCGCTAATACTCCTGCAGATCTTTATCGGCTCAAGGGGTATACTGCGTCTCTTCAAAAAAAGACCAAAGACTTCACAGTAATGTATTGCATCTCTTATAAGCAAAGAAATGCTGCCGACAAACGAGCAATTGATCGCGGTAAATGTTGGTGCGAGTCTGAATCGCCGAAAGACAGTCGAGTCTTTTAAACCTCATTATTGTGTTATAGCTTTTGTTGTATAGCCGTATGGAACGTGTCGGCAGTGAAGTCAACGAAACATATTGTTCTGAACGACACAGGGAGCGAAAAAAGCGAAAATGGTAACTCTTCATAAGCTACCGGCTGAACGAGCTCCGATGAGCCGCAGATACCGCTGCACCATTTTGAAGTTTCGAAAGAATTCTCGGAGTGATCCGTTAAGTTTAGGGTGCAAGCGGACATGATCGATCTACTGTGCAGTGGAGTGGTTCCAACATGTTTGCTTCTTTCTTACGGTAAAGCAACATCGCGATGCGATCACTCTTGTTTCGAAGCAGGCCACACCAGTTCCTATCCTCCCCGTAAACTGTAACGTCATTCCACTGAGCCCCTCAGCAAGAAGGTTAGATAGCTAATCACTATGTAATGAGATTTTGTTACGATTTAAACGATACGGTGAGATTGTATGCACAAGGCGAAAGGTAAACGGATGCTAATGTATATATATATATATATATGTATATTTAGTGTGGGAATTTATAAGCTATTCTTTGTCACCTGTACATGATCATCATCATCTGGGGTCTATATGGGTTTCTTCATCATCGCTTGTGGGGCTCGCTCTCGAGTGTGATCCGTGCTGTGGTCGGTTCGCCGCATCTTAGACGCGGAATAAACGTCGTGATAACTGCTGCGTCACAAGATATATATATATATATATATATATATATATATATATATATATATATATATATATATATGCCAGATAAAAAAATTGTCCTTGAGTTTCTATGTCGAGTTTCGGGACTCACCATTTCGACTTCACAGTATTTGAATTCGGATTACGAAGAAATTTCGGATTATTTATTTCATTATACCAATATTTATGGGGTATTCATTTACAAACTAAGCTCTAACTTGTATGCTAACTAGATCTATGTTGCGGTCATGCATATTTGCCCCAGAAAAGGTTAAAAGCAGGCATATATGGGGAAAGAGCCTGAACGATGGTAGGCCGACTTACGATAATCATCTTAATCAATTACTCAAGAATTGCTAAATGTTCACTTATCTGATTCTCGCTCCTAATATGTTTCGTTTCTCTCATAAACATCACATTAATCGAATTTTAACGCTGTGAACACCATGACGTCACGTGAAGCATTAAAAATAGGCTTCTTGATAACAATGTCAGGGATGAGCTAAAATAGACATGCCTCTGCAATATAACTGCGTCGCAGAATGCCTCTGTTGCCCGACAAACAGACAAACTAATGCACCTTGAAGAAATAAAACCTCGGCAAGTAGGTATTGTACCTTGATCATGAAGACAAGGCAACAAAATCTGTTGCCATTCTCTTCCTCAA
The DNA here is from genome assembly GCF_023375885.2 of Dermacentor andersoni. Classification (NCBI taxonomy): domain Eukaryota; kingdom Metazoa; phylum Arthropoda; class Arachnida; order Ixodida; family Ixodidae; genus Dermacentor; species Dermacentor andersoni. Next base: position 168,723,225 of record NC_092818.1, read on the forward strand.
ATTTTGGGAAAGTGAGGAGTTCCACACATACTGAAGACAGTGCCACGAGAACTTTATCGCGACTACACGTAACATAATTGCAATTTTGAATCTAGAATTGAAGGCTAGGTTGAGCAGGGTCATCAAAACTTCAATTTGTTTTTGTTTTTCTGGAATCGAATCAGATAGAATTGGAATAAATTTTTAAGAAACATGATCAGTTTGTCAGAACGAGTGCCAACTAGTTATGACAATATTTTTTTAGGACCGAATTTTTGCGCACGATATTTCTCGTAGTTGTCAGACAAACACGCTCAGGCTATAGAATTATGATACAGTAAGTGCCCACTTTATCTCTAGGCCTGCATTCTGCGACCGTGGCCCCAATAAGGTAAAACTATTCCAATAGGTTCTTATTCTAATCTCCTGACGTCAAATCTGCGTAACTGCCGACGCAAGCATCGGGCGGTGGCCCGCAGATTTCTTTAAACAGACCAATCAGAGGCTCTCCTCGTTTATTGGAGGTCACTTTTGTTTGCTTTAAAAACGAATAACATTACCTACACTGAGCGGCTTGTCTTATCTAATTGGCTGACAAGAGGCGAGGAGCACGCTCAAGTGCAGAGGGATTCGATGGGGCCAAGCCAGTGCACTGAAAATTGATAACCGGATGAAGAGCGTGGTGGCGGTGTCTACGATAGGGCCGTTTTACCTTATTTAGTTTGCGATGGCTGGTCGAAAATCGCGGCGGCATGCAACGGAAGGTTAAGCATGCCGCTAAAACGGATCCTCAGCAAAGAAGAGTTGACAGAGCGAGGTCGTAAACGTGCGGAAAGTGCTCGAAAACGTTACACGGCCACGCAAAACGTTTCACTTACGCAAATAAACACATGCTCTCCGGCAGGTGCGAGTAGCCAGTGCCTGGGCGATCGGCGGCAGTCGTCTTTTATTCCTTTCGGAACGGGGCAGCCTGTGGCTGTTCAGAAAAAATAACAGTTTTATTCGGCATATTAATGCATCTTTAACGCGTACACGTCACTTTGATGCGGTGAGTTTTCGCAGTTTTAAGACGCCGCGTGACAGGCAGGTGAAGTGGGTGCACCGCTAAAGCTTTTGACCAATAGCCGAGAGCCAATGGTTAAAAGGCGTTGAATCAGAAAACACTATTTTTCTTTTGTCCGGTCCAATCATGCATAATCAGTGTGTACATGTCATATCAGATGGGGAGATATCCCGGTTTTCGTGACGTCGCGTGACAGAGAGCTGAAGTGGGGGTAGCCCAAAAAAGTGTTTGACCAATCGCGGAGGGCCGATTGCAGAATAGGAATAGAAAAATTTGGAATAGCTTTACGTTCTAGCGCCCCATAACGCTTTTCGCCACATTAAAAGTTCAAAATGAATTCAATACACAGCAAAACCTAAAAACCTGCCCGCAGCGGCTAGCGTGAAGCACCAGACCCCTACGCATCATTCCTGACGCTGCACTACGTTTTAAGTAGAGAAGTAATAAATTATGATTACTACGGCCAAGGCTCAACCACAGCACAACCACACAAGACGGAAGCGAAAACCATTTTTCAACTCTACCCGACAGTATCCGGCTGCTACGGCGTGTCTATTCTGAATGGAGAAATAAAGACCCTGCGAAACTCGGCTCTCGATGAGTGCACTTCGGGCGAGATGTGAATTATGACGAGCAGTTCCGCAACGAGTGCTGCTAGCTACTGACCATTTTATTTCCGGCGCTTTCAAGACACGTCTCCTTCGGCGCATGTTAGAAGTGAAGAGCGTCCGCGAAATCACGAAAGGGAATATGCAAATCCTGCACAACGTCGCATCCCAGTGCCTGTCTCTATGACTGCAACACCCTATAAGAGCTAAGCTCAATTGGCAGCAAGCTCGAAGAAAGAAAGCCATTGATGGCAATACTCCTAGTTGTGAATCAGTGGTGGCCCAAACGCTTTCACATAGGGCTGTAGGCATGCGGAATAAAGCTATTGTAGAACTAAAGAAATAAACAAAGGGGCAAAGATAGAAGGAGCAGAGAACTCGTTAATAACTGCTGGTACCAGATATATATATATATATATATATATATATATATATATATATATATATATATACATATATATATATATATATATATATATATATATATATATATATATATATATATATATATATATATATATATATATATGGTATATATATATATGGTTTGCCATGCTCAGCTTTTAGTTAAACTTCGTACATTTTTTGGTGACAGCAAGCTGGTTGATTGGATAGCTGATTACTTACGGTCGCGCTCTCAATTTGTTACGTTTAACCGCGCGAAGTCGTCAGAGGTACAGATTACATCTGGGGTGCCGCAAGGATCGGTGTTTGGGCCGCTTTTGTTCATTATTTTCATAAATGACGTAGCAGAAATCATTGGAGATACTCAAGTTAAACTTAGAATGTATGCAGACGATTGCGTTATCTACAACACCATCTCTGATGCTCATGATCAGGTTGCGCTAAATAACGTTTTTTCATTGTTTTGTAACTGGAGTGAAACCTGGCAAATGTCTATTAACTTAAAAAAGACTGTAGCTATGACCTTTTCAAACAAGAAACAGCCCCTTTCTTTTACTTATACTAATGACGGAGTCAGTCTAACACATGTTAAGGAGTTTAAATACCTCGGTGTGACTCTTAACACCAAATTTAAAATGGCGCAAGCATGTTGAAATAATCTGCAATAAGGCTCGTCGAAAACTTTGGTATCTCCAACGCACGTTAAGTAACTCAACAAGAGAATGCAAATTGACTGCATACAAAACTTTGGTTAGGCCCTTACTAGAATATGCATCGGTTGTTTGGTCACCTCACCTCAAGCACGACATAGCTATGTTAGAATCTGTCCAAAAAAAAGCAATCAGGTTCATTTTTCGTCGCTATGACCGGCAATTCTCGCCTACTTCGCATGCGCACGTTTTAACGCTGCAATCTCTCGAACATCGGCGTACTTCTGATCGCGTTATCCTTCTTCATAAGATAGTTCACACCGGCTTGAGTGTTCTGGCGCCGATTTCTTTTGTTGCAGCTTCTAAACGCTGTACTCGACGATCTGATCCCCTGAACATTGTGCCCTTCAGGTCGAATCTTGATTCTTTTAAGTTTTCCTTCTTTCCGCGGACAGTGGATTTATGGAATAAACTTGATGGGTCTCTGCGCAGACTCGGTACTGAGCATTTTGAAAATGAATTGCGTAATTATGTATTCTGTTAATGTTTTCTTGTATTCTGGTGAATTTTGTTCAAAGTATTTGTAATTGTATATTTTTTTTACTCTGTACTCACTCCTGCTATGTCTCAGAACCTGAGACAGCAGTATTTGTAAATAAATAATAAATAATAAAATATATATATAAGCAAAGCGTCCCAGCTAAGTTGGACCGATATTTTAAAAATACCGAAGAGCTCTAGAGAAATCGTACCGACTGCATAGTAGCCGTAGTCTTATGTACTTAAGGCCAGTATATTTTTGATCACCAAGTATTAATTAATTACTTTTAATTAGCGAACTTTTTAATTATTGCTTGAATCGCAAACATATCAATTAGAAAGTTGTAGGGCAGCTCAAATAACCTCCGAATCAAGCATTTGTTTAGTGCTCAGCTTTGCCTCGTTAGTTTTTTCCGAGAAAAAACAAAAGCGTGCGAAACATCCAAAATACAAAATAGATACGCGCTCGCTCGCCGCTACTCAAGCGCTCCCAAGCGAATTGCCACAGATACACGGCTTTACTAGCGGCAGCAGCTCGATACAGGGCTTCACGCTATGTGATGGTCGCGGCATCAAGAGAACACGCCGCTGACGCATTGATAAGCGTAGCGGAGCCTTGTACGATGCGGCCATAAGAGAATGCAGCCGTATATCTTTCAATGGTTGTTGTAGGCACTTGAGTAGCGTCGTGCGAGTGCGCATCTATTGCGTATTCCGCGTATTTGGCGGGCTTTTGTTTTTTCTTGGAAAAAGCAACCAGGACCTCTTCCGCACGAAATAAATGTTTGATTTGGAGGTTATTTAAGGTGCCCCACAACATTGTAATTATTATGTTTGCGATTCAAGCAACAATTAAATAGTTTACTAATTAAAAGCGAATAACTAATTGATACTTCATGACGAAAATAATACTGCCTTTAAGTACATACGAGTGCCGCTACTATGCAGTCGGTACGATTGCTCTAGAGCTCTCGGGTTTTTTAAAAATCGTCCGACTGGGACGCCCTGTATATATATATATATATATATATATATATATATATATATCGGACAGCAGTGACTTAGTTGGGTAACCGTCTTTGGTTAAATGAGGTAAGAAATAGTTCTGGTCCTTATTTATGCTGGCTTTACAGCTAGGATATTGGTGAACTATTACTGTTACAGGGGATATTTAATAAATAACCAAAGTAAAGGCTGAGAAATATATTTAGGCGCAGACCCACATTCTTTTATTCACAGCCATCTCAATTATTGCATTACAGAGAGAGAGAGAGCAAATGATAAAGGAAAGGTAGGGAGGTTAACCAGGACTGAGCCCGGTTGGCTACCCTACACTGGGGAAAGGGAAAAGGGGACTAGAGTGGGGTAACACATATCCACCTCATATAGCACCACTACAGCATTTGCAGAATCAAGCCATCCGGATATTGTCGTTCAGCTCATTCTACTGCAGTGCTTCTGATATGCTTCACAACCACAGAATACTTTCAGTAATTAATCTTGTTAAATATAATTTAGCCGTAATGTTATTTAGGTAACGCGTAATTCTCCCCCAGTAAATATATTTTCTGAGGCTACATTGGTTAACTTAAACCGCACAAGATCTTCAGCTAACAACAATTTCTTATTATTACTAATACAAACTAATTATGGAAAACTATCTGGTTATTTCGCAGCCTTATCTACTTGGAACAGTCTCCCACTAGATGTCAAGCGCTCTTCGTCTTTAGGTTTCTTCAAGAAAAAATTATTCACTTTTCTACTAGATAACCGAAATAATCGACATGTCTAAGCTATTCCCTTCACTGCGTGCTCTTTTCTTTTTCGTGTTTCTTTTTTCTAGGTGTTTTTTTTATTTGTAGCCTATATAGATATTTTTGGTTTGTTCTGGTGCGAATGCCTTAGTTACTGTTTTAATTCTACGGTTAGTTATGGAGTACATATCGTTTCGCACTTTGTACTACATTTACTTTGCATAAGCTTCCACTTGGTGACTACTATATTGTGGTTTTATGCTGTGTATTTGCTCTAATGTACATATTTTCTTACAGGAGGTCCCCTTTCAGCCACATGCTCTGGGACCTCCTTCTGCATACTTATGCAAGCATGTATATCCGCTTATCAAATAAATAAACTAAAACTGAAACTGAAACTGAAATACCAGCCTATGGCGAACTCTGCCTGCCTAGCCCTGGCGTACGCTTCCATGGCTTACACGAAGCTTATTGTGGAGCAGCTTCTATCGTCCGCGAACACTCGTGCTGCGACCTCTACTCACGTTGCGCTTGCTTCATCTTATTTTCTTTCATTACTTTTTCTTTCGCTCCTGAGCAGACCGTTGGGTGCTTAAGGTGCACAATCCGGCCGTCTAATCTCTGCGCTATAGGCTCCATGCTGTAGGAAGGCGCGGACGGTGGTGGCTGTAATGGCCACTGTCGTCACTTCCTTCCGGTCTTCTCGTAAGAACGCAGGCGACCGGAAGACGAAGAAAGCGTCGAGCCACGAGGCAGCAGCCCACGACACCGCTGTGACCCAGCGAATTCGCGTCGATTCTTTGCGCTTAGCGTTTAATCCTGCGTGCGCAGGCGAAAATCTATGACGCGGAGTGGCTCGCCTGGTCGACGTTTATTCCAAGAAGTTTCATTTCATTTCAGCCGGCGTCCATTCAGCGGTTAAGCAAAACGCCGTGCTAACTTAGTTCGGTACTTTCAAGGTTTATAAAAGTTGTGTGGCAGGCTGGACACATTGTACGCAGTATCTGCCGTATATAATCGGTTCTCTGATGGTGAGCTCACGACTAGTTGACTTGCGAAATCGTGGAACTTCACCAGCACGTGAATGGAAAAGGTCATGAAATTTCTCTGCAGCCGTTAACTGGCAATTGCGGGATGACTGAAAACGATTACGCAGTACAATAAGGGAAACTTGGGCGAGTTGGTGGTAATTCATATTTCGGTAAGTAACAGCGCCTCTTATTATACATTTACGCAGCACCCGTGTCGTGTGCTTCTTTGCCTAAGCCCTTGTCAGTTTAGCGCTGTTACTTTCCAAAACTGAAATCATGGCGCCCAAGTGGAGATGTCACGTGGCATTTTTATGTATTTCGCGGGCATCTGCAGTAAGCAGAAAAACACTAATGCCTGATAGATAGAAAGTAGAAAACTGTTTAATTGGACGTTTTGCAAAGTGCCCTGCAGCTTTCTAATTGGAATTTTCTTGCCTAACTTCGTTGCTTCCGAAGTTGGTAAATAATCTTGGCTAATTATGCAATAAAGCGGAATACAAAAAATAGTGTGACTTACTCCATACAATAGTCAACAACATGTATTTAATTGCGTTGTCTTATAGTGCATCGGCATATTTTTAACCTCTTGCTGAAGTTAGCTGGGACACCCTGTATATTATAATTACATACATATATATAGTAAAGAGACGAAGCGTAAAAGTATAAATGAGGGATTTACTGACATGGTCGCGGAGCAACATTCTCATAACCAAAACTATAAGTTGAAACGTCCTCTGCATGGGATTGCGTGCACGACTGTTTTGCTAGCACGGACGTATTTACTGGGGATGATAATTTGATAAACTGATGTGAGAATGAATGCGTGATATACTCAAAAATCTAATGTTTCTAAATGTTAAATTTATGGTTAGATACCATTAACGTTTATAAAATCTAAGAGGGTACATCTGCATTTATTACTTCTCTGAATAATGAAACAATGCGGAAATAATGAATGCGCAAGCACAAATCAACAACGCTACCGCTGTACTTATATACGAAGTAGCTGCTGCGGCTGCTCCGTCGGAGCGCTTCTTGTGCACGCAATTCCGGCATATTCACGGTTCAATATGGTTTGATTCCGAAGGGCCTCCTCCAAAAACGAAAAAGGAAGGAAGTTGCCATCTTGAAGACTGCACAAGGTGTTAACTTACGTTATTCATATGCACGCGACTATAGATGAGACTGCGGATCGGGTCACGCATGACCTGAACATACGCGTTGCTTAGATCAGACTGCACATGTTTGTTTCTCTTCCAATGGTTTCATTTCAATTCAGATTATCCTACCAACCTTATATTTGCTTACATTGCATCGCGGGCGGTACAAGCCCGATGTCTTTCGCCCGCTGTTTACATTTATGCGCGTGCGGCTTTCGATGTTCGCTCACTATGTCTTACATGACTGTTTTTTCCTTGGACTGCAATTTATTTATTTTTGTTTCATTTCATTTCATTTTGCCAGCGCGACCAGCTTAGCTGCGCGGTGCACGGAAGCATTCATGCGTGTACTTCAACACGCCAGGAGCGTCTACATAGGAAATTCGAGCGTGGTTTCAGACCTTGTTTTACCTGCGTATCACCTCTCAGTTTAAGTTATACTGTGCTGAGTTCAGCTCATACAAAGCACAGCACGCTGCGCTGAATGATTGCATGTGCTGCCTAGACACATACAGGTGCAAGTGTCTTCAAATCTGCACAACATACAAGTCAAGAAGCTTCCAGTAGAGAGGTTCATGTGCTTCTTGTAGAGTGGAAAATGTAAATATAAAACTGACATCTGTTGGCCACGTATTTGAGATTACTCCCCTGCAGAAGCCACATGTCAAGCTTTCTCTTTGGAAGACTGACGTCGCCTAACAGGTACAGCAAGAACGGAGTAGTTGTAAAGAAAGTCAGTAGAATTACCACAAGAAAGAAATAGCATGATCCTGTGATTCTACCTAATGTGTGAGCACTGCGTGAAAATTCACTGACGCCTAAATACGTAAAACAGCAGCACGTCCGTGAGTTCATAATAAATGTTACTAAGTTGTTCTTTTTTTGCGCGCCTAATTACGTATATCTGACCACAAGGAACGATTGCTGCTGTACATATGGTTCAAACTATGTGAAACGTTTTCGTTTTCATAAACTTATTTCGATATACATCCGCCAGTTTTCTGCTGTAGTTTCTGCATAACTTCTGTTTCTCCGTGGCGATTCTTTACGCTACTCACATCATGCTGGCTGTACTGCAATGCTTGAATCTGTAGCAACATTTCTAGCGCTTCGTGGCTGATCACCACAATTCTGTCTCCTTCTCTAACGAAGTGGATAAAAAAAAAAAGGGGGGGGGGGGGTCATGTGCGCTTCAGGTTCTGTTTACTGCTTTCCATATCAAAAACCAATGCGCCATTTTGCTCTAGCAGCTGTCTTGGCTGCGCTGTAGGTTTGTGCGATGAGAATGCAAGCAAGTGCAAAAAAAGCTTTAATAATATTTGATTCTGTGCACTGCTGTACGTCTTTATCCAACACAACACTAAACTGTTTTCGATTGCCGTTTCACTCTTTCACGTAAAAAAGGAGGCAAAATATCTTCCTATTTGGCATCAGTGCAGGCAAAAGTATCAAAATCAAAGCATTCCAAACGCTTTATGCAAATCATAGTTCATGATGCCGAAGGCGCGTGCTGGCGAATGCGTCATGGGAAAATAGCGCCCCTGGGAGCATGAAATATCCGGAGAAACGAATGCTCGTCGTTTTATACGCGTAAAAGCCACCGAGTGCCACAGGAAAACCATTGCAACATCGTGCGATTTTGTAAGCGCAATTGCAGCATTGCTTGGTTTGAGGCAGGGCTGATATTTATTGCTCCTATTTTTCTGGCGCCCGCGTGCGGGGTCATATATTTGCATTTCCTCTTCACGCACAATAAAAGCTATAATCGTGATTTTGCGTAGATTCACTTTTTCTGGAACCCCGTGCAATGGGAAGGACAGTGAGTGCTAAGGGGAGCATATATGTTGGAGAGAACATGGCGCTTTAGCTTCTGTTACTGTCATATACATATTTTATGCTGCAGTTCGCGGTTCGCGAGTTATCGCCGTGGTGGAAAGTTTTTTTAGTTTGGATATGAATGAATGCTTGCGTACATTGCTTCGCGGGCGTCGGTTTGTGCGATAGACGCACTGATACTTCTCATAAAGTAGATCATTGCAATAACATTTCTCACAGAATTTTCTCCGTAATAATCATGGAACTGAGTTTTGCGGAGGATTTGTGCCAATAAATTATATAAGAATCATCAGAATTCAGACCCCGCGGATTTAGCCACAGTAATTGTGTGCATCATAAACATGAGATCCACTTCGTGCTATGAGGACCGCGCAAAAGGCAGCACGTGCCAACGGACGCGGTAGAACAGACTCTGTAGACCCATACCTTTCGTGTGTATCCTTTTTTTTTTTTTGCGCTCTGCTTGGTTATAAATCCTGAACAAATTAATACAACGGCCCGTGTAATTCAGTTATAGGGTCTCATAAAATATTTCGATGCCTGAAGTGCTATCCTACTGACTGTTATCTTGCTCCGATTTTCCGTAGCCGCTGCGCGCGCTGCAGGCAGGATAGCCGGCTAGGCTACCGGAGGCTCTTGGTTCGAATACCGCCATCTGATACAAACTGGTCAGTTGCGTGTTCCTCCCCCCCCCCCTCCCCCAATCCCACCACATCCAGCTTAGTTTTTCTAGAGCTGCGCCATTTGTTAGACGTTTCACAAAGCTTTTACGTGCTCACAAAGTCAAAAACAAAGAAAACAGGAACTAAACTACCGATGGAATACGTTCATCGCTGGTCTTTTGTCAGATCAACCACCTATGAAACTTCATTAACACCAACTTTCATGGAAGGTGGCAAAAGGCACTAGCGTCCTAAAGGTTCTGCAAGAAAGCATCCTGTTGGAGTAGTCTAAAATGTTAATTGCAGGGATTTGGACGCATTTATTTCTTTATTTGTTCTATAGGAGAAGCTTGTTAATATAATGCTAGATCGAATCCCAGTGAACGTATTATAGTCGATAGGTTGTGACTAACGCATAATAACGAAAGACGTTTAGAAGCCATTGAGCTTCAAGACAAAGCGAGATAGCATTCGTTCGCGTCAGCTTTGAAGATGATAGTGCATAACACAGTCGCTTATAAACATCGTTGAGCACTTTGTACACGCGCACGATTTCATATCCTTAAGGTTGTTTACGCTATAGCTCATATTTTTCACTCGCCACTGGTCTTCACCAGACTCGTTTATCAAAATAAAGCCTCACGTCCTACATACCCAAACTTCACACTTGAAGAAACTGACGGCGTACAAGTGAACACGCACTTTTTAAAGCAACTTCTTCTCATCAAAAGCTGTCACACTGAGCCCGAATGTGGCACACGTGAAGGAGCTTCTTGAATCATGGCACATTTGCTTAATCATTTGCCTTCTGGTATCATTTTTCTCAGTCATCTGCGACAGTTATAGAGCAAATATTTAAGCTATTTCCAGCACAACTTCCAGGTCAGTTCCTCCGCGCGCAATAGAAAGGAAAATAGGAAGACAGCACAGCTCTACAACTCCTCACATTTCGCTGTTTCCTTGAATCTAAATGTAAATTTTGTCACTCCTTCGTGAAGACGGTAGCCTCTGGGTGCGACGCATTCGCGTGAAGTTCGCCACCGCCATGGGCATAAATGATTTCGTTTTGAACTCGCGAGCGATCAATCATGGGCAGGATACATTTGTCATTCTAACAATGTGCCCAGCGTGCCCGCTCATGTCAACTGGTAATCTGGAATAAGCACGGCTGGATATCCAAACACAAAAAAGGCGCCACTACCGGGAGATGTGCCGAAGTGTCCAGCCTTTGTCGCCCTCTTGTATTGCTTGGGCGAAAAGGGAGCCGCATGACAAAACGAAGATAAATGAACATTCTCAACTTCAATCGCTAAAACATTTGTCATTTAAGCTTTGCTTTATTCTCAAGTACGCTCGTTTCTATGCACGGCGTATAGCTCTCAAGACGTGAAGATGTGGAACGCTTTGAGGCCCCCAATTTTTGTAACCATACTGCATTAAAATATTAGAGCAATAAAAAAAATAGAGAATTTTCTTGTGCATGATGAACAAGAGAAGAGGAAAGAGAGGGAGGCCAACCAAATGCGAGTCTGCGGCTTGTTCTCCTGTACAGAGGTGGGGGAAATACAGGTTGGAAGGGAAATAGAGAGAGAGAGAAAGAACAAGAGAAATAAAGTGACAGGAAAGGCATTCCCATTAAAGGCGTTCACAGAGGCTGATGGATCACGAAAAGCGCAGAAGCACTTGCATCGCCTTTTCATGCGATGTTAGGTCCCGTCGATGTTGCAATTTTTTTTTATTCCTGACAGAGAACGATTATCCAACTGGTTGAGCACGACGGAAAGCGATTGTCTGTGCACACTGTACTGCGGGCAGTGGAACAGAACACGACGGAGTGTTTTAGTTTCACCGCAATAACCACAGGATGCGTTGACGACCACCCCTGTGTGGAACGCGTAGGCATTGATAAATGTGACGCTCAAGCATAGACTACACGAAAAGAGTGCTGGGACAGTAGCGAATGAACAAAAGTCACAAAATCTCAAGTTACCGTTGGCGTTTACCTTTTTCTTTTTTCTAGAACGAATACAGTTCCCACGCGCCCCGTATGTCCTCATGTGAGGCACAAATGAGGATGAGTCGGCATTCGCTTGTGTCGATTCGGCAGCGGTCCACCCATAACTCGCCACATATGCGTCTCTCGAGGCGCTGCCAGCGAGCAGCGCTGATCAAATTACTGGACATCGATCGGGAATAAACTGCTCAATGAAGACAAATTGGCGGAGAAGCAATCGAAGAGGGTTTGTTTTTGTTTTGCTTTCAGCTTTGTTTTTGTCGGTGCGAGAGCCGAACTGACTACTATTTCGTCCTTCGCGGAATCTCTCTAAGTACAAGACATATTTGCAGTTGGAAAGAAGAAGACGTACAGGATGACATACACTAAGCATTTTAACATCCTTGTGGGTATGTGTGGCTGCTTGGCTCGTCTCATGACTAGCACCCTCACCCTCTAGGGTAATATCAAACAGATGAAAAGCAGCATTACGGAGCTCCCACAAAATACATTCATTTTGGTTCAAGAATCAAGACAAGTCGTAGCTCACTTGTTTACTGCGTTTCGCCCTCTCCAAATCATATCAATCTGCTTACGTTTATCCTGCTTGATTTGCGTGTTGCACAAGTTATGTTCTGAATGTGCGCGATCTTGGTGATGAAGCTGCATCAGCCCGTTCGCTTCAAAGGAGTTTTCTTTTTTTCGTTGCTCCACAGCGAAGGTGTTATGCGTCTAGGGGCGCTCAAAAATGTTATATATATGCCAGTTCTCCCGGTTTTCTAAAAAAGAAAGTGCAGTACTCACAAAGTTTATATTTAATTAAATGTGGGGAATGTTAAGGGCAATGCGTAGGTAAATTATGAAACGTGTATCAATTAGGGGTTAAATAAAAAAGAAAGTGGGAAGTGCGTTGTGAGTAACGAACAATAAATGTTTGATCTCTGTAAGTGAATTATAGACAGTGAACAAAATTATTTATTGAGCCTTTCACGAGTGTCCTACTACCGTTAATCGCAATGTTTCCCAGACACCCAAAACAACTGCATAAAATACCAACTTCAATTTCGGTGGAAATAGGGGTAATATTAGGTGTAATTTATGGTGAAACATTCCCGCTCCTACCTTAATGGATGCTTTGGAAATCATTTCTGCACCCTCGTTTTTTTTTCTCCCTCGCTTCCTATTGTATTACACGAGGTTTGTACATAGTTTCTCTGGCGTCGTCAGTGAACTAGACAGTACACCTTGTTTATATCTCCTGAAAATAAGAGGTAGTCTGTGCAAGTCTATGGGTAATGCGCAGGCATATTTCAAAATAAGTGGGTTAATTACGGTCATTGCAATAAATTACGCATGCATGCAAGTGCCCTGGAGCGTTATGAGCGTGTTTCACGAGCACTGCAAAATTTACCCCGCGGCCCTGTCGTAACTACAAGTGCCACCAAAATCATACTCAGCAAATTTGAGGGGAATGCCATCGCAACTTCTTGTGCGTGTATAAACGCATATGCGTGAAAGGGAGCTTTTTTCGAAAAATTTATTTCGCAAAAGCTCGAAAGTGTCTTGCCGCCCTTACCAGATACGTTTCCCAGTGTTCCTAAAAAACTGCGCATTACACAAAATTAATGGGTAGTAGAAATGCAGAGCATTCGAAGTCCAATGTTCAGCGAAACTTTAACGTTTCTTACTTAGAAGCGTTGCAAATAATTATTGAACTCTCGTTTCTTTTTCAGCTCTTTTCATGCGTGATATAAGGTTCACCTTCTGGTGTCCTCAGTAAAGTAAACAAGGTGGTTCCTTCACGTTTGGTGACAGTAAGGCAGCGTTGTCACTATGTCTTACGAGCGGCGCACAATTTTTAGCACATTGCCCTTGCAGAACTACAAATGCCGCCATGATTAAACTTAGCAAAAATAAGTGAAACGTTGTATCACATCTCAGTGCGAACTCAAACGCGTGTGGATCAAATACGGCCGCTGTCAGCTATGCTACGACATGTCCCGACATAAATGTTTCTTCCACCAATCTTATATTTCGTGAGAAGGGAAGATTATAGTAAGTGCAACGTGTGACGAATGTATCACGTTCCTGGACTAGTTATAAGCTTTGCAATTAATTATTGAACCGTCGCTTTTCCTATTTTAATGTGTCATACGACGTTCGTAGTTGATTTCTCCGGTGTCCTCGATGAACTGAACACGGCACCTTGTTTATTTTTGCCAAGAATAGAGGGCACGTTATATGTAATATGTAAGTTCAAATTATAGGAACTAATTACGGCTTTTACAGTAACTGGCGCATGCAAGGGATCCAGAGGTCTATGAGTGTGTTTTACAAACAACGCAGAACTGATCCCGTTGCCCTTGGAGAGCTGTGAATGAAACCGAGATCGAAATTACCGATAATGAGAGACGAGGGTGAAGTACGATCAATGTTTTGGCGTAGTAAAATGCGAATGCATGAATTACTGCGCCTTTTTTTTAAAGAAATTCCTTAAGTGCTCCTAAGCTCTATATGCGGGCAAGTCTTCAGTGTCGATCATTCATATACGGGCTACGTTTTTAAGTATGTGATTGAATTACAGGTAACTGGAACTGTGTTCGCAACTGCTTGAAAAAAACCACTTCACTGGAAACGGGGTTGTGTTCCTGCACGAGTCGCACAAATCTGCTGTCCTTTTTTTTTCAGGAATGGTTGCAGTAAGGATATTTATTCAGTGCTACCTTGCAGCTGGAAGCAGATTGATGACCTTCTAATGAGCTTACCCACCGTGGTAGCTAAGTGCATATGGCGTATCGCTGCTAAGCACGAGATCACGGGATCGAATCCCGGGCGCAGTGGCCGCATTTCGATGGGGGGTGAAAGGCAAAAACGCCCGTGTACCGGGAATTGGGTGCACGTTAAAAAACCCTATACGGTCAAAATTCTACCGGAGTACCCCACTACGGCGTGCCTCATAATCAGATCGTGGTTTTGACACGTAAAACCCCAGAATGTAATATTCTAATGAGCTTATAGTTTCAAATTTTCGTGCTAAGTCAAGCATATGTTATAGCAGGTGATTCCGCTGTCCGTACTTTTGCTTTTTTCTGGATGTGCTGAGGGAAGTATGCGCACCGATTCCATAAAAACTAAACCAGATTCAACGTTTCCACCAGGGTCACCTCACTACGCGGCGACGCCAACAAAATGCCGGCACCGCAATCTTGTGCAGTCCTAGGCGTTTCGGGTTTTTTCTCTCTCGTCGTATACGCGACACAACGCCAGCCGATACATGCAGTTAACAGCAACACACCGCGAGGCATAAGAGAAAAAAAATGTACTTTATAACATCCGGAGCGTGCGAAACAAGTCGCGGCACTTGCCCACTTGCCGAAATGTCACCAGTTATTCAGGCCTTCGCTGGCAAGCTGGGGACAACGCGATACTACTGCGAGTAACCTTAGAACGTATAGTTGCTATCGGAACGGCGTCGAACAGCGCCACGGCCCATTTTATAGCTTTCCCTATGAAGCCACATCTAGCACGACTGAGAAATGTAGCCGCGCAAAGCAACCGTACGCACCGTCCATATTAGTTTCTGACATTTTGTATAACCACTTACGTTCCTGGCAGAAACGGGATCTCGCGAGAGCGCACCACAAGAGCGTGCAAAGACCGCACGCAAGGGAGGGATGCCTTCGCACGCACGCAAAGCCAAATCCTATGGTTAAGTTATCCGCATATGCTGTGTTGATTCGCAGTTGGCTCGCGGACGCAAAGCCGTAACTAAATCTGTCCTCATGACTTCTGCGCTCACTTGTGGATGCTGTGGATGGTACGCGTCTGTTTCTTTAGTTTTCCTGCTTGTTTCGCTTGTTTGCACGCTGGTACTTTGCGCTGTAGGCAAGAAGGTGCTGGAGACAAGGCAGTAGGGGAATATGGCATAGGCACTAGGAATAGCAGGGGGGAGGTATTAGTAGAGTTTGCAGAACAGAATAATATGAGGATAATGAATACCTTCTTCCGCAAGCGGAAAAACCGAAAGTGGACATGGAGGAGCCCGAACGGCGAGACTAGAAATGAAATAGATTTCATACTCTGCGCTAACCCTGGCATCATACAAGATGTGGACGTGCTCGGTAAGGTGCGCTGCAGTGACCACAGGATGGTAAGAACTCGAATTAGCCTAGACCTGAGGAGGGAACGGAGGAAACTGGTACATAAGAAGCCGATCAATGAGTTAGCGCTAAGAGGGAAAATAGAAGAATTCCAGATCAAGCTACAGAACAGGTATTCGGCTTTAAGTCACGAAGAGGATCTTAGTGTTGAAGCAATGAACGACAATCTTGTGGGCATCATTAAGGAGTGTGCAATAGAAGTCGGTGGTAACTCCGTTAGACAGGATACCAGTAAGCTATCGCAGGAGACGAAAGATCTGATCAAGAAACGCCAATGTATGAAAGCCTCTAACCCTACAGCTAGAATAGAACTGGCAGAACTTTCGAAGTTAATCAACAAGCGTAAGACAGCTGACATAAGGAAGTATAACATGGATAGAATTGAACAAGCTCTCAGGAACGGAGGAAGCCTAAAAGCAGTGAAGAAGAAACTAGGAATTGGCAAGAATCAGATGTATGCCTTAAGAGACAAAGCCGGCAATATCATTACTAATATGGATGAGATAGTTCAAGTGGCTGAGGAGTTCTATAGAGATTTATACAGTACGAGTGGCACCCACGATGATAATGGAAGAGAGAATAATCTAGAGGAACTCGATATCCCAGAAGTAACGCCGGAAGAAGTAAAGAACGCCTTGGGAGCTATACAAAGGGGGAAGGCAGCTGGGGAGGATCAGGTAACAGCAGATTTGCTGAAGGATGGTGGGCAGATTGTTCTAGAAAAACTGGCCAGCCTCTATACGCAATGCCTCAAGACCTCGAACGTACCGGAATCTTGGAAGAACGCTAACATAATCCTAATCCATAAGAAAGGCGACGCCAAAGACTTGAAAAATTATAGACCGATCAGCTTACTGTCCGTTGCCTACAAAGTATTTACTAAGGTAATTGCAAATAGAATCCGGACCACCTTAGACTTCCGTCAACCAAAGGACCAGGCAGGATTCCGTAAAGGCTACTCAACAATAGATCATATTCACACTATCAATCAGGTGATAGAGAAATGTGCGGAATATAACCAACCATTATATGTAGCTTTCATTGATTATGAGAAAGCATTTGATTCAGTCGAAACCTCAGCAGTCATGGAGGCATTGCGGAATCAGGGTGTAGACGAGCCGTATGTAAAAATACTGAAAGATATCTATAGCGGCTCCACAGCCACTGTACTCCTCCATAAAGAAAGCAACAAAATCCCAATAAAGAAAGGCGTCAGGCAGGGAGATACGATCTCTCCAATGCTATTCACAGCGTGTTTACAGGAGGTATTCAGAGGCCTGGATTGGGAAGAATTGGGGATAAGAGTAAATGGAGAATACCTTAGTAACTTACGCTTCGCTGATGATATTGCCTTGCTTAGTAACTCAGGGGACCAACTGCAAGGCATGCTCACTGATCTGGAGAGGCAGAGCAGAAGGGTGGGACTAAAAATGAATCTGCAGAAAACTAAAGTAATGTTTAACAGTCTCGGAAGGGAACAGCAGTTTACGATAGGTAGCGAGGCACTGGAAGTGGTAAGAGAATACATCTACTTAGGACAGGTAGTGACTGCTGATCCAGATCATGAGAGTGAAATAATCAGAAGAATAAGAATGGGCTGGGGTGCGTTTGGCAGGCATTCGCAGATCATGAACAGCAGGTTGCCATTATCCCTCAAGAGAAAAGTGTATAACAGCTGTGTCTTACCAGTGCTCACGTACGGGGCAGAAACCTGGAGGCTTACGAAAAGGGTTCTACTTAAATTGAGGACGACGCAACGAGCTATGGAAAGAAAAATGATACGTGTAACGTTAAGGGATAAGAAAAGAGCAGATTGGGTGAGGGAACAAACGCGCGTTAATGACATCTTAGTTGAAATCAAGAAAAAGAAATGGGCATGGGCAGGACATGTAATGAGGAGGGAAGATAACCGATGGTCATTAAGGGTTACGGACTGGATTCCGAGGGAAGGAAAGCGTAGCAGGGGGCGACAGAAAGTTAGGTGGGCAGATGAGATTAGGAAGTTTGGAGGGTCAACATGGCCACAATTAGTACATGACCGGGGTAGTTGGAGAAGTATGGGAGAGGCCTTTGCCCTGCAGTGGGCGTAATCAGGCTGATGATGATGATGATGATGATGATGATGACTTTGCGCTGGCCGTATTCAATTTCCGCTAATATAGATCTCAATCCACGTCGTACGTTGTGGCATCCACCGTTCACACCGGCAAGACAATGCAGAAGGGCAGCGGATTGGGCGAGTTGGTGTTGCATGGTCCCCTTTCCCATTCCCCCGGTGTAGGGTAGCCAACCGGACGTTATTCTGGTTAACCTCCCTGCCTTCTACTTTTCTCTTTCCTCCTCCCATGGTAACTATAAAATTCAAACAGCGCTAAACGACAGAAAATGAGGAGGAGACAAATCAGCGCCGTATTTGTCTCCTCCTCATTCTGGTCCTGTCGTTTAGCGCTGTTTGAATTTTATAGTTACCAAGACAATGCGCTGAGCGTCTCATCGCTACCCCCTGTCCGACAGGTGTCACCAGCAGCTGGTCTATCATCCGTGGTGTCACCAGCAGCTATCATCCGTGCATTCGTGCGCAGTGCCCTACAGAGACTTCGGGCGTTAACGACAGCTAAGCCTCCACGCTTTCATACTCATTCCCTTCACCGACGAGCATATTGAGGTCACCTGAGTGAACCTCGATCGAGCGTTTCGCAGGACGGTGCGAGCGCAGAAGCCGTAATCTGTATGGACTAAGAAAGAACACACAGACAGCGCAAGTGGCAGCACTTTCTTTGCGGCGTTGGTCAGCCATGCGAGCTCCTAACGGTAGAGGCACTTGAGACATTTGTGTAATAATGATTGGCAGTTCGACTTGGGGCCACCTCCTATCAAAGATGCGCGCATTAACGAGGCACTCGACAGTCGCCTATTGGGACACGCTAGAGAAGCTCCAACCGCAAGAAAGCACCGTGGTTTGTCTGCGTGCCCCTATACAGGGAGGCAAAATCTGGGTTTTGTTGATGCTTAAGCGAGAGGTACTTCCTGCAACACTTCCTGTTCGTCTTGATTACTTGATCTATCTAGTCGTTGCTCTCAGTTATTTCCGTCTTTGCTGTATACAATGTCTGTTTACAGTGTACATCGGTTGTTCTAATGCTGAAGAGAGGGAATTAGCCTCTGTGTAACATGAAAGCGTTAGTTTTCCTCATTGCGTAGGGAATTTACAATATATAGTCTTGTGTATACTATAGAAATGTAAGGCCTCTGAAGAGCGGTGAAAATTGTCCAAAATGGGCGTCCTTCGGGCATACTCTTCATCTCATTCATCTGCCATCTTCACTGTATTCTTCACTGTATTCTTCATTAAAAGCAAGTTAATTGTCGTATTTGAGTCCAAAACTTACGCAACATGCGAAATTGCCACGTCTGTTTTGCAGAATGGTTTATTAAAAACCTAGTGAACACAACTTGTTTTCTTTTTCATTTTTTTCCCTGGTGAGCATTCAGCTTTCATTAGTGCCTTTCAGCTACTGATGAGCCTATGTGATTGCCACTTTGATCTTTGATATCCTTTGTAATCATTGCAGTAATTTGTGCGCTGAAGTTTATACTTTCCTGTATAATTAAACTGAGTCTCTCTTGCTGTATTGTAGCGTAACTCCAATCAGACATGTCTAATGATTTGGTTTATACGCCTAGCTCTTTACAAGCTTTGCGTGATAACATTCTCTTTGTTTTTATTGCGATGCATAGGCAATCACTTGCTTTGTACACTGTGCTTTTTTCCTTCTCTTTGGAATCTTATTGTATTACCCATCACAACTCTATAAGCAATAATCCACTCCTGTTTGGGCTAGTAGTTCACCTACGGTATTCTTTATATAAATAAAAAGCAATGTTTTCCTGTTAACTCACGTAGCCGGAATTGGGGTAACTGTGTGCCCAGATTTTCGTGAAACCTATGTAAGGAATCGGCACAGATTCGCAATGGAGTTAACAATATGAGGTGCTATATATTAGCAGCATGTTTTTTTAATATTTATGCACAGAGAACTTAGGGTGCTATAACGTAAAGATATATTCCAAACTGCTTCTATTCCGTTTCTGCAATCAGCCTACCATTAATGGTCAAATGTTTCGGGCTACTCCCTTTGGCATGTCTCTCACGCGACGTCACGAAAACCTCAGATACTCCCCATCTGATATGACGTGCCCCCTCGTTTATTATAATGATTCGATCGGGCAAATGGAAAATAATTGTTTCCTATTCCCCACCGCTTCCCCAATCGTAATCATCATCATCATCATCATCATCAGCCTATTTCTTTTATCTCCATTACAGGACGAATAATACTGCCACCTCCAATTACCCTTCTCTTGCGCTGGCTGATACCAAATTGCGCCTGGTAATTTTGCATGTCCCTCACCTCACTTAATTTTTTGCCGTCCCCGACTGCGCTTCCCTTCCTTTGACACCCATTCTGCAACTGTAATGGTCCGCCGGTTATCTACCCTACGCATTACGTCGCCTGCCCAGCTTCATTTTTTTCTCGTATTGTCAAGTAAAATATCAGCTATTCCCGCTTGCTCGCTTATTAACGTCGCTTTCTTCTCGTGTGTTAAAGTTAGACCTACCATTTCTTGTTGCAACGCTCTTAGCGCGGTCCTTAAACTGTTCTCGAGCTTCTTTGTTAACCTCCATATTTCATGCCCCCTATGTTAGCATCGGTACAATGCAATAATTGTACACTTTTCTTTTTAAAGACAATGGTAAGTTCTCAGTAAGGATTTGGTAATACCTGCCATATGTGCTCCAACCCATTTTTAATCTTTAAAGTTCCCTCTCATGATCAGGGTCCCCTGTGAGTAATTGACCTAGGTAAACGTACTCCTTCACAGACTCTAGAGGCTGACTGGTGATCCTGAACTCTTGTTCTCTTGCCCGGCTATTGGTCATTGCCTTTGTCTTCTGCATAATAATCTTCAACCACAGTCTTATTCTCTCTCTGGTAAGGTCCCCAATCATTAGTTGTAGCTCGTCCCCAGTGTGGCTGAACAGGACAATGTCATCTGCAAACCAAAAGTTGCGGAGAAATTCATCGTTGATCCTCACTCCTTAGTATTCCCTCGCTCCTAAACGTTTTTGCTATCAGCCCAGCGCTATTCATCAAAAAATTTCGGGCTGCCCCCATTTCGCCTTTCAGCCGCACGACGTCACAAAACCACGAAAAATCACCACGTCAAAGCGACGTATACGCATTAGACATGCATTAATGTGACGAACAAAGCAGAGATTTTTTCACATAGCCGGAAACTGCCCCGTTTTGAAAGTAATAGAGGATGTATGCCCACCGATTGCTCTGGTATTGTCTACTTGAAGCTGCCGATTCGAATTAATTTATTTTCGTGTAATAAAAGTTTTAAGTGGTACTATAACTTTATAGAGGCATTTTCACACGTATACGACATCACTCTGCCAACTCTTTTTTGCTTAGTATCCGTTTTAGGGGTATCTTTAACTATCCGTTGCACGCTGCCACGATTTTAGACACGCCACCGCAAGCTAAGTAAGGAAAAGCGGACCAATCACAGGCGCCAACCACACCCTCCTCATGCGGTTATCTACTTTCACTGCGCTAGCTTGGTCCCAACGGAACACTCTGCACTTATGTGTGCCCCTCGCCTCTTGTCAGTGAATTAGATAAGAGAAACCTGCCAAGGTAGCCAATGCTATTTGCTTTGAAACCAAAGAAAAGTGACCTCCCGTAAACAAGGAGAGCGTTTGATCGGGTTGTTCAAAAAAAAAAAAAGAAACGCGGAGGATCCCCGCCTGATGATTCGGTCGGCGGTTACGTAAATTTTACGTTGGGAGATTGGAATAAAAGCAGATTGGAAATATTTTACGCTATACGACCCCTTGTTTTCACACACGAAGAACAAATTGTAGCAAGAGGAATGCGGCGCTTCTATATGCTGCGTCAGATTTCATGCCTAGATTTTATGCGTGTAGAAAACAAAATCACTGTCAAACAGTACTTCGCAAGCCGGGAGTTAAAGAGCGTGAGTTACCGTAATCAGTAGTTCATGGTGCTTGTAAATTTGTTAGTGCACTTTCGCTGACCCTGGCATAGCGCTCAATTCGCACTAGAGCGGGCCATATAAGAAACGCGATAAGCTTTGTGCGTGCTCTACTGAAATAACATTTAAAATATTCAGAGGCATTTCACTGTGTGAAGGTGGAGGAGCAGCGGAGCTGTATATATGGTGATAAATATGTTGATAATTAATATGTTGTGAATTAATATGTTGATTGAAAATAAAAGACACATACCACCGTGAATTTCGTTTTCTCACGATGTATTTTGTTGTTTTATGAAATTGCATGCTCAATGCAATTTCTTTGTTTAAACCTTGTTTTGTTTGATTTGGATTTATTATTTGGTCACCAAGGTGACTGTCGCTTTTTGATCGCTATGGTTTTTTGCCAGTGGCTTTGTGGTGACACTGGAAATGTTCTTGGCCAATGTGAGATCTATACACGACCGATGACGCGTCGTGGACGCACCGATGTTTGTGTAACATTGAATGCCGAACCTTACCCAGAGAAACGCCACAAAGCACTTTCCGTCTGGCCGAGGCAAGTCTATGTTGAAATCACCTACAGTTGCGCTGGGAGTATAGTCGGCAGGGGTGATCCAACCAAAGGTGCCTACGCTTAGCGTTTGCGGCCCGATCATCGTCCGTATTACGCGCCGTCCGCCGTCGTCGCGCACATTCCCGCTTCCGTTCACGACGGTGTTCTTCGTAGGCGCGCTGTTCTTCCACAGTCCTCACCACGCGCGGCCTACTCATTGCACAGGTAGAAGGGAATTGAGATAAGGTTACGTGGTTTGCCTATAAACCGCAATCCATGCTAAACCGTGTCTATTCCGGTTTAGGTTTTTATACGACATTTTCGGTCATAATAAAGCATTTGACATGTCTGCTGTCCCACGTGCCATAAGCCACTGGAATGGTCTTCCTCATGACGTCACAAACACCAGAGATACTAACGCATTTAGAGACAAGATAACCGCCATACTTATCTAATATCTTTGTTTTTATGTGCTCTTACCAAAACAAAATGCTTTCTAATGTTGTATTACATGCATGAAACTGTACTCTTGTTTAGTTATGTGCCAAGTTGTGTTCCTTTTTTATATAGCCACATTTCTAGAACCTAAAATTTGTATAACTGCTTTCCTTGATTTTAAGAGTATAATGGCTGGTGTTTGTCGTTAACAGTTGTGTAACGTATTTCTTCAATCGATGTATTTGCGCATATGAATTGCGATTTCCACGTATATTGTCCCGCTCACAGAATGCTCCCACGTAAAGAAGCCTGTGAGTCATTTGAATTTTAAAAAAGACGCAGCTGGGGCATACCCGGCGATACGCTTTTGCTTTATGCTTCAGCTCTTTTAGCTCTGGGGTGGCCGCCAATTTTTTTTTTCTGCCTTCGTGCACACACCGCCAGAACCTAGAGTATAACAGCTCCGCTCTAAAATTCAATCGGAGATTCAGGATCTCCTAAATTTCAAAATTGAGTATCTTGTAATATGAGATGGAATGTACAGCATCGAGGGCAGGGCTTTGTTCAGCACGTTGTTATGGCGATTGGCTTTCGCAAGGACATCGATCACGGCGGCAGTGAGATAAACATCCTCTATTTCACTCCGAAACAAGGTATGCCCGCGTAACTCAGATCAGCCCTATTTGTTGTGGCACGTAACCTGAGACGAACGTCATTACCGAGGGCAAAGTAGATGGCGTGTCAAAATAAATGCGCGTCTTTGCTCCAGCTAAGCTACGTTAAGCCTACCATCCACGAGTACACCGTGCGTCGAGGCTAATTGATCCGGAAAGGCACTCATGAGCTTGCGCAAAGAACCTCATCACTGGTCCCCGTACAAAAATCTGTCCTGGAGGCCTGGCTCGAGCGGTAATGCCACAGAGATCCGTTTCACTGGACGTAACACGAAACAGAGGCGCCCAACACGCCCAGCTTCGCTTTACGTAATGTTTTGTAAAGCACTTTGGGTTTAAACGTCCTAAAGATTCCGTGCCATCATGCTCTGAGAACGCCTACAAACCCGAACCTTATCGTTGTAGCTACGATTAGGCTGTACGCGGGCTGGTTTTAATATCGAGCAGAAACCGTGTGGTAAGCTAACTAAGTAACCGTCGTTACAAATTGCATCGTTACAAATGGGCGACACTGCAATTAAGCCGACACGAAGGCTTGTTGCGTGTAAGCACGGCTGTCCTTGCGCTCCAGACGGTTCTTTTCTCAATCAGCTGATGAATCACAGTGATGGTCGAAAAAGACTGCAAACATTTCTTTTTATTTTATTTGCAGCTAATGTTTCTGTCTGTGTAAGGTCTTTCATTTTCTGCTGCAAGACAGCTTCGGCAAATGCAAGATTATGTTAAGCACACTCTGATTGAGTGGTTACAGCAGGGTCAGCAGCTAGGGAACCTTCGCAGACATCCGAACGCTTTAGCCCGGGGCTTGGGCTCTCGTCATGCTATAACAAACAAAGGTGAGTGCTAAAGGCTCTAGCGGATTTTCTCATGGACGGCTACTTGATAAATCCTCTGTGATTTCTCACATTTAAATTTTCTCTATATACCTATGACCCACCCATGCTTGTGTTGTTTTTGTACTTTGGTCGCCTTTCTTTCTCATTTTCTTTCTGCGATCTGTGGTCTTGCGTTGTTATGATTCTTTTATATTGTTATAGACTTTTTATAGGAGCGTCTTGCAATTTCACAACATTTCCTTTTTTGTTGTGATAGTATTTGCTATAATTCTGGCATATTCCACCCTATCTGTGGCAATACTTCGCAGATAAAATAGAAAAAATATAGCCACAAGTTTTTTTTTTCTCCTCACTTTTTAACTTTCTTTAGTTCTTGAATCTTCCTAAAAGCAAGAAGTTTTCAAGCTCGCGCATTAAAGCTCACGCTACCACGTGATGTAGTGTTTTACGTAATTCGTGTGTTGCTCGAGACAAACCACTGTCAGCCACAGAGAGGACAACAGGGGCAGTGAATGGCACTGAGAGAAAAGACAAAGGCGGCGTGATTTGTCTCACGTGATGGGACAATGCCATTGAAGAGCAGGCTTCAGAGCCGACTACCGCTTTAGAAGCGCAAAAATGCCCGTTCACCAAAGCTCATAAGTGCTATATGCTTGTCACATGATAGCAGAAACCACAAAACACTTTTTGAACTCATACAAAGCACAGGCCTTAGTGCACGCATACAATAACCACCAAACTTTATACCTAAGGCATGTGTTCATCGCAGTAAAAAAAAAAAACAGACATTTCCCCTTGCCTCTGGCTTTTGCTTTCGGGAAATATATTTTCTTAATTTCATTTTCTTTGTTATACTGTTATATAAATATTCTGAGAAGGAAAGTCCTAAACTCCCCATCGACAACTGACAGAGAGGTGATCCTGTTATTGTCCTCGAGAGTGGCCCATATGCGATCTTTCCCGAGAGTGAACACGCGTAACTTTCAAAAATTCATTAAGCAATGAGTGTCTTAACCTTCAAAACTAGGGATGTGCCATCGTTGAGCGTTTCTTTGTGTCGGCTAAAACATTATTGATTTTTTTTAACATATGCTTTAGATGTTCAATGGCCGTTGCAGGACATTTCCTTGACACCAAACTATTTTAATAAACATTAAATCACTCCTCAACTATCGTAATTCGTTCCAAAAAGGAGCGATGCGTGGACATGTCTCGAATGTGACTTATTCGAAACGTAGTGCATTGCTCAACACCAGTAGCAGCTTTTTTTTCCTTCTCGACGGAGTAGGAAGATGTGCGACCCATACATTCGCCTGAATACTATGACGCGGTCAGGTTACTTCTCTTCTGTTCACGAATATAATATGCCAAACTGGATGGAGAGCGTACAAAATGGAAAACTCACTACACAGCTTTTCTCAGAACACTATTACAATCTCGGCTGTTCCATTCCCTAGGCTCCTTATTTTGCACTTCTAACTCGCTGAAATGCTTTCATTTTATCTTCTGAAGCACCTACGTGAGGCACACAGCAATTATCGCATATCGCATCTACCCATTATTCCTCTCTTCGAGTTATCATGCAAAGAGAGAGAGAGGCTCTTTAAGAAATACTCGAGAGGCCCCCTAGCGACACGCCAACCATGCTGCATCGGGTCAGTTCGATGATAAATGAAACTTGTGATACACACAGGGTAGGGTGTGCGTCAGAGACATAACACTTGGAAAACGCGCAACATACAGAATTATAGCATCTCGTTAAGCCCAGTGTTTTGCATATGCGTTATTTCTCAAGAGAATTTGTCTACTAGCTATTATTGCAAAGAATGCCACCGCTTATATAGAGTTATGCGATTTCATATGCAGTTACCTTTATTTCCCCCAATTTTCTCCATTAAATTCAAGCTTGAAACACTTGACCAAATCGACTGCTGCTCTCGCAAAATATTGCAGTACTTGCGAAATTTGGTAGTTCTCAGCAGTGCGGTTCTCAGCTAACTCTCGGCCAGAAAATTGAAATTGTTCCCCAGGGCAATTACGTCACAAGGCTACGAGCGGAATTGTATGCGAGACAAAAAACAAGTGTTGAAGGAGGAAAAAAAAATTCGATTGCTCACATCTTCGTTTGGCAAATGCGTTGCGAATATGTTTTTTTTTTTTCCTGATTTTTTTTTCCGCATACTCGCACGCATCTGCGATTCGCAAACGCGAGCGTCACAGATCAATGCATTCACTTCACTTTGCATAAGTGGTAGAACAGAAATACACGTCATGTGTTTCTCATAGTATTTCACATATAGATGTTACTCGTGTAGTTTTGCGGCGGCGATTATCTTAACAGAGTTTTCATGAACTTTCTACACATGAAATATTTCACCATGCCGGCGTGTACGAGTCAAATGTAACAAGGGCTGAACAAATTACGCCGTGCTGTTGCTTACAATTTCTCAGACTCGGCGCACATCCTTGCCCGACAACTGAACGCTCTTGACCAAGTCTTGCATCGCCTCCAGAAAATGAAGTTGTCAGTAGTTGCTTTCCTGTTGTCTACTGTTATTTATCGCATTGTTGTCTGCCATTTCTACCAAACAGCAGGAAATTCATTTTCTAAACACCATTACCGTACGCATTTCACCCTAGTTCGCCTATTAGGTGATAGACTCCAGGGCGTTTACGATTTTGGTTAAGCTACCCGTACTGCACAGTTTAACCTGCAGCAATATCCCTTTTAAGACATGATTTCTTGTTTGGGCTGTGCAACATGAAACATCTGTCTCATCTACAGAGCCATTATTAAGTTGCGAGGACATGACGAACGCTGTTGGCGAAATTTGTGTCCCGGTTGTTGCGTGGTTCTTTTCATGGAGTCTTTCAGTATCCAGTAGTTTGTTTTCAACAAACTCGTTGATAAAAACGAGGACATAATATACTCCAAGGACGCAATTCAGTAATAGGTCCTGATATTTCTGGGTCAGGGTACTAATTGCGTTGCCT
This sequence comes from Dermacentor andersoni, assembly GCF_023375885.2. Classification (NCBI taxonomy): domain Eukaryota; kingdom Metazoa; phylum Arthropoda; class Arachnida; order Ixodida; family Ixodidae; genus Dermacentor; species Dermacentor andersoni. Next base: position 168,750,627 of record NC_092818.1, read on the forward strand.
CCGGAGATACACTATATGCAGGCCACTTAACACGTACACATGTACAGAATTCTCGGTCCAACAAAAGGCTGTGGGACACGGCATTCACCCAGGAGGTAGGAAATAAGTGCGCCTGTAGCACCGCATCTTGAACTTGTAGCTTTCACCAGACAATGGTGGTTTGAGCGCAGCTCCAAGCAAAGGTGTTGCATTTCCTTAACAAAAGAAACATTGTCCTTCTTGCACCTTATTTTCCCTCGCTATTCTGTGATGCAGCACAATGCTAGAAAGCAGCGATTTCGCCGCGTCGACGCAAACCTAATATATCGCCAACCGGCACTTTTCGGGCCTCGTGTGGCTGCGATGAACTTGCAGCGTGTCGACAGACACAGAAGTGTAAGGAGGAACTCCAAGCCTAATCCAGGTTTAGGTAAGGGACACGTATTTAATTATTTACACTTCTATCTCGACGTTGAAGTTTAAAGGCGCTAGTTAGGCTCATTTGTACATGTATAAAGAGTGATCATCGCTGACGCTTGATTCTAGGTAAAGTGCTCAGCGATTCAAACGTGATACTCTGAACGCATGGCTGTCGGCGCTTCTTGCGCCATTGCTGTGCGCTGAGGACAGCGAGCTGGTGCATTGGGGGGCACAGTGAAGATAAAGCCGAGAGCCTTTATGACACACTATGAGTTAATTCGGTCCGCCAGCAATTAGCCAGTGCTCTTCGGTGGCGAAAACAACCGCCGGCCACGATGCAGTCTGTTTATCGCGTTTCAGACGAGTTCTACAAATACATGTGGGCACCTCTGGCATAAAGGCTGCTTCCTTGCACAAGATTACTCGATGCAAATAGTCGCAGCTATTCAGTGCTATTATTTATGTAGCGCGACATACTGCCAAAGCGCTAGCATTGTTGTCCTTCTTGTGCCGAAAGTTGGATCACGTGACACCGCTCCGCCTCCCTTGGTAGCGCTCGCAAGGCTTGCAGCGAGCCGTCTTATTGCGTGGTTGAGGAGGAATTTTCGCGAATTTTATTTTATCCAGGAATGTTGTTTCTTGTGAACCACAATCGCTGACTATAGCATTAGCAGCTAATGAGTTTCTCTGGAACACTCGGAACACTACATTTTAGCACTTGTTTCAAGGTGGATCACCCTAGAGCTCGCGTGGCATGCTTTAAGGCCCTTGGACAGAGGGGATGCAATCTGAGCCAAGTAAAAAAAAATATATTATGGCGTTTCACAGCGTGCCTCATCTGATTATGAGGCACGCTGTATGGTGTTGGACTCACGGATTAATTTGGACCCCTAGGGTTAACGAGCACCTAAGTCTCTTCTTTGAACTTCTGTTAGTCACCTGGGCTTAATATTTTATTTATTCCCACATTTTCTTTCTTGCGTTTGTCTTCTTCTTCTCCAGTAGTCTTTTCGGCTTCCTTTCGTCACATTCATATTATTTGAAGTATCAGTCCCTGCGTAGAGCAGGACTGACATCTTAAACTTCCATTAAGATCTCTCTTTCTCTCAATCCCTTTGTGCACACTTCTTTTGATCGTTGTCAATGTATCTTTGTAGGAAAAGGCACTTTGTCGTGCTAAACTATAACTGACCTAAGTTTTTATTATGGCGACAGGTCCGCAGTGGCGGCGTCGTACGTTAACATTTCGGGAAAGACCTGCGTTTATGATGCTCGGGTTACACAGGGTGTTTTATTTTTAGACCGGACAAAATTTGCTTTAACTGTGGCAGATAGCAAAATTGTAGTCCTTGAGCTGGATTTCTCGAAGGGGCGGAGATTCCTTGTGCGATAAATGGAAATGCGTATGAGATTAATTTAGAAAAATTATTTACCTTCAATATTTCTTGATTACATCGCAAGTTCTAATTTACGAATTGTACCCGGTGAGATTGCAAAGGTAAATCAATCCACTTGGAACCAAAGTATCGAACGTATTTCGAGGTATGCGCCGTGACAGTTGCGGTAAATATACAGTACTGTTCTAATAACTGGTATTCGTTGAAATTGCATTACTGCATTTATAGCAAGTGGAACAATACTGTAGTATTTTTCCAATTACCAGTGCTAACCAGCACCCTTACACTCTGGATACACTCTGGACATTGTGACAGCTGCCACCGTCGCACAATCGGTAGAGCATCGCACGTGTGATACGAAAGTTGTGGGTTCGACTCACACCGGCGGCGAGTTATTTGCCCACTTTCATTTTAATTTCTCATTTCTACACTTCAATTAAAACAACAACTAACTTACCCTTTGCTTTCCTTGGCTTCATTTTCTATTGGCTTTATAGGGTTGTAGTTAACGAAGGTCGGGTCCCTCGGTTCTCCTTCTTCTCCTTCATAAGATATCTATAGAATATTAAAAAAATGCTTTTGAAGAGGTGGTTCCATTGGACCATCGTTGAGACTGCTCACACGCACTTAGTATTTCTACATCCGTCTAATAATTGCGGCACGATGGGCTGCTTTTCGCGGGATAACAATTATGATTGGTTAAAGTGTGGAAATACTTGTGGCGAAATTAAATCTAGCGTCACATTTAGCAGGTTTATTTTTCTCTTTTCGCTTCCATTTATCCCCCTGCGTGCTACGAGGCTGGTGCCGGTGATAAAGGCAGCGCAGTGGCGTTTGAGACAATGACTAAGGGTTAAATTAGGAAATAAATAATATGACTCTTAACACAAATACAAGCCCTTTCCAGCGTCGAGACATGTAGGGCGTTAATATAAACACAGCACTTGATCGTATACGCGAATTCTAAAAAAAAGCATCGAAAATTCAAAAGGCACAAAAGCACAATCACTTTAGAATACCAGAGTAAATAAAAAAAAAATTGATGGAATGCCACTCGTTCATATCGCATGGGTGGGAGCAATGTAAGAGAAAGGAATGATTCCTTTATTTACTTGCCACATAACACAACTTGAAAAATGAGGCGCCCAGATCGGCTTATTACAGAACGTTTTCTTTTTGTTTTATTTAATCGAGTTAGTAAAATTTTCGAAACCTGCTTGTGGCATGCAGCTGCCTGGTCCTTGAGCTGGACTACTTTAATAGGCAGACATGACTTGCATGGAAAATGAGATGCATAACTGACTAATTACAAACATTTTGCTAGTTAGCATTTAACCTAATTATTTTATTACGTCACATATTACAAATAAGTAATTGTGGCAGATGAGCTTGCAAGTCGTGTCTACCTAGAACTAACTCTGAAGAATGCCGAACCCATAAGCTATCGCAGCAGAGGGCTACAAAGGCAGTGTGTCTGGACGGAACGAAAACAAAAACGAAAAACGACACATACAGGTATTTTTGCCTGTAATGAAAACGGAACCGAAATGTTGTTTATTATTTTGTTTCACAGTGAAACGGAAATATTTTCGATCGGTTTTCGGTTCAAGGGGAAAGTCGGCAATCCGAAACAACCGACGTCAGAGAACGCCAGAATTATGAATTCTGATCAGAGCTAGCACGTATTCCAGAGGTGCGCATAAGTGCCTATCTCAGGCAGGGACAGCGCCAGAGATAGCCGGTCGTCGAGCGCTCCACTAATCTAAGCCTGCCGCTCGGTGCACTACCAGGTCATCATCGTAGCAAAATCCAAGGCTTCGGTGCCCGAGAGCTTATTGTTTCGTTTTCTAAGCGTACAATGCTTTGTTACCGAAGTTTTATCGTTGGTTTATATTCGTTCAAGTTCGCTTTATTCGAACGGCGGTCTCGCATTTCGGCGAGTGCACTTGATCACGTGATGGTTCTGTGATCTTGCTCAGTGCCTTGACTCAAGCCACTGAGCATGACCTTAGAATTCACAATCCACTTATTGAAAAGCTAAATACTATTTATTTATCGCTATTTTGCTTCGAACTTCTTTTGTATGCGAACCACAACCGTTATGAACCATTAAGGATCTTTTTTTTTTTTCTTTACGCAGCAGAACCGAAACAGAACTTTTTTCAATGGAACGATACTGAAACCAGAACGAAAAGCATTTCGCTCTGACACTCTGACGAAAGCACTGGTAATGTTTTCAATGCACAAGAGTATGTAGCTTGTATTGGTGTCAGTTGTGCTGCATGTGATCCTGGGCTGTGAACCTGCGCGGTGAAAGTGCACCGTGTTAGTGATCGGCTGTGATTGTGTGCCTGTGCTCCTTCTCTCTCTCTCTCTCTCTCTCTCTCTCTCTCTCTATCTATCTATCTATCTATCTATCTATCTATCTATCTATCTATCTATCTATCTATCTATCTATCTATCTATCTATCTATCTATCTATCTATCTATCTATCTATCTATCTATCTATCTGCCTCATTTATCTCTCTACCTACCCTGTTCCCAAATGTAGGACAGCTAACCGGATTTCCCATTCGGTTTAACCTCCTTGCCTTTTTTATTTCTTCTGTCCCTGCCTCTAAGGATGACACAAGTTTCCATAGAGCACGAAGTGTGAAGCCATTTCCAAAATGTGACACCAGTTTCGAATGTGTTCGACTAAATTTATTGCTGCTCCGGTTATTACTAGCCTTCAATGCAAAACAGTGCTGATTTCAAATCAGGTGCTATAGTTTCTAAATTCCTTCCAAGGGAAAGAGCCTTATGAACTAAACGGCTTCCATTGAATAATTGTAATATGTGCACTAAAGTAATTAGTTGGAAACTTGATCAGTGAGATGCTGTAATTAGTGAGTTACGCAGTTGTTATTTCTTGTGCAAGTAATATCGGCCTCTTCGACTAGTCCAGATGAGTGAGCAGGCTTGTGTGATCTACCATGAGATGCCTTTTTTTTTATTCTGTTAACGTTAAAACAGAGCGCCTGGTATATGGAAGCCAGTGCGAAAAAAGTATCCTATGTAAATTGCTAGTAGCACGTAACACCGAAGTAGTGGTAGCGTGCTAATTGAATTAACAATCTCATTTCTTTTACCACTCCTCACAAGATAGCACACCTCGCGATTTCGTTATTTCATAGATCAGCGATTCTGAGCAGCGTATGGAAAGAAAGACGATGTTATTCGGCTCCAAGTGCTAAGTTTGCTCAATTTCAAAAAATTAGACAATGAACAATGAAACTTCTCTTTTTCCAGATCTTACAGGTGTAAAGCGTCATGACATTCAGGAGCTTACTCGCAACTTCTCTTCTTCTCACAAGTGTGTTTCCTGCAGGGGTACGTGGAACGCAAAAACAAACTGCGTATTCAGACATGATGTTCTGAACTGGAAATGTCTATGTTGATATTAGGCGGCATAGTCCTCCATATGTCCTCCATAAAGAAAGCCACAAAATCCCAATAAAGAAGGGCATCAGGCAGAGAGATACGATCTCTCCAATGATATTCATAGCGTGTTTACAGGAGGTATTCGGAGACCTGGATTGCGAAGAACTGGGGATAAGAGGTCATGGAGAATACCTTAGTAACTTGCGATCCGTTGATGATATTGCCTTGCGTAGTAACTCAGTGGACCAATTGCAAAGCATGCTCACTGACATGGACAGGCAAAACAGAAGGGTGGGTCAAAAAATTTATCTGCAGAAAAGTAAGGTAATGTTTAACAGTCTCGGAAGAGAACAGCAGTTTACGATAGGTAGCGAGGCACTGGAAGTGGTAAGAGAATGCATCTGCTTAGGGCAGGTATTGCGACCGTGGATCTGGATCATGAGACTAAAGTAATCAGAAGAATAAGAATGGGTTGAGGTGCATTTGGCAGGCATTCTCAGATCATGAACAGCAGGTTGCCATTATCCCTCAAAAGAAAAGTGTATAACAGCTGTGTCTTACCAGTAGTCAGCTAGGGGCAGAAACCTGGAGGCTTACGAAAACGGTTCTACTTGAATTGAGGACGACGCAACGAGCTATGGGAAGAACAATGATGGGTGTAACGTTAGGGGGGGAGGATAAAAAGAGAGCAGATTGGGTGAGGGAACAAAGGGCGAGTTTATGACATCTCAGTTGAAATCAAGAAAAGCAAATGGGCATGGGCATGTAATAAGGAGGGAAGATGACCGATGGTCACTAAGGGTTATGAACTGGATTCCAAGAGAAGGGGAGCGTAGCAGGGGGCGGCAGAAAGTTAGGTGGGCGGATGAGTTTGCAGGGACATGACCACAATTAGCACATGACCGGGGTAGTTGGAGAAGTATGGGAGAGGCCTTTGCCCTGCAGTGGGCGTATCCAGGATTATTATTATTATTATTATTATTATTATTATTATTATTATTATTATTATTATTATTATTATTATTATTATTATTATTAGGTGGTGCTGGAGTAGTAAATGAGTATCCACAGCTTGAAGCCTCTTGATTGCTATACTAGACACGCAATTTGAAGAACTCGTGTTTTACTAATGAGCAAGTTCTGATTATAAAGTGATTACTGTTAAGAGATAAGACAAACACCTGAGAAGCAAGGAAAGATTACTTAATTAACTGTTGGCATATTATGCAGTATTTTCAAGCAAGCGCGGCTAGGCTCATTGACAAGGACGGCCAGTTCTGGATCCCCACTATCATTGCGACTGAGCTCATTTCGACTTTTCTCTTTATTACAGGCATCGAAAATTGGAGACAGACGACGACCATTCTTCATTATCGGTCACATGGCCAACACTTTGGGGGAGGTCGATGCGTTCCTAAAAGATGGTGCCAATGCCGTTGAGGTGGACATTGAGTTTGCCGATAACGGCACCGTGCTGGGGACATATCACGAAATGTTTCCTTGCGAATGTTTTCGGGTCTGCGGCAAGCGAGAAAAAATCAAGACGTTTCTATCGCACATCCGCGAGATTACCGGTGCGCGTAAGTAATAAGTTAGAGTCAGTATATTAACTAATATCTTAAATTGCATGCGCAGTGACATATCTGGTAGAAAGTTACTCACAGCCACCGGTGGCATCGGTACTACCGTCGAACTAGCAAAAGAAGTTACAAAAGTTTCCAGCCTGAGCGTAAATATCCGCTTCCTTTCTTAAAATATCAGGGCCCGTATTCACAAAGAGCTCTTAAGTTAGAATGATTTGCAATAGAAAATTCTAGCCAATCCTGATTATGTACATACTATTATCGAAGGCGGCTGGCCAATGGAAACGAGCACTTCGGATTGAAGAACTTCGCGAATTCGGCCCCAGAATTCTACAACACAGACAGAGGAATTCAACGGCGCACGTTTAAGAAAACACACTTGTATTAAAGTGCAAACAATGTAGAATACAAGTTGCAGAAACGAATGAGAAAACAAACTAGTAAAGATTATCAGGCAGTATATATATATATATATATATATATATATATATATATATATATATATATATATATATATATATATATATATATATATATATATATATATATATATAAGCGGAGTGGGAAAGGCGGGGAGGTTAACCGGAGGAGATTCTGGTTTGCTACCTTGCACGAGGGGAAGAGAAGAAAGAAAAAGCAAAGACAAAAAGAATGAATAGAGGAGGTTCGGAACGTCCGTGAGAACTAGAGTCTCTCTGATAGGCCACTCGAGCCCAAATATTTCAAGAGCGTCTTGATTGTCTTGTGGTGTGACGACTGTATAGTTCGGCGTTCCAAGAGTGGGCGGTCGTCAAGACGCGCCAGCGCGGTTTAATTTAACCCGTCGTCTTGAGAGAATTCTAAGTGCCAACGTAATCAAATTTAGCGAAAATGGATTGGAAGCTACAGGAAATATATATGCCAATGAAATAACCTGTAATTCAAAGACAGCTTTTCTAAAACCATTTTTTTAAGTTCTCGGCCACGCTATATGCGGTCAAGCTTTCAGACATTCGAGTCATATAAGGACAACATTTTAAATTTTGTGGTTTAATTTCAGGCAGCTGAAATTCTTAATGCAAATGCTCGAAAGAAACAGCTTTGCTGGAAATTTGGTAATGATTCAGCAAGGTCGCACACGTCTGCTATCTTTATTTTTGAGTCTTTGTCGCCGTCTGCATCAGTTTTGCGATTGCAGACGTCATAGAACAGCCTGCTTGCCTCAAGTTATCTTCTTTCCTGAGAATTATTTTTTATATATCAAAGAGCTTGTTAATTTTGAACTACTTTCGCAAGGTCAGAAGGTCAACCATATTTTTTTTTTTTTTTTTTACATGCAGATGCCCGATCTCTTGTGAGATGCAGTTCCTACAAAGCGGCCCCACCTATGTAGCTCGGGCGAGTCGCAAGCGCACCATGACAAACTCTCCCGCGCGCAAAACACGGAGCGTGCTGCTTTTTCTGCTAAAAATGAGATAAATGAATTCTGGGTTTTGCGTGCCAAAACCACGATCTCATTATGAGGCAAGCCGTAGTGGCGGACTCCTGAAATTTGAACCACCAGGGGTTTTTTAACGTGCACCTAAATCAAAGTACACGGCAGTTTTGCATTTCGCCCCCATCGAAATGCGGCCACCATGACTGGAATTCGATCTCGCGACCTCGTGTTAGCAGCCCAACACCATAGCCACTAAGCAAACCACGGCAGGTTTGCTTAGTTTGCCCATGCTCTCCGTATGCTCCCCCTTGCGACTTATCTCCAAAAGTGAGACGAGGCCTTGAAGGAAAGCCCTTGCAAGTTGTAAATAATGCAAAGAACAAAACGCTGAAAGCATGAGGATCATCAGTTTTCAGGAGGCGCCGTATAGTTTTAAGCGATACATAAATTGGTCGAACAAGTTCACTGCGTCTAATTCAGAGTACGCTGGAGGTGATTGATGCTTAGGAATGTCCAACAAGATATTAGAATTAGAAAAACAAGGCTATTCACGCTACTTTTTGATCCTCCCTCGTGTATTATTGATAGCTTCTTGGGAATACGCTGAAGTGTATTTTTTTTTTCTTAAAGGGGAGTCGTTTGACAGTAAACATGCATCTACGACACAACGTGCATTTCCCTTTCTGGACCGGCTGCATTAGTACCATTCTGTGTGTGACTGAACTCATACGTGCAGTTCAAGGTTTCAGTGAGCACAATCGTCGTTCAACTTAATCAGTACTGCTTGATTTGAATAATAACTTCAGCCGCACAATGATGTGAAAAAATAAGTCGTGTTATGTCAATGCTTGTAGCACTTTCTTACACTGCAGCAATATTTGTACTATCTTAAACGGGCCATATTTTAAACCGTTTTTCGAGACAAATATTTTGGACCATCGTGCCATGCTTTTCATGCTTGCAAAGCAGCGTGGGCCCTAATTGACATAATTAATCAAATCGACTGGCCTAGGTGACAAATTGTAGGCGTGATAGGCAGCGTCACCTGTTCCCACAGCGAATCCTTCCCTCCCTCCCCTTTAATTTTTCCTCCCTTCAACCCCCTTCCCCTTGCGTCGGGTAGCAATCCCGACGCCCATCTGGTTGATCTTCCTGTCCTTCCTCCTCGTTGTACGGTGACTTTATTTTCATGAAAGAACGGTGCCAGAAAGTTTCGCATCTGAGAAACCCTAGCTACTTCTCCCCGAAACACCCACAGTAAAAATGAGAGAAGGAATATTTCTGAAGTAAACCCAATGCTCGGAAAACAACGGGAACGTCCTCGCACACGCGATAATATACCATTATTTTATTTATTTTATTGATTTGTTTGGGGAAAAAATGTATTATGTATTTGGAGAAAAAAGCTGCAGAGAAAGCAGCTTGACTGGCCCCAGTTTCCGTTTACAATGGCAGCAGCAGGGCAGGTGGGAAACGTCTTACGGAAAGAAAGAGGAGAAAAAAGAAAGAGCAAAAACATCAAGGGGAAAAATCACAATGTACAACCGTACACAGTCAAGATCGCAGAAACACTTCACGCAGATCTTTGCGGAACAAGTGAGCACATCGATATTGCATCTGGTGAGATTATTGAGTAAACTGGGCAGCCAGTAGCATAATATTTGCTGGCGATAATTAGTACGAAGTTGAGCAACACACCAAGTCTCAGGAGCTCGAGTTGTGTAAGGGGTTTCTCGTTTTGTGAGATTAGCGAGAGAGTTGAGGGCGCCAATATTTTTCTCATATCTTCTGTAGGTTCGCAACAAGCGCAGGCTTATTAGGGCAGGCAATTTAAGGGTTCTAAGCACGCTGAAAAGAGGATCGGAATGAAAATCACAAGGCTTATTACAAATGACAGGAAGAAATTTCTGCTGGATAACAAACAGCTTGTGAGTCTTTGTGGCTAAAGTTGTCCCCCATACGAGGCAGCAGTAATTTAGGTGACAAAAGAAAGTGAGTTATAAATCAGCAGTTTCATGGATTGCGGGAGGTATCTAAAGGAATAGACAACACCCAACACCTGTGACAGTTTGCCGGTGAGGAAATATACTTGAGAGCGCCATGTCATATCACGATCAAAGTGCACACCCAGACATTTGATTGATTGTACAACTTCAATAGTACAGGAGTTAAGCACAATATCTCCAGGTACCACGACATTAATATTTCCTGGATGAAAGAGCAAGGCTTTGGTTTTTGCGGAGTTGATTGTTAGACCATTGTCGAGAGACCACTGGTGTACTTTAGATAGCACACTGTTAGCACGTAAGACCAGGTCATCCAGGGATTTGGATGAACAAAGAAGTGTGGTGTCATCGGCATACATAATGTACATTGTGCCAGAATCAATGTTAATAAATTCGTTGACGAAATTATTCAACAAAAGAGGGCCCAAGATGCTTCCTTGTGGGACACCTACATGAACAGGAAGGACACTGGATGATAATCCATTTACATGCACAAATTGCTTTCTGTGACTCAAGTAAGATTCAAGTAAGCTGAGTGCGATGGCTCCGATGCCATAATAAGTTAGTTTACGAACCAAAACTTTATGATCAATAGAATCGAAGGCTTTGGATAAGTCGATAAAAACATCTAAAGTTAATAAACGTGCCTCAAAATTTCCAAGGATTAGTTCTTTCTGCTTAAGGAGTGCTAGTTCAGTTGACATGAATCTGCGGAAAGCGTGTTGATGTTGGGTTAATAAGTTATGTTTGTCAAGAAAACAGGATAACCTACAAAATTTTACCTTCTCTAGTACTCTGGGAAAAATCGAGAGTATGGGAAATGGGTCTGTAGTTCGAAATAAGTGTTTTATCACCTTTTTTTTTTTAAAATGGAGAGCACTTTGCCACCTGCATTCTTTTTAGGAATTGGCCTTGGGAGAGACAGATATTGTAGATACGAGCAAGAACAGGTGAAATAATATCAAACACATAGCTGACAGGCCTGATTTGCAGACCATCAGCATCACAGGAACTACTGTTACTCAGGTCACGGAAAAGCAGTGTTATTTCATGTTCATTTGTAGGGTTCAAAAATATTGATTCTGTGCAGTGAGCATTTATACATTTACAGGCACTCAAGCTGGCAGTTCGGTGACATGTACTGGTTAAATGATCATTAAAACAACGAGGAAGCGCATCACTGCAGATTTCCTCACCCTTAATGGCACTTTGCATCTCAGGTGTATGACACGGTTCTCTGTTTGTGAATGTGTTTAACTTGTGCCAGATTTTACGGCTATCATTATGGCATGTTAAATAGTTATTTTCAAAATATGAGGTACGAGCCGTACGTGTCTGCTTTGTAATCCGGTTACGAAAGGACCTAAAGGTTTGCAAATCCCCAGGATCTTTGTAATTAATAAACCGGTTGAAAACCTTTTTTTCTTTAGTTTTTTTAAATAGATAATTCGTGACCCACGGTTTGCGAATTAGGGAAGCGCGAGGTTTTCGTGAACGGAACGGAAAATGCTTCTGATAGCACATGCTACAGGTGTCAATGAACAGCTCATACGCGGTGTCAGCTCATTGAGAATTATAAACACAACTCCAATCAACTTTACACAGTTCTTCGCGAAAACGGTCAAGGTTATCGCTGGTGATGGTTTGAAATATAGGAAGACATTTATTTTTATGTTTTGATTTACGTTTCCAACTAAAAAAAATTGGCATGTGGTCGCTGATGTGATATGAAAGAACACGAGATTTGATATCAGCCTGACCGCAATTCGTGATGAACAAATCAAGGCACGTTGAAGTATCAGAAGCGACAGTAGTAGGAGAACGTATGGCATTACGGCAGGCAAAAGAGTGCAACAATAGGTCAAACACACGCCTCAGGACAGTGTTACCACAAAGTTCTATATTAAAGTCACCACCGATGATGATATTGTATTGGAAATCGGTAGTGTATTCGAGAAGCCTTTCAAGAAAGAGCAAAAAACAATCGGTATTGCCAATTTGTGGACGATAAAAAACGGAGTAAACCGTACGCGCGTGAGGGATTGACAGCACTTCATAATCATTAGTGACACACGAAAATTCCTCAAAACACTGTTTTTTAATTATGGGGTTTTACGTGCCAAAACCACTTTCTGATTATGAGGCAAGCCGTAGTGGAGGACTCCGAAAATTTTGACCACCTGGGGTTCTTTAACTTGCACCTAAATCTAAGTACACGGGTGTTTTCGCATTTCACCCCCATCGAAATGCGGCCGCCGTGGCCGGGATTTGATCCCTCGACCTCGTGCTCAGCAGCCTAACACCATAGCCACTGAGCATTTCACGTTGAGGCAGTTTCGCACTAGCATGCAGACACCACCGCCACGTGAAGCAGTTCTGGATCGAATAAAATAATCGTAGGTCGGGAGCAGTCAGGGAAACGAGCTCTGGTGGTACCAAGTTTCTGACAGCATAATAAAATGAAACTCAGGATCCAGGCTGCTAAACATGGCGCCAAGTTCAGCTGCCTTTTTTCGCGCCGACTGACAGTTTACATGAATACAACGAACTGATCCATTGTGTCCAGGTTCAATGAACGCCTTTAATTCGGAAGGAAAAACATAAGGTTCACACAACGATGCCATTATGATATGAAAGAAAAAGAATGTGTTGTTACTTGTACCTAAAACACCAGCTTATCAAGGTCAGTCACGCACTTTATTAGGCAAGCATTCTGACCCTCTTCTTTCCTCACGAGGACTTTGGCATTACGGTACCATTGTTAAGAACGGCCAGCTGAAGTGCAAGTTTTGCCAGCCAGTTGCGACAGTGGCGGCAACTTTTCCTTGGAATGCCACCGTTACGCTCTAGCCTCGTCGCCATTGTAACTAAATACGTTCGACGAAGCAGGCTTTGTGCCTGAACACGACACCGCCTACCTGATCTGCTATGAGCGGGGGAGTGCCCGCGGGAACGTCTACGGAGGCCTCTTCCCACGCGCCGTTCAAGGCGCAGGACAATGGACACCACGGCGGCCGTGCTGCGGGGGTCAGCTCGGGGAATAAAAGGCGCCTTTCCTGAAGTAAGCCCCGAGTTCTACGAAGTCCGTCTGACGTCGGTTCCGGACCGTGAACCTGTGCGGAAGTGTGTGTGTGTAAGCCGTCCCGCAGAGAGGCGGCTTGTTTACGATGACTGGACGAACGTTTCCCTCACCTTGGGATCGAGGGGGGACCGAGTATTTATAAACCGCTGTTGTGCGGCTGCTCAGTGTACTTTCTCAAGCAGTCATGTTAGATTGATGCACTTTCTCTCGCAGTCATGCTAGACTGATGTACTGCAACGTCCTTATGTAGATACTGTAAATAAACCCATATTCTTCGTTCTCGATGAGGAGCAGTCCTTCCCTTCTACAACGTCCTCAGCGTGGATAAGTTGGACGACGGGATGGGCCAGCTACCTTCTAATTCAAGCCCGACTCCAATCTTGACAACGAGTTACGAACGGTGGGATTGAGCCCCCAATCCTCACACCATGCAAAGCTGAAATTATTGACACGTGCCCATTCCTTCGCCGTATTCAGAAGCATTCGATCCTGCGTCGTCAGATCTTCCAGCATGAATGCATCAGGCACGATACCTGGAAGGAGTTTCTTTTTGCAAGCATTTGTCCTTTGTCCTTTGTTCTTTGTTCTTTGTCCTTTGGCAAGCCATTTGTCCTTTGTTGACTGGCGAGTAAAGCGAATGATTATGCCCGGTGTTGTGTGTCTCGATTTTTTTGTTGTGTTTCTTGTTTAGACGCTATGACGTTTAGCTTGTCCATGAGCGATTCGTCTTTCTCTTGCTTCATGCCATGAATTTTGAGGTTAAGCTTTCGGCTATGACATTCCAGGTCGTTAACCGCGGCGCGGAAGGCATGCACTTCAGAGCTAGCCCACAATGACTCAATTTTAGTCACTTTGGCAACGAGCGTCTTTATTTCGCCATCATGCTTGGCAAGGTTCACAACGACATCATCGTACTTCTCCAATAGCAGCTTTACCGATGCCTCGATTTCGCCAACAGTATGCTTGAGTGGGAGCACCTCATCAAGTTTTTTTGTTGATTTCCAGGAGCATGATGGCGATTGAGGCATCCTGCACCTTACAAACGGCGGAGCTGGCCTTACCACTGCGGCACGAAGGGCAGCGCCAGGACTTCCTAAATTCAACATCATTGAACCGAAATTTTTTCTTGGTTACTCCCGAACAATTATGACTGATGTGAAAATGTCCCGAGTATTCGCAGCAAAGCAGAGAGTCATCATTTACCTTAATGGCCACGTCACATTCGTCACAAACAGAGTTAGACATTCTGACGGACGTACTGGGGGGTAGTTGGTTCAAGTGATGCGGTAACAAGTGAACAATATCGACAGGAAACTAGAACAATAGGCAGCGGCAGACTATCCTTAGGCGGTTAACTAAAACAAGGACGGCAAACACCAACCTGTAACAACAGTAGAAAATCAGTACATAAGACAAGGGTTCGCTCGCCGCCACTGCTGCTGCCAAATGAGGAGCTAATTGCAGCGACGCCCATATTTGTAGACGACGGTGGCGCCTTCCACTTCCGTTGTCGTGACGCGGCTATCTGCAGTAAGCAGATACCAGCAGCAGGATCGGTAGGTGGGGCGGACCTTGGTACGCTCGAAATCCAATTTGCACACGTGCAGTGTGCGGCGTTGTGGAGTTTCGGGCTGCTGATAACTTCAACACGATGCGACGACTGCGCACTGTAACGACAGTAGAAAATCCTCGATTAGACGAGGGTCCGCCCGCCGCCACTGCTGCTGCCTAAAAAAAATGATTGTTCGTCTCATCTAGAGCTTGGAAGTACTTTGCGATTTCTATTTCTTGCAGCAAGCTCCCCATACGCCGGAAAAATGATACTTTTATTCCTCGACTTGAAGACCTCCAAGCTTCCCGCCACCTCCAAGTTCACGGCCGGGCTCACCCTTGCTGAGAATCTTGTTTACCACCTCTGGCAAGGCGGTGAGTCTCACCTTTCTCCCTGTAGCGTTTGGCAATGAAGGTGGTTGCAGGAAAATTCGGAATAAAGAAGTTCTTGCGATAGCAGCCATATACATGTACACCGAATATCTCATACAACGCAGTCGAAGCTCTTAAAAAAAACTTACGCCCACCAAAGCATTGTTCCACTGCGTTCTCGCACAACTCGAATATATGTATTTTTTTTCGATCCCGACCAGTTATCAATTAAAAGATAAACTTCTCGCAAATATTTCGGTTTTAGGAGCAGTGTTGCAGGGAGGAATATATCTAGGCTTGCACTGGCATAAAGTTACCTACAAGAGAATTGCATAGTTGCGAAACGTAGACGTCAACCCAAAGTATCAGACGGAGAAATTTTTTAACGTAGGCGGAACCACCTAGCTTGCAAGAGTCGTCCCAATCCTTTAATCAACGTCGACATAATTTAATGCTGCGTCGACTTTCTTGCGGACTGTTGATCTTTTCGTCTTAGCCACTCTCTTACAGTTCATGTAATGGTGCCATTTTGTGTTTATCTGCCTGCCAACAACCTGCTGATTACCTCCCAGTGGTTGTCTCTGTTCCCGAAACGATCCAGCACATTGCGACAGGTCTCCTCAAAGGACGCGGCCCGGTTCACAATGAGCTGAATGATTGATCAACAACGTGTGCATTTCGGTAGTAGCTCAAACGAAACGGAGCGTTTCAGTCAACTTTCTGCGCCGACCACGTGGAACCAACCCATATTCTAGCAACTGAAACCGTAATGACTTTACACGTTTTGCAAGAACGTCGTTGACACGGCTGCCTGATTGTCGAGTCTGGTTCTGGTGGCTTCTTTGTCGCTCAGATGCGGGCTTCTTTTTATGGAATCATGATTAAGAGCGGAATATTTCAGACATGGATAAGAGCTGTGACGTCATTTCTTAGTATTTCCATACTTAGAAGACAAAAAAAAATTACCTTTATAGAAAAAGTTACTTTATATGTCTGAACTTGACCGACGCATTTCAAACGAGTTTAAAGAGTCAATCGGACGTGCAAAATTGTATAAATAATAATTAAGGATTAGTCAACTAAACAAACTGCAAGATATTTTTACAAGCTAAATACTCTGGCCAACAAAATTATTTTTGTCACATATGTCTACACTGTACCACGTTTTTAATAACTTGGTTCTATACTTACTCTCTTGTACTGTACAAGACGTTTACCTCACTGTGTGCACCATAATTATGACTGATAACCTGGAGTAGAGAGAGAGAGAAAGGCAAAGGAAAGACAGGGAGGTTAACCAGAGATTATCTCCGGTTGGCTACCCTGTGCCCGGGAAGGGTCAAAGGGATGCGATATGTGAGAGAGAGAAACAAACTTAAAGAACACACACATACACACACGGATTACATGCGAGACACTCAGCCAGGCAAAGATATCCAGATTATTGTTAAAGTTGGCACCTCTTTATCTCTCTAAACTATTTAGCATTTATGCATAGAACTAATGACACTTACAACAACAACAACGAGTAACAGTGCTGTAGAATATGTTTGTACTGCGTTGTCACCCGAAATGGAAGGTATCATCTGCGAAGATCGATAATTTCTTTTTACGTTTAACAGATGCAATGCTGTCTCTTGATAGCGCAAAGGACGGCGGAAAATGTGAAGATGCCAAAAAATAGAGCCTGTGTGGCGCACGAATAACACAAATTCTCTATAGGAAGTCACACCAGAAGATAATCAAGGTACAGAGAGTGCTCCCTATAGAATTGTTTTATAAGCATCGATTTCAGTCGACTGCACGTCGTTTAGAAAACGAGACTGGCGTAGAGTAAAAGAAGAGAGTGGTTCACAGCAATACAGAAGCTTGAAGGGAATAACAATTGTAGAACAAGAAATATCGCCGTAGCCAACACCTCGTCAAGGGGACTTGTCTTTTTCAGGGCAGTAACTGCTTACGCCAGCAACTGTCTGCATCAGGGAACCAAAAGCAGTTGCTGACCTGACGCTGACAAGAACCCTTGTTGAAACTTTGGCCTCAGCGACATTTGTTGTTCTACCATGCACTGTTGTTCACCTCAGAGTAGTAGAGCTTTAAGACGTGGAGCGGTGTACGCACGCGTAACGGACACACTAAGTGGTAAAGAAAGAGAGAGAGCAAGGAGAGAAAATGCGAAGAAAGTGAACCAGACGATCGTCCGATTTGCTACCCTACATTGGGTGTAAGGGAAAGGGGAATATAAAGAGGGAAAGACGGAGAGAAGGAGCACTGCGTGCACACGGGAGGGCTCACAGTACTCTAAACGAGTAAGCGTCACAAGTTTACATAATCTTTATATTGCACCGCGCACGTCCCATAGAACTGACCCACGCTAGGGCATTCTGCACTTCAAAAATTTATAGGTGCGTTTTATATAAACGGATCAACATTACTAAATGCGTACTTTTCTGTCATCTACTGCTGTATGTAACGGTATAAAAAGGATGTGCAGTTATTCCCACTAACTGTACTTTGTGCAAAGTAGTTTGGGCTTTCAACAATGCTTAGTATTGCATATTAGTGACCTTTCAAGTATTGATTTGCCATTCTCTTTTGTACGCTTTCTATGCAGTGTCTAAAGATTACCGTATGAACGTTTTGCTTTCCATCGGGTATGTTGAAGACAAAGACGTTCTGAGAGGAGCCATCAAGTATTTGAAGCAGAAGGAATATTCTCCCCTTCTGCGCAAAGTTGGTAAGCCATTGTCTCCTTTTCTCTGAAGATTGCAAATGAAACAATAGAAGTGTAAATATTGATTTCATTCAGTGCTCGAAGTCCTTTAGTGGTTTACAGTGCAGAAAACAGTTTTGATACGTCGCTTTTAACATTAAAGTAATGTGGCGAATCAGCTAATGTGCATGAAGGATTACAAGAGAGCACAAGACTTACAGAAATAAACATTTATTTACAACCACACACCATAAGCAGACGAGATCTACAATCTCGCCTAAATCTCCCTGATAGTACTGTCCAGCCTTCTTTTGCAATTTCTCAGCCTGTCTCAGCCGTACTCAAGTGAACCTTACAGTCCCAGGACTTCAGAAAAAGTCGGACTTGCCATCATCAGCGCTCAAGCAACTAACTTTACTTCTCTTGTACGAGAAATACAGCGACTGCACACACGTCTACACTGATGGATCAACTACATCAACCAGTTCCGGCGGCGCTGTAGTTATACCAGCAATGGGAATAACCAAGCGGTTCAGGACTTCCCATGTCACTACGTCTACAGCTGCAGAGCTCGCGGCTCTCCGCGACGCGCTTCAAGTGATAAATACTGAAAGTCCTAGAAAACGGGCAGTCTTCTGCGATTCAAGGCCGGCCTTGCAATGTGTGCATTCATTTCTCCGACATGGAACTCACGATCACCTCACGTGCGAAATCGCGGAACTTGTCCATCACTTAAGAGAAAAAGGCCATGATATCTCTTTTCAGTGGATACCAGGTCATTGCGGTATCATTGGTAATGATGACGCCGATAAGGCAGCTCGGACGTCAAACCAAGAAGACCGCTGCGTCCCCATTCCGCTCTCAAGGACCGACGCCGCGAGACAACTTGGCATTCTGGCAAGCACTATCTCCTTAGCAGAGTGGAATACCGTACATACAAGGCGCACAAGACTGCACCGACTAAACCCGTCACTTCAACTCAGACCTCCAGCCGGTGTGCACCGGCGTGAAGCGTCTCTTCTGTGTCGGTTATGGCTTGGAGTGGCCTTCACAAATGCCTACTCAGCACTAATTGGAATGGCTGATAGTCCTGCATGTGATGTTTGCGCATGCGAGGAGAACATTGACCACATATTGTGCCATTGTCCTCAATTTCAAGCACAAAGACAGTATTTGTCCGACACATTGAGGAAACTAGACGATCGTCCTCTGAGTGAACAGACAATATTAGAGCACCGTCCCGACCGATCATCGGCTCAGAAGGCAGTGAAGGCACTTTTGTGTTTTCTCAGAACTTCTGGTTTGCTCGAGCGACTTTAACTGAAGTGCTATCCGTACACGTACCTACACCTTCTCTCTCCCTTCTTTCTCTTCCCCTTCTCCCTTCCCCCAGTGTAGGGTAGCCAACCAGACTATTGACTGGTTAACATCCCTGCCTTCCTGTATTCTTATCTCTCTCTCTCTCTCAGCCTGTCCGTGTTAGGGACTTAAAATTTCTATGGACCACAAGGGCATGCAACAGATTTTGAGCAAATAATACGACATTCAAGGGCAAACCATTTTAATATTTAGTAGCCAAAATGAAAAGAGCAATGTACAGTGACGGTCAAGAATACGCGGCCCACGGCTCCGGGCGCAAGAGCAGCTGCGGGGCCACACGGCGGCGCTGCTGTCTCCATCGGGCGCCTGCTTCGAGGGTGCATCGAATGGTGACAAACTTCGCCCTCACTCTCGTACAGCCGCGACACCCACTTGACAAATTTCAAGTGCGGCGCTCAGCTGTTTCGCTGCTGATTGTCAATGCGCAGGAGGGCGCTTCCATTTTGCTTCGTTTGCCGTGCTGCCGTAGTTCTTGGCACGGCGGCGGCGGACGGCTTCCGTGCACGGCTGGCAGGTTCCGACGATTCCTGCAGTTTGAGCCCAGTGACGCTTTCGCGTTAAACGAGAATGGAACGTTAGTCAGGACGGGCGTTGACACCAACAAAGTGGCGACTCTTTGCTTGCTGCTCCTATGCTGGTCATGGCGTCTTTCTTTTTTGCTTGCTGCTCCTTGTCATGGCGTCTTTCGATGAGAGCCTGCATGCACGTGCGCCGTCCGTTCAAACGCCAGGCACGGAAGCGCGGCACGCACGGGCGCGAGGCGCACCTAAACATGAAGCGTGAAACCAAATTGCACACTGCCAGGCATACGTTCCGTGCATTTAGCCGAACGGCCAAACGCGCGCCTGCCGGAGTCTGTGCGTTTACGCAAGAGATGCCGGCTGGCGCGGGTAGGAAGGCAAGCGCGCACTGACGAACCCGAAGAGTTTCTCACCATAACACCTAGAGGCAAATCTAGTGCCACCTTCTACGGGAGTTTCCTAAGAGACACTGTGCCGTCATGGGAATCACGGTATATGTGTCTGCGAGGCTTGTGTTGGCTGGTGTTGTAAGAGACTTCGTCTAAAACGGGGATATGACTGCACAAATAACGCGTCCTTAAAGTAAAATCTTCATAAAAGGTTTTCATTAGCGTATATTACATATTTCAGTGAAGTTTACTCACCTGCAATGCATAACCAAGCTAAGAAAAGCAAGAACAGATGGCAAACTCTTCCAAAGTGAGCGAAAACCTCGTCGTCTGTCATCCAACTTTAGCGGCCCGCTGATAATTTTATGTTTCATGTAATTTTACATGCAACAATAAGTTGTCATACTTGAACAAAACTTGCTTTTGTGTGACATCAAGGCTAAAACAGCTTTTTACGTGCTGTTTCAGTAGAAAATGAGCTATTGTGACAGACGGAACGGTGCTGGGCAGTCGCGCCTTCAAGGTTTCCTGGCTCTCCGAGAATGATGCCAATCCGAAGTCACAATATACCGGCATTCTCATGCACACCACCGCGCAGCAGCGCCAGATTTCCCTCTAGGTTAATATAGTGAGAAACTCTATGAACGAACCCTCTTTGTAACTGACCGCCAGCTGCGAAACAGCTGAAGGCCGCACTTGAAGTTTATCTAGCGCGTGACTTGGCCGCACGAGAGTTAGGGCGTAAATTAGCGTCACTCGGTGCAGCCTCAAAGCAGGCGTCCGATGGAGATGGCAACGTGGCGGTGTGGCCCCGCAGCCGCTCCTGCACCCAGTGCTGTGGGCCGCGTATTCTTGACCACGAGTGTACCTTTTCTACTTCTCTTGTTTGTTTTTTTTGCTTTTTGCGACGTTATTCGGCTTCGTGATCATCGGTTTAGCAGCAATTCGACGTCTGTCACCAAAAGTGACGCAAACATTTCATGGAGAGCGCTAGTGCATGTTATCACGATACTGCGAGCATTACGAAAACGACGGCGTTCGTAATTGTGAGAAAAATGTCAACTGTGAAGAAGACTGCTTTCAGGGAAGACTATCCCTTAGGTTGGCTTGTAAACATATTTTCTTTCACATCTTCACGCCCGACAATAAGTTTTTTTGCGAGTAGAACGATCTATATGCATCAATAACTATTACACTATCGCAACCTGATTTCGTTACCATCATTAGAAGATGCAATAAATGATTATAAAAATATATTTTTTATTTATATTCGTCCTAATTTGCCCTTATCTTAATTATAGATAAGGTCATTGTGTTTTTCTTATGGATCTTTCTTGATTTTGTAACAACGTTCAATTCTGTACTAAAATGTAACAAAAACCGCACAAAATATGCTACTTGGTACTTTTCAGTTATACGTTCAGTGTATGGACACAATTATTGTTATAAATACGTACATTGAGCCGGCTTGTTATACATTCACATTGAGTTATTGTTTACTAACGTGCAGGCTTTACATATGCTGAAATCTTTATTGTTTAGGTCATGCATCATACAATCATATTCCCGCCTGCTATGTTCTCAAAAGGAGACTGGCAATATTAAAGTAAATAAATAAGCCAATATCTAGGCACCAGAAATGATTAGATATGCCGTAAAACGCACGAATACGAGACTCAACTTGAATCAAGACTTCACTTCTTCCATTGCTTATCTTTCTCCATGTAGTTAGGAGGGGCTTTCGGGGTCATCCGATTGATATAGAAAACATCCCCTGGGATGTGCTAATTAGAATAATGTTTCCTAGGCGGTGCTTATCAGGTAGCACGAAATTTTAAACCCACATCTATTTCCATATCCATATTTAAAACATATCTGAAGAATTTTCTTCTAACAGCAAATATTTAACATTAACTTTTCTTTCTTTTTTTTCTCTTTTTTTTCACCCTTACTACTTCAAATATTCCGCTGTCCTGATACCTTTCTTTCTGATTAATGGTCATGTATATTTAGAAGTTTTTTTTGTTTCTATTGTTACATTTATGGTGATGTATATTTTGAAATTCTTTTTTTGTTGTTGTTTGTATTGCATGTTTGGGTAAAATTTTTTGTCCGTTACTGTCAATTTCGTTTAATGTAGTATTGCTGCATTTGCTCCTTGCAATTGAACAATTTCCTTCGTTAGATTTACTGTAACTCCTAATCTTGTTTTGCGCTCTCCAGTGCTTACTTTCTTCCATGTTTCCTTCCATATTATTTTAATGTATTTCTCCTCGTTGCTTTAGAAAACCCATATTTATAAGTAACAGAAGGTCCCGATACAGTTTTTGACTATGGGACTTCCTTCTGTATATTATTCATTTTTATAACCTGTAGTCTATAATGAATAAATCAATTTCAATTTCAATTACACGCAGGTTACGACGTGGGTATGAACGGTGATCTGAAAAGCATCAAGCGCATGTACAAAAAGTTGGGCATCAGACGCCACCGGTGGCAGGGCGATGGTCTCATGAACTGCTTTCGATTCTTGCTACCAACCGAGAGGCTGATAGAGGCAATCAAGCAACGTGATAGGCCGGGCGGTTCTATCGACAAGGTGTACTACTGGACCGTCGACCTGCCTGCCTATATAGCGGATGCTATCAAGTGAGTTACTGCGTTCAGCTGCGGCGTAAATTAAATTCTGGGATTTTACGAGCCAGAGCCACGATACAACTACGAGGAACGATGTAGTGAAGGACTCAGAATCAACCAGCTGGGGTTGTTTACCGTGCATCTAAATCAAACTACTCGAGAGTCCTGCATTTTACCCCCTTCCCCCCCCCCCCCCCCCCCCCCCCCATCGAAGTGCTACCGACGCGGCCGGGGTTCGACCCCTGACGGAAGCATACCGAAGAGCACAATATCAGGTGAATTTTTTTTTAAGACTGCACAAAATTCTTAAAGATCGCCTGTGGCCGATAGCACAATCGAAATTTTTTAACTGGATTGTTGGAAGAGGCGCACATTACTTCCTCAATAAACCTAAATGCATTATTGACCAAATAACAATTCGCTAATTAAGTTCTTCCAGAGCTACTTTACGGCACATAGCGCAATTTACGGATTGTAGGCTCCGAGTTCGCACTGTAGACCTGCTTGGAAGGAATTCTAAGGACGGCACGGGTTCGCGATGTGCGCCGTGAAAGAGTTAGCAAAAATCCACTATTGTTGCACTTACCTTTTTAACGAACTGCCGTCTTAAGCACTGAAACTAAGGATGTTCGAACAGCAAAATGTTTTAATAGAATACGAATATTCGGGAAAAAAGGACCCCCGCATATGTAATGGATTATTGAATCTTTTGCTTTAAACGCAGTGAAATATAAAGTTCGCGCGAAGCTCTCTTGTCAAAAAAAAAAGAAGCTTATTGTCAATATTTACATGACTTATTCAGAAACATATCTAGATGCAAGTAGTGCGGTTCACAATTAAGAATCCGCTCATCTGGTGAGCTTATAAAGAACAGCTTCTTTCAGTTATCTAGTGCTGGGTGACAATGACAGCAAGGACCAAAAGAAAGAAGTAACAAGTCACCAGATGCGCGTACGATAACTTTGTTCAAGGAGAGAAGCGTGGCACTACAGCACTCCATATAGTTTTGAAGGAATCGGAAATGGTGCCAAAGGGTAAATAATGAATTGCTTTACCTAAACAGAGACAACTAAGCCTTCGGCTACCTAAACGTGAGGCCTTCACGATGAATAGCTGAAAATCGAGTGCAAGTTATCTGCCCCGTGCGTTTACTCAGGAACTGGTGGCCCCGCGAAGCAAGCTCAGCTTCGTTGCGGCAGAATCGCTTAGAAGAGTTCACATTTCCATCGTTCCTTATCCATTGAGACCCTAATGAGTGTGTTGTTCCTCACATATTCGAAAGAAAGAAATATTCGGCAATTTCAGATAGTGAATTCTCGAATCGAATATGAATCGAGACGCAAAGACTATTTGATTCGTATTCGGGGCTTCCAATATTCTCACAGCGCTAAAGCAAACACAGAAATAACTGGAACGCTGCATCTATTTGGTCACACACTTTGGGAATGAACGTCATGAAACTAGTGTCGTCCTTCTAATTCGTTCCAAGCGGATACGCCTTTTGAGCTCACGGGCTGGAGTTCATAAATTTCCTTATGTGCTGCAAAGTAATTATTTGAGAAACTTCATTAGTGAAATTTAGTTAGTGGAACGTGCATTTTGATATCTCGCGCAAGAAATATCGGCCTTTACGAGTAATCCAAGTCAAAGACTACAACTGTGCTAGTTTCCACATGACCTTTTTTTTTCATTCTGTATATTCCAAAAAGCACCTGGCATATATCACAGGAACGAGACAAACTCCTAACTTACGCAAGCCATCGACTGCACTTGTATCAAAGGAAGATATTTCTTTTTCTGAGAAAAAATACGTAATGTGGCATCCCCTAACTGAAATTTGTAATGCCCCGTGGTAAGATTCTGACTACGGCCTCACAGCAAAGGATCGTTTTTGTTAATGTGAGGACAGAGCAGAGTCATGGATAGTCCTTTTATTCTGCCAACTTTTACATAACTGCACCACCGCTAATGTCAATTGGCAACGAAAGCATGGCTGCCACCACGAATTGCGTCGAATTCATGTAAGCGGTATTTCATCGTATAGCCACTCTCGCATCATATGGTGGCCATGTCATCATATCTACCATAAAAGGCAGTGTCGCGCTGCCTGGGGCACCCACGTAAATAGTGGCCTACATGTTCGCATGTGCAGAACCCAAGGCAACATTGAGGTTTCGGGTTTGCGTCAACCCAAGACCCGAAAATTGCGAATAGCGTGGGGCCGTGAGACCACTTTGAGTCACTCCAAAAGCTTAGCCTAAACAAATACGGCAGCAGCCATCGAAGAGACGGCTCTCACTTCGCACTAAATCTGATCTCATTTCGGAGTAATGCACGTCCGTAAGAAGCAAAGGATGATGTACGCTATTATCTTCACCCATCTCACGTAAATGACGAAGGTTGGACGCTAAATATACTGCTCTCTTTGAGATAGCTTTCGATCGAGAGCTCGTTGGCCTAAAGAAGGAAGGTTTCGTCCGGGGTACCGTAATGTGGGTTGCCTTGGCTGATGACGTGAAATGGAAACCGAATGACATATGCCAAACACCACCATTGTTGGCGCAGGATTGATAATTAAAGACTACATCAGTACTAGGGTACTGCATGGAGGCTCCTGGTGTAAAGAATCTCGTCGGCAGCACTGGAATACTCGTGCGTTTATTCGCCACCTCCTCCGCATACAAGTTCTTCTCGTCTGCCAATTTGTGCAGCCGTATTCACAAGCCTGTCAGAGGTGCGCCGAACGGCGTCTGACAGCGTGCCTCATGTGACCTGCATGGATAGATACTGTCTGAGAGGGATTTTTTTAAGTATAAAGGAGGTAGGGGCAGACATGCGTGCGGGTGTGTGTTTGTGTGTGTTTTAAAAGTTACGCTCACCATTTCTTTTGATATTTAATGCGTTCTCTCGCCTTTAGTCCTTACAAACAGTACTCCATGTTCTTGTAGAGTTTTTCGCTTTCACTACGGCGGTGAGTCAAACACAAGGCGCAACGCAACTGCGTTTATCTCTTTCATTCTCCTCACCCAAGAGCGCCGACCAGGAGAAGGTTCCAGGACTAAGCAAATCTTGAGTTAAAGGTTCTAAAAACTCTGCGAAAAGTACAGGTTCAACTGTCAATAGAATGCCAGCTTTTAATGCCTTCATCTTGGTCAGTTCAAATGTCCTCACAAACATGAATGATGCGCCCATACTGTACGCAGCTTAGAGTGTGTCCTCAGCATTTATGTTTGTGTGAACGCCTATTTTTCTAAGTGCTCTGCTTCACCGAAATCATGGATCATAAACTAGTTTGTCAGTACCTGTACGAATGTCCTGTTCTCGCGCCACATCGACGTGCGCCTGAGTCTCGTTCAGAATGTATGAATGCATAAGCAGGATCGCGTTATTTCCTATCTCTTATTGCCTGTCAAAGTGTCCTTACGTGAACGTTATAAAACACCATTCAGTAGAAGCCAAACCAACGCACTTCACTGTGGCATCTCTTATTGTAAAAATGCACGTTTCGGCATCAAAATGTCAAAAGGTAATCTAAACTATGAACACAATTCTGTTCCTGCGAAATTCCTTTGGGCGACGTTGCATTGGGCGCTAGCTGTTGCTTAAAAAAATGTTGTGGGTCTTTCGCTTATGTGTTCCTCTACATTTTCCTGCAATCAGAAGCCCGAAAAGCATGCAGAAACCATTGAAGGTTATTGGTAATGTAAGCGCCTAGCGCTTCTAGAAAGATATAGCGCTTGATCACTGCCTGAAGGCAACAGACTTGAGTGCCCGACTATAGACATCCTACACCTTAGTTTTCTCTCTCTCTCTTTCACTCCCCATTCCCCTCCCCACGTGTAGGGTAGCAAAATGGACTCAGTCTGGTTAACCTCCCTCCATTTCCTTCTTCCCTTCTCTCTCTCTCTCTATTCGCAGTGTAAAGTGAATCCAAGCGCAGCATTATGAATGCTGTGTTTGTAGGGGTATGTTGCAGTGAGGATATTTAGCTAGCGCTTATTGTTTCGTAAAGAACAGACACGTTAACCAGCACATGTCAGTAGTATAGGTGGTTATGCGTTTATATGTAGTTTTACCGCGATTTTATGAAGTTGACGGGGAGGGACCAAACACTACGCAAAATCAGGAATTTCGTAAACTTGAAAACTACAAGAACGCCGAGGTATAATGACCAGTTTCTCTCTAACGAAAAAGTCGGTTCTTTAGGTTTTCCTGCGGTATTTCATCAAGGGCATCACGCGGTCTTCTTAGCTCGCAAGAGCAATGCGAGCGCGTTCTCCTCCTCGAGATTCAGCAGATCACCTGAGGAGGTGAACGGCGTCCATGACCTCGCTAGCCGTCGGTGCATGGTCTCGGCTTGCTTTCGGTGTCGTCATCGTCTGTCTCTTTCTGCGTCGGCAACAAGTTTCACGAAGCCTTTGTAGTCCAAACTTTCTGTGGCGTTCCTATGCCTGCGCTGGAATCAGCGCTTACGTAGTCCACGAACACCACGCACAGCGGGATAGCGTCAAACCGGCTGACCTGTTCCCTGGAAGTGGAAGCCGGCTGTTATATCTGCTACTCGGGGCTGGCGTCGCAGTGGCAGATAGCTTCCTCGTGGACCATTCCGAAACCGGCATGCCTGAAGCAATTGATGATTACGGGTTTCCTTGTTTCACTCCAGGCCGCAGCCCTTTCACTCCAAGTCATGTGGCCTCTTCGGGGTGGCTCTGTGAGATGGGGAGCAGTGGTCAATTTTTCTTTGTAATCTCGGGTTTGTGAATACAATATACCCAATGAAAAACATAAAGGGAAATGAAAATTTCTTCGTAAAGATGAGAAGTTCGTAAAATCGAGTTTCGTAATGTCGCAAGTTCAACTGCATAAATCGTCCCATCATATGTATGTTGTCTCCACCGGCGCCTGCGCCGACGCGGAAGGCAAGTGCTATCCTCCTCTGCTGCCACCAGAGGCCACTGCCACCGCCGTCATAGAAGACATCGGGTGAAGGGGGGGGGGGGGAGGGGGGGTTGTTCGTCCCGAACGCTCCACCGCGAGAGCACGTGCTCCTGAAGCAGCTGTAACAGTTCGTCAAACAGCTTTAATAGTTCTCCTCGGTGCGAGAGAGCCTTTGCATTGGTGTCTTTGCCTAGGCGGCATAAGTGTGACCAGCAAATACCGACCACCACGGAACCTGCGAAAAATCCAAAGAATATTATTCACTTTGATATTCGCATTAATATACAACTCGTCTGTACTGTTTTATTCGTAAAAAAAGGTCAATTGCAGAGATTCATTTATCGCAAGACGCTCTTTTAAAAGAAAGCTCAGGGCCAACTCCTATTTTCTTATTCATATACATGTAAAAGGAAGGAATGCTCGTATTAAAGAAACACTCAACTGATTTGAATGATCCTTAATTGTTTCATCTAAGAGAGCGAAATAAAATTCTAGCAACATTAAAAAGTAGACTTTTGATTTGAAATGTAAAATGACTTTTTACAAAAATTGCAATAAATCGGTGCGTTTGAAAGACATAAAAGCATTAAGTTTACACTAAGGCACTAAGTTTACAAATTTGTAACTCTACACCAAATACAGATCATACAATTGTGTAAATTCCGTTTGATAGGGCATCTCAAGCAGACAAACTTCATATATGAACTTACAGTTTAGGTAAAAATGTTAGTACTTACGACGGTATTTCCAAAAGTCTTACTGACAAACTAGCCTCTTTCAGAGCGGTGTATAATGGATTGATTTAGCGTGCTTTAGATTTATTATTAAGTGTAGTTTACAAAATTATGCAGTTTACAAAATTGTGATATGGTTTTTATTGCGCAGTTGCAGAGTTGTACCCTTGACTGAACCTAATACTTAAGTTTTTTCAAAACTTAGCAATTTTCAAAACTCTGAATTGATGGTATCAATGGAAGATTAACTTCCTACAGATACTAGATTTTAGTTTCTTCTTCAACAAGCAAGAAACTTCAATAAATCGGTGCAGTGTTCTGCCAAGAAAATTGATTGCTTCGTTCCCACGTATTCAGGTAGGAGCTCTCCAGCTAAAATTTCCTCTTAATGGGAAGTAACAGCGTTGATGAGCACACATAACGCAAACACTTACGCACGTACTGCTTGGACAATCAGTGGAACTGCAGCCTATCTTTTCTGTCCTTCTTTCACAGGATTGGAATTGATGGCATCATTACCAACAGGCCCGACAACGCATTTTACGTCGTAGTACACGAGTTTGCAAATCAACTTAGGGTCGCCGGTGCTGGCGACAACCCATGGAAGAAATTTCGGAGACATCTGAAGGAGGCGACCAACGAGGTAGACGCTAACACCGACATACTGGAAGAACAGTACATCAAGGAGCTGTTACCAGAGTAAACCGACATGCGGCCTCGTTGATCACAAACTGTTCCCTCTGGTATATACATTTGCGCTCCTCACGGGGTAAAATTGTATGCTACTTGCAAACTGGCGACGCACACTGGCATTTGCTCATGCACAATCTTCTGGGTATTAAAAAAATTTATTGGTGCTAAGGCAATACTCGCAAGAAAAAATTTTACATTCAACTGCAACATAAGGATTTGTGAGGAACTCGTTTATAGCTAAATTTGTTCGTATCTTTTTAGAACAAATGCACATCTTCCGTCACTCATCAGGTGGTAAAACCGGCTCAGCACAGTAACATTTAAATAAAGAAATCCTTCATTATTTGCTATTGTATGTCGAGAATACTACTTTCAGCGAAGCTAAGCCGCCTGTGTGAAAAGGTGAGTTCTAAAAATGCCGCCGCGAAATAACACGAACTTGATAGTAGGAATAGACGAATAATAATCTTCATTGCACTTTTTTGCATTGAAACCGATGAACAGTGGCATCGCGACACAAACTGCGATGCAAGGCCTGCTGAAAGTTCGTCCAGCAAACGCTTGCGGTTACAGTGTGCGTAGCTACATGTATAATGTGTGCTCCCTCTGTCTTAGATATATAGAAGAAAAGAAACAGTTGACGTCAGAAGTTTCTGGTTCAACATGGCAGCGCAGTTTACTTTACTGAAAGTTTTCGGGACCAGTTCCCCAACCTTCGTTCGGCCAGTATCACTCGCGCAAGGAAAGGCAGCATCGTTATCGAAGAAACATTGCAGAGGTGCTCAGATAGTTCTTCCCTCAATGATGCCGGCGCATTGCCGGTCATGTAATGTGAATTATTGCGAAATAGACTTTACGGGAACACTGCCTAACTGCAAAGGCGCCAGAAGTTTGAACATTGCTAGAGCACATGGAAATCAGGCGTCCGAGATACAACCGCTCGAAGGCAATGGCTAAGCTGGTTCATTAAAATACTAGCCGTGTTAGCGAGGGCTGGCAGCATGTGGCTGCGCTAATTATGCATGTTCGTTCTGAGGGCTTTGTAGTACGTGAAACTTTGGCGGAGAAATCCGATTAATGAATAGCGTGCCTTGTTCCGAACATTGAGAATGCTTCGTGGTTAAATATAGCAGCTTCGCGGATTTCGTGTTTCATTGGTACCTAGGAAGTCACTTTAGTAAATGCTTCTGTTCAATGATGAATTTTCTTTTTCACACGTCTATCAAGAAGTTTTTAATTATGCTGGCACGTAATCTCTCGCCACTCCTCAATTTTGTTACAATCAGGTTAGGAGAAGTGGGGTTTAGGGTCATGAGTTTTCTGAGTTCCATATCTAGCATGCTTAGGGCTATCGAGTTCGCATTCCGTTTTCTATATTAATGCGTTTAGCATTATTAGGGTACTTCACGCACTTTCCGAGGGCTGTCTGTCTATCTATCTGTATATTTGTCTAATTGTTTTTCCGCCAATTTTCTTGATTGGGCTGTCTATGGTTGAGCGGTTAGAGTATTTGGCTGCTGTGGTGAGAGTTAAACGCGCTTTATGGAAGAGCGGCACACACGCACTGTCACATACCCGAGACCCAACTTTGCCCGACGAATGGTATAAAACCCGCTTTCGTCATAACGAAAGCCCGATGCTCTAACCATTAGACCATGGACTACCCAGTAAACCATGTTCGGGAAAACGGGGACAGACAAACAGACAAACAGGCATGTTTATTAGTGCGTAATATACGTGCTTAATAATGCTAATCGCATTCATTTTATTTATTAAATTGACTGAAATAATTCAAAGTCCAATGGCTTGGAAATAGTTGCCTGTGGTGGCCCTTTAGCATTGGGCTTGCACTGATGTATTGATTTCAATGACACTTTTTCGAAAACCTTTGCCTTTGAACACATCCACATGCCATCCCAGGATTGAAATAAGCAACCAGGACGCATTGTTAGAGATGAGAGCGAGACAATGCGCATAGGGTCGTACCACACAGCTACTTCCTGCAAAGCTACTTTCTGTGTTACATTTCGGTGTTTTGGGTATTGCGTGCATAAAAAGTGACAGTGTGTCTAATTAGGCTCGTAATGAGGACTGTGAGACCGGCACTCCGGTTACTTCACAATGATGACATTAGGCTTCCGTTTGCCCTTTGCTTATGCGGTACTACCTCTCTAAGCGTATCGCGAGATTGGTGTGGGCGACCCACTGACAATGATCCCAGTCTCCAGTCAAGGGTGAGCAATGCGAGAAATAAGTATGACAATACTGTTGGAAGACAGTAGGCGTGAAAACACGTATGGTCATCAACTATAACACTCTGGCTTCGCGTTAGGGAACTACATTAGATGCTACTGCAACTGCATTAGATTCGCAACTTTCGGATATGTTAAGAGTTTTCGTCGTCTTGAATCTTGCCTAATCATTTGATTAGGCAAGATTGAAGGCATGCAAGGCAACACCGATCAATGAAGCTAAATCGAGGCAATATGGAGAGTCTGTGCGTCCCGCTGCTCGTCAGACGGCTGCGCCCCGTAGAGAAGTGTAGGGCGAAGTTTGATATCATGCCACGGCAAATCCTGACCGGACACACAGCCGCGCATGCTTGCCGGGCAAAGCGGGCCGTATCGCTAGCTGCCACTACTGGCCGAGAAGTACGGCCCGTTCGGTGTCAAACTGACTCGCGCTTGTCGTCACGGGGCGTTTCGTTCTGATATGATAGCGTGGCCGCCTTTTCCGCGCTCCTGTGACGCTCGGTTTCGTTATTGCCTGGATTTACCGTTGAAATTCGGTGATAAGTATCTCAAATTTGGCACAATCGACTTTCAAGTTTTTTTTTTTTTTTTTAATAAGCGTGTATTAAGAAAATGGGACTGCCTTCAATTTCCCTAGCCAAAGAACTGCCTCTAGGACACTAAGAAAAATATCACTAATAACGTTTCGTTAACTAGTCTTGTGAAGCTCACGTTATTTGCGGCAAAGTACGTCTGCCTTGCCTACGAACTCGTCTGCAAAAACGCCACGTTCAAAGCGTTTATGGCGTTCTTTATAAGAAATCTGTATTGTATAAAAAAACGCCCTGTATGTTTACAGGAAAACACAAGCAACACAAGGTTCCCGTGTATCTAGATCCCGAACTCACTAATAAAGGTTAGCGCAGACACCGTTTTGCTATACGAGGCGCCAGTGAAAGTAAAGGTGCGGATACCCGTCTAGCAAGAACGCTCGCGCTTTAAGGACACTTCGGAGTTTATGTTAGTGGATCTCGGATGTCGTGACATAAGCTCGTTTTCAAATCCACCGATACTTTGAATCGTAGACAACCTCTTCAATCGTCAAGTAGTTCATTGATCACTGTCGACACTTGCTCTTGTGAATGTTTAGCAACCTTTCCTTTTTCTACTGTGCCAACGCCACGCGAGAAGTAAGGCACAAAATAAGCGGTTTTTCATGGTCAGCTACTGCACAGGGCTCCTTCGTAAGAGAGCGAAGTCAGAACGAGCAGAAAGGAACGTCAGCCTTCGAACATCACTTTCGATTGTCGCTCGGTACAGTCGTTATCTCTATTTAACCTATTTGATTTCGTCATTCTTGGAATGGTTTATTTTTGCCAATATGCTGAAGGAGTAAAAGCAGATGTTCTGGCGTGATGTATTTTGCGGTACATTAAGCAGCAGCCTGCGAAACGTTCGTTCCACTGGCCATTGCCACTTTCACTTCCATTCGTGGTATCGATCCCAGCCGTCGCACACACTTTTCCCCCATTCCTCTTGCTTGTGGGAGTGGCACCAGGAGGCCCTTGCTTTCTCGCTGCCAACTCTGCTCCATGCCTCCTGCTCCTGCGAATGGCTAGCTCTATGGCTTTTCCTTTCCACTTTCTGATTTATCCGTGAAGTTTCTCCCCCTATAGGAATATTTCTATACAATTTTATCCTCTCCCATTTCTTGTAGCTCTAGCCCCGTAAAACGAATGCACCGTTTCTTTCTTTGTCATTTCACCTGCATATCTCTCGCCAGAGGTCTCTGTTGTGAATGGGTGAATGGAGAGTCTCATTGGAGCTACCCTGTTGCTACTGGCTTCTTTACCTTTTCCCATTTTCTCAATATGCATGGACTATGCTCTTCGAAATCTATTACAGTGCTCTAGTCTAGACAGCGTTGTTTTCTCTTTGTTTATTATTTCACTCTGAATTTTTGTCTATTTTTTATGTGCAAAAAAAATATAAATCAACATCTATTACCCTACGTCTCCACCGTTCGGTTTGGCCCTGCTTAGGGTAAGTGTGCTACTTCCTTCCTCCTTTGAATGTAACGCACAGAGAAAAGCTTGCTCAGTAATTCAAGGTCGGAAAATACTAGCGGTCACAGTAGTTTATAATAAATTCTGGGCGATTTGGTTACTCTGAGCGCCATATAGCAGTGCTAAATCTATGGCGCCATGAACACGGGTTCGTTGTCTCTTCCCCAACGTGTTCGTTGTTGCTTGCATTTAGCTTCGCTAATTGATCGCCACTTCGGTAACGAAAACGACGCTTGTATCCGTGTCAATTGTCGTACACATTTAAATTTATGAAAATTATTCCACCACTATAAAAATACCACGATCCTAATTTAGGACCCTATAAATTTTATATGCAGTCATACGACATGGTTTCTTTTTCTTTTTGGACCCTGTAATTTCCATGTGGATAATATCATGCAGCCATGGACAGTATCCATGGCTGCATACGAAAGCGTTATCCGCACCCCAATACACTTGAGAATGCTGATGGTTGGCGCTCCTATGTATAAGCATCAGCACTTCTTTGCAGTAGCCGCGCAGGTAACACCAGGCGTGTGATTATGGGACGCGGTGCTTTGACGCATGTTTTATGCCAACTATAGTGTTACAAGCACATTTCAGGGGGGCTAGGTGAAACAATTTTTGCAGGATCGTCGTATCGTTATGGTAGAAAAAAAACTTACACGCTTAGCTTTACGTCTATATACCTCTAAGACCAATGTATCGTTTTATTTTGTTTTCTATATTGTTTGCACAGAAACAACAGAGCTAACAAATGCGAACTGATTTTAATGGACTAAATGTTTCGTAATGATTGCAGACACTATTTCGAAGAATAGCAACTGTGTCAGTTATGTGTATTTCTTTGCTCAATATCCCACCGATCTCTCGCCCAACACCCTAACCACATAGCATGTCAGTGTGAATGCAGCCCAAGGCTAAACAACAATACAGCGACGACAAAAGAGCAGTGGGCGGATCGGCTGACGTGCGCGATGCTTAAGGACCAGCCACGCCTGGTGGACAGGGCCAAGCAGGCAGTGCAGGTTTATGGTTTCCTACTCTAGAGAAGCCGCCCACCTCGCGTCAAGAACAGCCGACTCAAATTATTGAATAAAGTTCATTCTTTCTCTCACCCGCCATGGTTGCTCAGTGGCTATGGTGTTGGGCTGCTGAGCACGAGGTCGCGGGATCGAATCCCGGCCACGGCGACCGCATTTCGATGGGGGGGGAAATGTGAAAACACCCGTGTTGTTAGATTTAGGTGCACGTTAAAGAACCCCAGGTGGTCAAAATTTCCGGAGTCCTCCACTACGGCGTGCCTCATAATCAGAAAGTGGTTTTGGCACGTAAAACCCCATAATTTAATTTTAATTCTTTCTCTCTCGCTAAAGGTTCTGGTAACTCATTTTTATATAAAGTAAACACAAATTCTGCTATAATATCAAAACCGCATCGGCACAAAGCAAGAGCCAAGAGATCACGGTAATCATTAGCTATTACCCGCATATGAAGCAGCGTTTAGTTCTTCAAGGTAGTACGTACGTATAGACAAAGTATGAAGCCAGGATTTCCAACAACGCACTCTTATTACGAGCGGCTCTGTGTGAGACGGCGCAGTGCCATACATCGGGAGCGCCTTCTCCTAATTTCGGTTAGAACTACAATGTGCTGTTAATCTGGCGAATGACTTTAGAAAGACTAAAGTAACCTTCATTAGGTAAATTCACATCCTATTTTAGACGCATGCTAGAACGCGAGAACTCTCCAGACAATTACAGCTTTAATTGAATGCATTTTAAAGGAATATTTAAAACTACAAGGATAAATGTTCAGGAAACAATTCAAGAACTCAGACTTGAAATTCATTTCAGAAACGGTTCAATATTTCAGACGGTACAAATGGTTCTTGCAAATGGGGCACGAAATCCTCGAGAACGAACTTCCAGCGCAGTTTGGCGTTCCAGCGCAATTAGTCAAGAGTTAGCGTCGGCTATATTAGACCTGACGTACCCTAGAGTGAGCGAGAGCTAAGTTTGATAATGCAAGCGTCTAAAGCAAACTTTATGAATTGTGTTATAACATCCCTTTCTTTTTATAGAGGAAATACGTTAACATGCCTGATGATTGAGCTTATCCACTAAAGGGCCTTAAGCATGATTAAATTCTCATGACAAAGCGTGGCGCAACAGTTCAAGCAGAAAAACAAGAACTGAGATTTGTTTCTCTTGGAGTCTGTGCGTTGAAAGAATCAGACATATTTTCTTTGAACTCACGCGCTTGCATAATACCTGAAACAGGCATTGAATTCTGGACCAATTTAGGAAAATAAATGTAGTTCGTAAGTAATGTGAAGCCTTGAACTGCATACAAGTCTGTCTAGACAATATATTGAGGGTTATTTCAGTGCTAAAACGGAAATGAAAGTGCGCGTTTATTCCCAATTTCAAAGCCACTTTGAAAAGAATTTCTCTTCTCCGGAAATCATGTCGCCCAATATTATTGAACTTGACGTTAACGCAAAGGCCACGAAGAATGGTTTCAGAAATACTTAGGGGACAGAACCGTTATCTAGAGTAAAGCAAAACGAGCGTGTAATAATTATTGCCGGACTTGCGAACGCGATACGAGCGTATCATTTGTAGGGCACAAGAAGCCGTTTGTGCAGGTATTGCTCTAGAAAAATTATGCATGTGAAGAAATGTCATTCACTTCGATTGCCGGCTTTCGCAATTATAACGTTCACTCCGTCTCTCTCCTCCCCCTACCCCCTTAAATGAGCAGCTTGAGAAAAGTGGCCCTCTTGCCGCCCTTTTCCCTGCTTGAAAATTGGCACTGTCTGTGAAGGAATATGCTGTGGGCACAAGTCGCGTGGCAACAAGTCTTTGTGGTATAATACCTGTAACCAGCGTAGAACATTGCAAATGACTTTTAGGCCTCATCTGAATTCAATTCTCCGTGTCCCAATTTAGAAACCGTCGCACTGGCGTTTTAGGCTTCGTTTTAACTTGTAGAACTGCAGGATCTTGTTCTTCGCTGCCACGCTGCGAAATAAACATTGGGTTAAGGAAGTCTTGCATACTCTCTCAAATCTCTTATTGGTACTGCTGGTTTACTATGTACTAGACTTCGTGCCCAAGCTAGCTATATGTGCAGAATTACCTTCTTGCGTTCACTAATGCTCTTGACAGTATAGTGAGGCCGAGAGAGTACAAAGAGAATACGCATGTGGTGATAGCAGCAAGATGCCATCCCTCGCTGACAGCATTTCATGGCGCCAACAAGAGGCCAATGTAGTCGGACGAAAGTGCTTCCCGAGGAAAGACGAGCAACAGTTCCTCTGGCTCGTGCCGCGAATATCTCGACCCTGATCTCATTAGGACCTGCGTCCTCCTGAGGTTGTGCTATTCACTTTTGGCCTCGCGTGCCGTATCCAGTACTGTATGTAACTGTGTGTCTTATGGCGATTCGAAGAGGAAGCAGTCTAGCCAATGTGATTGGGCCAAAACAAGGCCCCTTCTGTTCGTAATGAACCTCCAGACAGAGAGAGCGCGTAACTGTAGGACGAAGTCGTACGCACGTAGTACTGCAATTAGGCCGCCAACACTAATAAGCGTTGTTTCCAAAGCTAGATTATAGTTAGCTGCCGAAAGAATGTTAATTCGAACTAACGAGTCAGCAAGGAGAAAAAGGCATCAAGAGAGAGAGAGAGAGAGAGTGAAGAGGAAAGTTAGGGAGGTTAACCAGATATGAGTCTCTGGTTTGCTACCCTACACTGGGGATGGGGGACAAAGGTTAGGAAGATGACCGAGAGGAAAACGCTAAAAAAAAAAAAAGAAACACGCACACACGCGCACACACAAGCGCTATTGCGCTTTTTGCGATCGACCGGCCTTTGCGAACGCCTTTAACTGGAACGCCTTTTGTGTGTGTGTGTATGTCTCCAAAAGGCATCAAAAATTCATTACGAGCGAGGCTCTCGCGTTGGTGGGTTGCTACAAAGCATCGTGTTCATATGAATCCGAGCTATGCTAAAAAAACAGAGAATGTTTTTGTTTGCATCTCTTAGATATCACAACGTGCACCAAGTCGTTACGCTTGAAACTTTGAAAGCGAAGAGATGAGTTGCAGAAAATAAACTTACTAAACTGGACTAAAATTCACCAATCATGAGCCAGAAAAGGGAATTGATGAAAATGTTTGAAGTAATTATTAATTCAATTAAGAGGGCGAATTAGAAAGTATTTGCCCCTCTTTCAATTAGCCAAATTACGGCTGTAAATGCGAATCAACATATCCATTCCCAGCGATACACATTTCTTGGAACGGCCCAGCCTTTTCTGCCGGTAGCTTCCCGGCACGGCGCTGCTGTCACTTGAAGATGGCGGTTGTGCTTCACACGTCCACGGCGTATGAGCAACGAAGTGTGATTCGTGTTCTATAGAGAAAGGGACGAATGCCCATCGAAATCCACAGGTAAATGCAGCCCACGTTTGGGGAAAGATGTTTCGCTTTGAGAAGTGTGAGGTGGTGGTGTTGTGACGCCATGAAGTCCCGTAAAAGGCCATGAAGACCCGAAATTCAGTGCTGAATAGGACAAATGTCTGAATTGGCGTGGGGACTATGTGGAAAAATAGTGTAAGGTACATAGACTAGTACGTGTATTTGTAATTACCTGTATGTACCTTATTTTGGCTAATAAAGAATAGGGGAAAATACTTTCTAATTGGCCCTCGTACTCGAAAAACTTTGGAACTGTTATTATCACTGATTTTTACTTCAAGTATTTGCATTTGCTCATACATTGTGAAATTCATATTTGGATCAGTTAGCTTAAGCTAGTTTCATTGTTTTTTATTGTTTGTTTTTTGGTTTAACTAGTACACACTGAACCCTTAGCACTGAACATCGACGTGTTCGCTGTAACTAAAACGCATACGACTTTCTAAATGCATTGGTCCTCAAGTGAAACATAGACTCCGAGTGCTGTCATCTGCACGATCCACCACGCGGAATTGTACAAATGCTGAACAGTCGCAAATTTTATACCACATTCAACGGTTTTTCAGTACGAACAGGCCGACAGTTGACTACGCGCTTTTGCTCAAGTTTTTCCTCCAATGCCCGCAGCAAAGATCCGCCATTGTTATCACTCCGGCCGCTGACATGCCACTCGGCAAGCTTGTGGATGCGGTAAGCATGCCGCATCACGAACTATTCAAAGGCGGGTATACCACAGTGCCTATCGCGTCTTGTGCATGCGTAAAACGGGGACAAAGCAGATTTTACTGGCACAACGAGAAAAGCTTGAGAGAAATAACGATTGAAGCTGGAAAGACGAGAATACAGCCGAGCAAGTCCAAGATTGCTAGACCAAGGACCGCTAGTCTGAGCTTCGTCCGGGTCGATGTCGAAACCTCGAAGATCTTTCGGTGGCTGCAGTTGAGAAGGCAGGACACGATTTTCCCGATTGAATCGGGCATCATGGGAATCGGCCACGCTCGCTCTGTATGGAGACCTGCATGTAGTACTGTGGGAATGACAGCGATGCGGGGAAGCATGACTTCGAACCAGTTTGTGCGTGGAAGGATGAATGAAGTGACAAGAAGATGGCGCCGTGATCATTGGTGACAATGCGCAAAAGGCGCACGTAGAAAACGACGTAGCTGCTGAGAAAATAAAACAAGTGCACGTCGTTTCAGAGAACTTCTGTCCGACACCACCATACTCATAAGTTACTCGCCTATCGATCTCATGAGAAGCGCGTTGTACATATCGTCTCCTGAACCCAATGATTGCATCCATTCACTCAGGCGAATTCGGATTATTCTGTTTCCGACGTTTGGTCCACATTCTTTTTTTACAGGAGTTCAATGTTCCAACGTCTTCCTTTATTTTTTTTCATTTTTCTTATTTTCTTGGCTGATACCAAACTCTAAACCATCGAAGGGACGTCGAAAATTGGTTCAGAGGCCTGACGATACCATGGTTTTCGATTCATATTATGTACTGTTAGCTTTCTTTTCCATCTCCCGTCTTTTCGCGCATAGTTGCGGAATGAAGAGCGTTTGCTTGTTGGAAGGAAAAGATTGTGATTCGCCGGCTCCTTTTACTGAGGAGAACGGTAAGCTGGGCGTTTTCGTAACACTATTTTTTTCTTATGCCGCGGAGGGTGCATAAAGTTCCCTAAACGCCATTCCAACCAATGCAAAACTCAATGCAAAAAAAAGGGCGCACTGGTTATGTTATTATGAGACATTGCACAAAGAGGGCAAAAATTAAGAAACTGAATAGTCTGCCGCTCGAGAGGCAAAAAGCATTAATCTAAACCCTGCTAAACAACTACTGTCAGTTTATTTTGTTTATTTCCAGCTTTCAGAGTGCGAGCACTGCTTCAGCGGATCAGTGGTTATTATTATTATTTGTTTTGAACACATATACACATATACACAGTTAACAGGAAAGAGAAAGCGAGGAGCAGGCTGGCAATTGCCACCGGAAGGGGCACAACGCCTGCGTACTCTTCTGAAGGGAGGTGACAGCAACACAGAAATGGTTAGCGTGAGTTCCACGCTAGGCAGTTAAAGGGAACAAAGCCCTTACTTAGGTACACGTCGGAGTAGTAGCATACAATTATTGAGGCCATTATCAGTAAACGTGTTCGTAAGTGTCTCGCACCTGTGTGTAGTCTCCTGCGGCACTCGACAAACCAGCTAGCGCCGCATCGTACGATGTGCTGTTGAGAGCTTCAGCGCCGTTTCCACACACACCACAGAGCTTTCATTAGTGCCAAAATTGAATTAGGGAAGTGAGGACGTGGCGCAAAATTCCGCGTGGAGATACTTATCTTTTTATTATTTTTTTTACCTCGTCTACATTCTTTTCTGCACGTGCGTACTCAGTTCCCAAGCTTTTAGAAACGACCTCTCCAGGTGTCACGTTCTCATGTCGCCACGTGACGGCTATACAGGGAATATAGGCTCTTCTATTCACGTTTCACGCCACGTGAGGCCAATCGAAGTGCAAGAAGCCATGGACTTATTCCACAGCAACGTGGCTGACTCCGCTGCAGTGTTGCATCACGTTCAGATAAACAAAGCAGGTGCGCGGCATTCAGTGTAATAGGAACCCTCGGTCAATTGCTCTCTTCGAGGTTCTCAGGTTTCTTCCTCCTGTTTTTCTTGCGCTTACTTAGGATAAAACAGTTCCGCGCTGTCTTATTTGGCTGCAGTCCAGTGCTTGCATTTGCGCGTCCTGGATAGTAGAGCCGCGGGAGCCACATTGGTAGACAATACGTAGATGGACCTGGTTCGGCATCCGAGCCTGCTTGCAGGGAATGAATAGGGAATGCGGAGGTTCGTTGCAACGAACTTGATTGCCTCTGTCCCATTACCTCCGGCAAGTAGAGAGTGCGAACGTCCCTGGCACGCACTCTTCGCCATCAGGAAGAGTTCTGAGTGCGCGTTGACCCAGTTGAGTTACTTTGAGTGCCGTTAATTTCGCTCTGCACGAGGGCAAGAAGAAATGTAGAAGAAAAAAAAGAGCAGGATCGAGAAGGAGAGTTTTAGGGCCTACTAGTTACATTTAGTTCCGCTCCGACATTCCGAACGACTCACATTTATGCTATACTGCCTATGAAATACCAATGAGAAAAGTATCATGCATTTTCCCTTTACCCTGTCATACCTTCGTAACCAATGGGATCTTAATGACAGTCAGTTTTTGGGGAAAATAGTTTGTGCTGGAGTTCAAATTTGCTTCGACAATCTCTTCAACTCATCAAGAATATTTCATTTTGATGTTAGAAGCAGTTCGGAACAAGGCCAATCGAGTAACTTTATGAAACTATGACTGCCATTCCACTACAAAAAGAAGGCTAAACGTTGTGTTCCAAACGTCAAGTCCTCGTCACTCTGGTGATTTTTTGTGCCTGATACACAAATGCATTCTAGCATAACACTATTTCAGTTGCCACTTCGAAAACTATTGCGTACATCCAGGCGCCTTCATGATCCACTCAGCATCAAACATATATTTAATAGAACTAATACTGTCTATTCCTCAGCTTTACCACGAGTCATCGCACTTTGACATTGTCTTCTAGATGCCATTGTTTCAATCACAGACCAAAAATTTTTCCGTGAGCAGTTGTTTGCACATTTCCTAAAAAATGCATCATGATGCCATTTTTTGCTGCTGATAGAGTCCTCTTTGTTCTTGTCCATGCTAGATTTGTATTTTATTGTTCTGTTCGCCCATCACTCAATGTTCCGACAGGAGCCTCTAGTGCATTTATATAAAAGTAAATAAATAAATAAAAATAAAGGTAAACAAAAAATACTAGGTCGCCTTTTATTTTTCGGCGCTTGTCGCACAGTTACTGTTCATCAAAGTGTCAAACGAACCTTCGTTTTGCGATAGATACGTAACTCTCTACCCCTGGGGAACCACTGACAAAAAACAGTGAATGGTGACTTGATCATTTGTGCTTGAAATTCACGTTGACATCATATAAATTTCAGTCAAGCTTCTTCTACTGATCACTCTAATTTTTCTAATTTCGCCACTTCCTCATATTGCATCGCTGACTTCACGCTGAGTCGCTGTCTTGACAACACAGTGTTCGTCATTGGTACTTAATGAAGTAAATATGGCAGTGAATAACACAAGTGTGTGCCGCTATATTATCCCTTTAACACGACAGTGCGTTATGTCGGGGTCCACTGTCAACTTCCTGTAACAAATGTGACGTCGGCATGAACGCGTAAAATGTGCTGTCTCTTGACAGGGATGGCGCCGTCATCTAGGAGTGGTGAAGCGAGGTACTGCATCATGACACTAACGAGCACCGACAGTTAGCACATCGATAGTCTCAGCGTAGTGGAGGCTCCAGCGCGGTGTAGCCTGGTGCAGGTGGTGTAGGCCCTCTGCGGAGGTGACGACGCAGTTTCCGCAAATGGTTTGTTTTTCGCGTCCGGTTAGCCTGTGACACTTCGTCGCCTACGGAGTGCAGCTTCAATGTGCATCAGCAGTGCTTACATGCTGCCTAGTGTTTCGCTTGCGACGGTGCTAAGAAAACCGCTGCGCTAAGTGGCACAGAAAGGCAACGACGTCAAACGGTCGAATATCGTTTTGGTTCGAATATCGGTCGAATATCGTTTGAAACGCTCTCGCGCGTTCGCAGCGCACGCTGCGAACTCTGCCACTCGCATTCCTGAAGCTGAGTGCGTCACAACTCAACTAGCTGCACAAGACACTACGGAGTCGGAAACCTAAATGCTCGTACCTTCACCGAAGCGGCTCGGCCGCAGGACGCCGCCCGCCAAGCAAACATGCAACACGGCCACCGGCTCGCAAGTCGTGCGTCTTTGGCTGCAGCGGACCGTGAGTTTACGAAGCAAACAAACGGCTTCTATGGAAACAGGTTTCCCTTTCTTGTTCCACGAATTCCTATGAAAGAGGGATCAACCTTATTTTTTAGGAATGAAATGCTAATCACTGTCGACGCGAGCTGTGTTCGAAGGGATCGGCTATCCATTTTATAGGCAAGTAAATTAAATTTCTTTTGGCCTCTACAATATGCGAGAAATGGAAGGCGTCCGCTTTTGCTCGAACGTTTAGTTCAGTTGTTGTTATTGAGCATGGTCACTGCAACAGCCTGTCACACTGCCTGCAAAGTTATATTCTAGTACGCTAAAGCGAAAATCCTTCGTTACAATGAGCTACACTATGTAATTCGTCAGGAGAGGCATTTTATTCGTATGGAAAGCAAATCGTAACCAAAAGTTATCCTTCAAGCAACGAGATTCACCACGTTTAGTGTGAAGCTCTTTGTTTGTAGCATTTTTCTGTGATGCAGTGCGTTTTCATCGAGAATTTAATTGTTAACGTATTTGAGTTCAACTTGAAGGCCCCATCAAAAAAAAAATTGTGCACAATAAGAACCAATGCTGGATGCAGTTTGCTCCATCGCCACAGCATTCAAACGTGGCCGATGCCAAAAAAGTTGAGGAAATGAGGGATCCAAAGCTATGCAGAAAATTTTGAAAGCGCCCAACTGAAATAAAAGAATGTACACCAAGTTAAAACTGACGGCATTGAACGTTGACCGTTCACAGAGGTTCCCCTAGCCCCAAGGTCAAAATGAACTTCAAATGAAGGTCAAATTAATTCGGAACCTCACCAGGGTGAACAGCGCAGGTCTCGAAGGTTTCTGCCTAAAACAACTGAGTGTTCCTTTGTCTTTTCTTCCCCTTTCCTTACTTCCGCAATATCCAGAGACAAAAGAACACAACCACAGCGAGCCAAACAACGGAATATGTAGAAATGCAGCTAATAGGAAATTGGTTTACTGGTCCGTTTGCCGGAGGAGGAAGAGAGTTTTTGTGAATATAATCTTGTCCGGCTTCTTCGGTGAGACACGGAATGGTAACAAGGGTCTGCCTCCGCGGTGCTGCCGTTGAGTGTGGACGGCTAAAAAAAATAAAGAGCAGATTTCTTTCTTTCCTACAGCTTGCCTGTATTCATACAGGCCTGAATCAGCTTTCCGCACGTAGAGCCGATCACTTACTTTAATTGAACATTTAATGTTCAGACGGGTCTACAAAGACAACATCAGATGTTGAAGTAAATCTGCTCTGGAAATTTGTCTTAAAGTTTTCGTTCAAAATAAAGATAAAAAGAGAAAGAGCTTTTGTAATCTAAGCAGTTTAGAATGTTATTTTTATTTGCCCTCATTATGCGACTATGATATAGCAATACTCTAAGAAACCTAATTTAGTGACAGGCCACGACGCTTTTTATGCTAGTTTGCGTCACTGCAGAAAAAAAAAAAAAGATGCGATATGTAGTTTCCACAGAGAAGCGTTACTACATCTTAGAGCTTATTTTGCGTTAAATTACGCTTTACACACAAAAATACAAGAAAGAAAATTGTAGCCAACGTTGGCAACGAAAGCTAGCACTTGTGGCTACGAAGAAACAATTAGAATACGTTCTGGAAAACAGACTAAAACACTCAGCAAGTTGATTATTTCGAGACTTCGACATCGCATAAATGGTCATTTAATGTTTTTCGACTTACACAGGAAGCGAGCGCTTAGCTTATAAAGAAGTACAGTTATCACGTTTATGCGCGTGTGGATTCTCTCGGCCGGCAAGCGAAGATGTTTGTGCTGCCGTTCTTCCTGCTTGACTATACAGGCTTATTCTATTCCGAACTTACCATCGGATACAACATAAGGTAGAATGCCTACCAGTGGCCATAATTTTTTCGTAAGTTCAAAATATCTAGATATTGAAATTATCTCACTCAAACGTATGTATTAATTCACGGCGTCCGACACAGCTGTGTCAAATATCTGCATTTCTGCGCCGCGCGGGAAAGCGGCACAAT
Source organism: Dermacentor andersoni (assembly GCF_023375885.2). Taxonomy (NCBI): domain Eukaryota; kingdom Metazoa; phylum Arthropoda; class Arachnida; order Ixodida; family Ixodidae; genus Dermacentor; species Dermacentor andersoni. The sequence continues at coordinate 168,795,537 of NC_092818.1, forward strand.
AAATAAAATGAGTTAAAATGAAATAAATTTACTTCGCACCATGTAGAATAGTAACAGAAGGTAGGACTGCAGATAAAAGTTGCAGTTATGCAGCTTGACAAGCCTGCAGCCCCTAAGTACCGTTTAGCATCAGCACGCTACAGCGCACACAATTATTACAAAATGAGCTTACACAAGCATCAAAGTGTCGCTTAAGCAATCAAAAGCAATAGCGGAAGTTTAACATTTCATATGAGAATAACAATGGTAATATGAAATAGTCAAGATAAGGTATATATTTCCCGTAGCTCGCGATGCTTGCAAGCAAATGTCGATGTCAACCCAACATTTCTGGACCTAATCAGCAGTTGTTTTCTTATTCACCTGCGTTATTCATATATTCGCTCGTTGCTTTGTTTCTACTCTCGACAAACTAAGCTTGCACTTCTTAACAAAGCATGTTCTCCCTTGCCACTAGGATGTGTAGTATTCTCAATGTAGCGAGCGTTGACTTCTGCACAATCGAAACACGGTATCTAGAAATAAAACTGCTGAATAATGCTTCAGAACCAAATGTTTTCTCTTGAAAACAGAAACACTTGAACGTACAAGTCACGAAAGTTTAATTTATTTTCACATCATCTTCGCACTATACTTCTCAACTGAAGAAAAATTCAAGTGAGTACTATTTCCCAGAAAACCAATACTCAGACAACCACAAAATTGATCGGATACAGCTGACTTCAGCATTCCGTTAAACTTATTTTAGGCTTCGTGTAACCTTTTGGCAAGCCGTTTTTCCCCGACTCACGTCACTACAGCCTAGGATTTTTGTCGGAAGCTGCTTCTGAAAAGTTATTTCTTTCCGTCGGCGATTGATATTTCTGCCGGAATCTTGAAGGACATAACTTCGTGAAGATATGAAAGGTGAAATGCCGCAAAAAATCAGCTCACTTTGAATACATAGCCCACTACGAGCACAGCTTAATTTATTTTTCACTCTTTTCAGACAGATTCTTGTGGGAGTGGTGATGATGTTGCTTCAGGCAGCGCCAGCCGCGCAAACATCACTGGTAACTACTCCTCCTGAGCCTCCTTACTGTGACATGAGTATTTGCTCACCATGAGTTCAGCCTTTTCACCTCCGTGATTTTGTTTTTTACACCTTCCCATTGTTATTTCGCCGTCTATGTTAATTTTGTAACGATTGTGACTGTTTCATGCAACTTACGATATGGCAAAAGACACGGGCTGCTGGCAAGACACGTGACGTTACCGTTACGAATAGTTACGTCTGTGTAAAACTAGCGAAGGGTAAAGATCTGAGTGATATTTTTTGCATCGTCAATTATGCAAGTGTGTTTACTATTATTATATTCAGTGTAAAACGGCGTTGTAAGGTAACCTGTACTGGAATGATTTCAAGCCATTGAAGTTATTCCTTTGTTGAATGGTGTCCTGCATGGACAATAGAGCAGTCAGCAGCCCATGTCGTATACATTCGCTCAGTCTGAATGGAGGCACCTGCTAGCAGAGATGAAATGCGCCTGATGACTCGCTTTCACAGTCGGTTGGCCCCGACGATTGGATGTCATACGCCAGTGTGCAGTTCGGCTCTGATGGAAAAATACCCGCATAAATACAATTCCTTTATGACATTTCTTTTTTTTTTTTCGGGTGTTTTCCAGTGCTGAATGGTAAAATAGCAGAGACAAGTACTCAAGTTAGTACGTCAGCTTGCAAAGAAATAGTGCTAGCGTAACTACTTATACCCGACTTTTAGAAGAAAGATATTACTGAGCACATTAAATTATCTTTTTTATGAAAGCCACAAAGAAAGAGTGCATTTAGCCAGAAAGAATGAAAGAAATGTAGCTTTTGTTTTAAACGAGTAAGCCACACGAACTATGATTATGAGTTGACCCTTTGTATTTATAGTACCTCTTCGAAAAAATGTTTGGCATCGCAGTATTTGGTAAAAGACACAACAATACGCATGTGCATTTAGAAGACAAGCCACAATTTGAAACTGAAATGATCGTGATCCTTGATTGGTTTGAATGCACATATGTTGACGGGGATTTCCGGAAAGTGAACGTACACGTTACGTTCGTACATAATATTGATAAATGCATCATTTGCATAAAATAAACTTCATCATATACTACAGAAAGCTGGAAACTTGCTCTGCAGTCGTAGCCGACGACGTCAACAACAATGCCATTTGAAGCCATTCGCTGATCACCTATAACTTTAGGAGTAAGCTCACGCTTTCAGATACGCTCAGCTGGCTTCGGGACACAAAATTCCGCTGCGCTCTTTTGACACTGTACGAACTTTTCCTTGTGGGCCTGGATAAACGAAAAATTTTTCAACTAGAAAATGACCTTTGATTGATTGGGGATATAGATTCTTGATATCCTGAAGACCACATTGCAGTACCTTCTGCGGAAAGACCAGGACGCTGTGCCCAAAGGCTTGCTGAAACTTGTGAAAACGGCAGCGGGGCTTAACACTCAACCTTACGGAGAAGAAACAAAAAATGTTGTGTAGTGCAAGACAAAACAGGTCATATTCAAACAAAACAAACGCTAACTCCCCATTGTCTTCACTCATTTAATGTATCCCCTCTACACATGGTTGGAATATTGTCATGCTCAAACGTAATGAGTTATTGATAAGCATAGGGACTATATGAAAGATTGCAGTTGCTAGTTGCTTTCCTCGTGCCTGGACGGACAGAGCCGTTTCATATCTTTTCTCCTCATCTTTCCTACCTTTTCCCTTTCCCCTATGCCCTCCCCAACAATTCAGAGTCGCCAATCCGACGATTGCTCTGCTTAACCTCTCTGCCTTTCTTCTTTTATTTCTCTTTACGTATCTTTTTATTTAGGAGCGTTATTTTCAGTTTCCACACCGTATTGCGGTGTGAAAACCCGTCTTCGTTCCTGCCTCGCGTTTCTAGTCGCCTTGTTCACCTGTCCGCTGACAGTGGAGCCTCAGTGGCTGTGGCGCTCCGATGCTGAGCTGCTGCTGAGGTCGCTGGTTCGATTCCTGGCAGGAGCGGCCACATTTTTATGGCAGCGAATCGCATAAACGGTTATGTACTTAAATTTAGCCACACATTAAGGAACCCGAGGTGGTCAAAATTTATCCGGAGCTTTTCACTAAACAGAGAGAGAGAGAGAGAGTGAAAATAATAAATAAAAGGCAAGGAGGTTAACCAGGACTGAGTCTAGTTGGCTACCCTACACTGGGAGCAGGGAAAAGGTGAGGGAAAAATTAAGAAAATAAGAGAAAGTCCACTGTGGATATCGCCGACGTGGTAGCAATTTTCTGCTCTATATCCCTAATGGTCGCTCTGTCGGATCACAGACAATCACTCAATCCAATAGCTTTCAAAAATCGCAGAAGTGCTTTTGTAGTCTTTTGTAGTTGCGATATGCGAGGCCGTGGTCCGAAGATCTTGGTCAAGGTGAACGGTTTCCTATCTGATATCTGACTTAGAGCTGTACAAACGTGGAGTCTTTCATTTAGCGTCTCTCATTTAGCCCCAGTGTTGCTTTGGATCTTAAAGCTCCACGAATTGTGCGATGAATTCGCCTGTCTCCCGCTGCGCTTCGGAATGATGACGCAATGAACATGAATGTGTACTTTACGGTTCTTAATATTCTGGTGAAAGGCGGCGTCCGTGCAAAGCAATTGCCGACATGTCTCGGGTAGATCCGCCTGCATCCAATATCATCATCGTCCCCTTGCTTATAATCGTCGCTTAAAGACATTCGCTGTTTTCTTTAGTGTTATATTATATGCATACCTTAATCCAGATGAAGTTAGGATGGGACAAACAACTATAGATATGATAACTATGATAAACAAAGTCAACAATGTAAGGTGGCCCTACTCCTTTCCTCTTACTTTTACTTTCATTTGAACAAAACGCATTATCACAACAATAACGAAATCAGTTGTCGTGCTTACTGCCAAATAAACGTGATTCACAACTATAGAAGTGCCTTTTCACCGGGTATCTTAATCCGACATTGGTCCTATAACAGACCGTGCCAACGTGCCGTACAAACGTCCGGAAGTACGCGACAGCCAGGTTCACCTATGTGCTACAGATGCATGCTCTTCAAGTGACAATATTGAAGACTGCTTGCAAGGCAGGCCAGTATTAAAACCTTGGACTCGGGACTAGCGCTGTGCTCAGTACTGCGTGAAATCTTTTCTATCGTGCGCTAAAACGCTGGACGCAGCGAGTGCGAAACGCCGCACATCAGCTGAATATTAGTTCCAGAGAAACGGGCCACGATATTCACTGCCGAATGATGGGTTGCTTTAGGGCTGCATGGTGAGTGTTGTAAAGCCGGAAAGAGAGACTGATCGATCAAAAACCTTGCCGGTTATGATCACGTGCGTTTGCGCTCTGTAAATCGGTGTTTAGGCGATGAATGAGGAATATAATCAACGTAGTGGTCGTCTGTTGCTAATGACTTTTGACTGCTGCTCGTCCCAATCTTGATAACTTTTTTTTATTCCTCATCAGGTTTGAGCAATTTTAACAGCTACTTATTCGTTTCACATTTGCTTATTATGTCGGTATTGGCAGCGAAGGGAAGTACCACCATTTTCTAAGAAACATTTTCTTGAACGTTGTCTGCCTCAGCTGTATTAAGACCGCAGCAATAAATGAGCAAGAAAAAATAGGCAAGACATTCTATACTGCAATTGTAATTTGCCGGAGCAGGGAGCGACGGTATTTTATTAGTACATATGTGATCACTTCAAGCTGATTTTTCAAGGCAAAGAAAGAATTAGGGGGGGGGGGGGGGGGGGAGATGGGAAAGGTAATGCAGGAAGGGTGTGTTTTGGTTGCGGTGGACAGTTGTGGCATGTTCTAAAACTGATGACATGGCATAAAATATGTATCTGGTGTGCGTGTGATACCGCCATTGATTTCTTCATCTTGTAGCGCAATAGTCATATATAGTAGCTGTTTTTTAATAATATTAATTTGAGTTTGTAGGACTCACCTGAGCTCGACTACTTCTGATCACAGAGCCAACAAAAAAGTAAAGCCGAGAAATCACTGAAAAACACTGACGAGTGTAACACCCCAACCTACATGCAAAGCTCAGCCCGCAAGCAAAATGAAGACATGAAGAGAGAGAGAGAGGAGAGAGGGGGGATATAAGGAAGGCAGGGATGTTAACCAGTCAAGAGCCTGGTTGGCTACCCTGCGCTGGGGCAAAGAAGAAGGGGAAGAGAGAGAAGGGATAGAGAGAGGGTATAGAGACGTGCACAAACAGTCATTCGAGTCAAAGCCGCTCGTGCAAACCAGACGTTCTCAGAAAGCACAAAAGTACTTTCACTGCCTTCTGAGCCGATGATAGGCGAGGACAGTGCTCTAGTACTGTCTTTTCACTCAGAGCACGATCATTTAGTTTCCTCAATGTGTTCGACAATGATTGTCTTTGTGCTTGAAATCGAGGACAGTGGCACAATAATTGTTCGCCTCGCATCCGCAACCATCACCTGCAAGACTACCAGACATTCAAATTAGTGCTGAGTAAGCTTTCGTGAAGGCAACTGCCAGCCACAACCGACACAGAAGAGACGCTTCGCGTCGGTGCAGTCCGGCCAGTGGTCTGAGTTGCAGTGAAGGGCTTAGTCTGTGCAGTCTGGTGCGCCTTGTATGTGCGGTATTCCACTCTGCTAAGGAGAGAGTGTGTGCTAGAATGCGAAGTTGTCTCGCAGCGTTGTTCCCTAAGAGAGCAATGGGGACGCAGCAGTCTTCTTTGTTTGACGTCCGAGCTGCCTTATCTGCGTCATCATTTCCAATGATACCGCAATGACTTCGTATGAATTGAAATAAGATATCATGGCCTTTTTTTCTCAAGTGGTGGACAATATCCGCGATTTCACACGCGAGCTGATCGTGAGTTCCATGAAGACGTGGAAAAGACTGGTGGTATACACTATAGCCTCAACAAAGCTTTTTAGGGCATCAGATGGCGGTACAAAAATTAAAAGTAATCGGGAACGAGCCACATAATAACCAGCTGATCTCACACATTTTGGTATGACAGCCGAAAACTTTATGCAGAACCGGCTTCACATCCAAAGGCCTCTTGAATTAAGTCAACTTTGAGCTAAAAGTGCGAAATCCTGGCGGCTTTGGCGGGGAATAAAAACTGTCTGCCTCGCACATTTGGTGGTTCTACTGCGAAGGCAGGTAGTCCTGGTGCTTATTTTCATTTAGTTGTACAAAGAAATGATCAGCACCTTCCGCGTATTTGTCCAAAAGTGTTCGTAACTATACGTTTCAAACAATATGTGTAAAAAATTGATAAGAGCTATAGAAGGCACAGATTGGGGCGAAGGGAAATCAAAATATGAGACAGAAAAAGGAAACAACACGGGGAAACTAAAAGAAATGCATCCGACTTAATGAGGAACACTTCTCAGTATCTTTGGCGCATGAGTCACAACGGGAATGTGTTGGTGTAATCAATACAGAAGGGCCGGCGCAAATAGCATAAAGAAAGAAAAAAGCAACAAGGATGCACGGGGTCCACTGCGCGATTGGGAACCGTAACAAGCAACAAACATCAGCAAGAAGCAAGCACCACAGAAACGTCACTTTGAACACAAAGAAAGATGGACACAGCACAGTGCCCACCAAAATCCTTTCTTTGACGGTTCTCGAAGTTTCGTTCTTGACAGTGGTGCACTTTTGCTCCGAGGTACCAGTCCTAAGTGTCCCAGCTCACGCCCTTGCACAAAAAAGAAACAGGCAGCGCGTTACGGTCCCCGCAGTTTGAACTAACGACTGCGCTGTACTAATGGGGCCCTAAATCAAGCTGTGCCAGTGCCATATGTCTTTTGATGGGGCAGCACCTACTGCAATGGCTGTACGGCGCCTTCTAGCGATTGTGGACAGAAGACATCGAAAATGAGTGTTTGTTCTGAACGCGCCGAACTTCTTTTCTTTTTCTGGTTTACTAACGGGGCGGATTTCAGAACCCCGTCACAGAGCTCTTTGAATCGGCCCTGATGGTCCGGTTGTCCCAGGAACTCTGCAACTAGAAAGCCCTGTCATTCTATCTCTCTTTTTTATTTTTCTTGCTGTTCTTGCTTTAGTTTGTCTTGAACGAAGAAAGAATTACACTCTCTGTAGAGCAGAGAGCAGAAAGCTAGAAATAGAATTGCATTAGCCTCTCATGCAGCAAATTCGTACTAAGAAAATAAAATAAATTGGTGACAAAGGTGGATTTTCTTTATTATTTATTTAGAAACACTGTCAATCTCATGCGAAATACAGCGTAAAGTCGCTAAGAGAAAAAAACGTATTTACAGTAGCTGCAATTGATCAGGTTAATACATCGCAATTCGACAACTTTGACACCTAAGCGTTGCTGTAACAGGTTAATACAAGCTAGTCATATAAAGTCAGTCAATAGTTGCATCCTTTACGTTTAAGTCCATAAATGAAAATATATATATAAGTCGAACTAGTACATTAACAGCATAACAATACAGTACAGGTGATATAGAAGAGAAACATGAGAACTGAAGACAGATCAAAGTATGAATTTGTCGAATCTAACTTACGACCATAACAAAGGGATTAAAATAAAAATGCCCACAGCTTTTTAATGGCGCCAACTGGAAGTAACGCAAATTAAAATATTACATCTAAATATTACTGTTTAAGTATTTGGAAAGACAAGTAGATCGACAGACGCAATGTGAATTCGCGGCGCAAAGAAAAGCGCTGAAGTCCACGCAGACTTATTAAGTGGAGTTTATTCCGAATCTCACCACATTGTTTGTATCTGATCCAATTTGTGGTGGTTAATAACTTCAACCGAGACGCTGAGTGGGATCCAAAAGTATTGCCTATAACTCGTCGGATACGCAACATGAAACGAGCCTTCTTGCTCCCTCCCGCTCCCGGAGTGTAAGTAAACGATGCTCGTTGAAAGCAACACTGCAGCTGCTTGAATTACGATAAACTACCACGAATACAATGACTGGCTTCAATAAATAGCCTATACGCTGCAAAGTGCGTTCTTTCTAGATTTAGCGGTTTACGTTCAATTGCAAAAACGGAAAGGAATTTATGGAAGAAACCTAAACAGCCTCACATGCCTTATCAACACCCGCTGGGGCAGTTGCATTGTCAAATGCAATTTTATGCGCCGTTTATTTAATTATCAACATGTCAAAAGTCATTTTATTCGAGAAAACTACCATCAAGGTCGGTTTTCATGCTCAACACTACTTGCAAGAAATATTAGGCAGTTTTTCGTGCCGTACTTACGATGATTCTTCCACAATTTAATGAATAATGCGAATACGTTACGTGATTGCTATCGTTATTAGAAGTACCCAGGATGGCGAACAAATCCCGTCTTTAGCCTTGTGGAACCATGCCTAACTTGCAGACACGGAAACGCAGATAACGTCGATGTTTTCAAGAAGGAAAGCCGCTATGTTCGGCATCGGAATTAAGCGTTTACTAACACTTAGAAAACTAAGACACAAACACGTCGTATTGCACTGAAAAATCAGGATCGAACGCACGAGCATAGCGTACATACTTGCAGCTTCCTTTTTAAAAAGCTAGCATCTGTAGAGGAAAAAAAATATCACTTCACCATCAATACTTTGGACCTCTTAGAGTCACAACTTTTGAGTTACGTTCGAAAATTTACGGAAAGAAGAACCAATGCGACGAGTCCAAAAGCAGCGAATGAATATCTACATGCTAAACAGAAGCTTGTTTGGCGAGTAAATGCATTTTTACCATGAAGTGAAGAGTGTTCTTACCAACAACGACAGGAATACAACCACAAGCGAAGTTTTCAGTATAAGTTACCGCAACGTTAAATGCAGCGGAGAAATTACAAACCAGCTCGTGGAAGGTTGCATATTTGTAAACACGCGGAAAAAGCGCCACCGCGAGAGGCTGTAGCGCGCAGCTGAAAACACGTAAGCGCAAACACGATATCCGTTTTATTTAAAAAAGCCGTTTGTCGGGTTGATATTCAAGCGTAGAGGAAGGTGACAAATTGAAAGTAACAAACTTCCGCCTTCTATTACGTGAGAGACCAACGCCGACGCTCTGGTATAGGTCGGCGTGATCCGGCGCCATTTCGACCAAGTGTACATTCGACGATCGGCACCGCAGCCTGTGGGATGACGCTGAATCGCATTGGTCTCCCACGTGTCTATTCGAGGCTGCTCCCTTCCCACCGCTTGGGAGATATCACGCAGCCGCCGCCTTTGTCGGCATAACCGATGCACGACTGATTTGTAGCATTCGCGCTCGGACTCCATTCTTAGGTGCAGAAGATACTATGTGGCTGTCAATTAATGCAAGAGTGGATCACTTACGATCGTGAACACAATGTCTCTACAGTGAGTCGCAAAAGGGAACTGTTTGCTTGCCCACTGCCTTATACACAAAAAAACACCAAAAGTTGTTTAATGAACAGTTCTTTTTGTTTCTAGATTTCTTCACACCAGGAAAAACCAAGAGGTGTTTCTCGATGCTAGCCGACTACGTCAAGACTGTGACCATTGCATCTTCCGTGGACTCCCGCTGGCGAAAGCGGGATGTCGAATGATATACTGTATAATCTTGCCCTCGTAGGATCTCATGATTATTTATCGCGGATATTTTATTTAATAAAACACGAGGGCCTCACGACTGATAACTGCGCAATAAAAATTGGAAGAAACAGAATAAAACGCCTCAGGCAGGCTGGCCAACGTTTCGCTGCCTATACCAATCACTGTCAACGGCGGTGTTGTAAACTTCTGCGTGTTAGTATAAAGTGGTTAGTACAGAGTATACCAGCGCCAAACGGGCAAGGACTAAGGTAGAGAAGAACACGACACTGCTGCCGCCAATATCGTGTTCTTCTTTGCCTGATTCCTTGTCCGTTTAGTGCTGTTACTTTTCAAAATATGCAATGTTCGCTCAATACGTGTTATATACGCTTGTAGCAGTCATATACGTAACAAACGTCACGTGCTATTATATAAGACCGCGCGAGAGCATTACCCGCATATATATATATATATATATTAAAAGCTCAAGAACAAGTTAACGACCGCACAAAGGGCGATAGAACGAAGAATGTTAGGCGCAAAGTTAAGGAGACAGGAAGAGAGCGCTGTGACTCAGAGAGCAAACGGGGTTAGCCGATATTGCAGTTGACATTAAGATAAGGAAATAGAGCTGGACAGGTCATGTAATGCGTAGGTTAGGAAGGAAGGAAAAAGTAGAGAAGGAAAGGCAGGGAGGTTAACCAGTTTAGCGTAACCGGCTTGCTACCCTACACATGGGAGAGGGATGGGGGCGATGAAAGATGGGGAAGGGGGACAGAGAGAGAGAGCACATAGCACAGCACACAAACATCGTCCGGTAGAGTCCATCAATCTGGCATTGTACGTGATAACACTGTCAGAGCCGCTTGTCCAATCCCGTCTCTTTCAAAAACTGAAGTAGTCCCTTCGTCGCCTTCACCTGCGATGTCTTCTGTCGGCGGCATGTGAAAATCGTGTCGAGGGACAATGGTCTAGTGTCAAGGTGCGCGAGAACGGATGCCAGGGACTGTCGCTGAACATTATATTCAGGACAGTCGCACAGAATGTGTTGCAGCGTCTCCTCGCAAAGACAGGCATTGCAGAGAGCGTTGTCGGCCATTCCAATGCGGAATGAGTAAGATTTCGTGAAAGCCACCCCTAACCATAAGCGATAAAGCAGAGTCGCCTCGCTTCGGCGGAGTCCAGTTGGCATATAGAGATGCATCAAAGAGGGCAGGTGGTATTGACGGTTGCTCTGGTTGGTCTGGCTGTTTGGTGTGCACCATGAAGAGAGCGTCATCTCCTGTGCAAGCACTCGAAGTCTGCTAGCTGCGTCGGATCGTGAAAGCGGTATGGCCTCTTCTTGTGCGTCTTCAAGAGCTGCCCGAGCGGCATTATCGGCGTCTTCGTTTCCAGTGACGCCGCAGTGACTTGGCAGCCACTGAAACGTCACGTGGTGTCCTTTCTCCTGTGATGTATGGAGTAGGCATCTAATATCGAATACGAGCTGTTCGAATGGCCCGCGACGCAGAGCTGATAGTACAGATTGTAGGGCTGCCTTTGAGTCGCTGAAGATGGACCATTGTCGAGGTGGCTCCCGACTGACGAAACGGAGTGCAGCGCGAAGAGCAGCTAGTTCAGCAGATGTCGACGTTGTCGGGTGGTCAGTCCTGAAGCTGATGGTAATAGCTTTTGCTGGGACAACCACAGCACCAGACGAACACTGGGTGTTTGTGGAACCATCAGTATAAATGTGTTCACTGTCCGCGTACCTCTCGTGCAGAAGAAGCAGAGACAGTTGTTTGAGGACAGGCGACGACAGTTCAGACTTTTTTCCGATTCCTGGTACACTGAGATGTACTGTGGGGCTGATAAGACACCAAGGGGGTATCGATGGTTTAGATGCAGCGGTGAAGCCCGAGGGAAGTTTGTCGTTGTACTTGTTGATAGTTTTAGAGAATGATGATTGGTGCCTGTCTGAAGGTAGTGCTGCAAGGTGGTGATAGGGGGCACGTGCAAAATGTCTGATGTGCGTTCTCAGGGCTTCCACCGTAATGTGAGTTCGCATTGGATGGTCCCGAGCAATCGCAAGAGTCGCCTCTGTTGACGTACATCTGGGCAAACCAAGGCAGACTCTGAGTGCTTGAGCTTGTACTGCCTGCAGAACACGAATATTTGTCTTGCAGGTGTTGTTCAGTACAGGTAGACTGTATCTTAAAAAACCGAGAAAGAGAGCTCTGTAGAGTTTAAGCATTGCGTCTACTGACATCCCCCACGTCTTCCCTGTCAAGTATTTGAACAACTGGGAAGTAGCTGTCAGGCGCCGTTTCATGTAGGCCACGTGTGGGCTCCAACAGAGGTCTCGGTCAATAATGACGCCAAGGAATCTGTGGTTTCGGACATAGGAAATGGTCCGCCCATTGATTGAGATGACATAAGGCGTCATCGGTTTCCGAGTAAATGCGACTAGTGCGCATTTTTCAGGTGAAATGCTGAGACCCTGTTTACACAAGTAGTTCGCTGTCAAAGTGGTTAGATAACCGGTAGACCATTAGGGTTACAGAGCGGGTGCCAAGAGGAGGCTAGCGCAGTCGAGGACGGCAGAAGACTGGATGGGGTGGATGAAATTAAGAAATTCGCAGGCGCAAGTTGGAATCGGTTGGCGCAGGACGGGGGTAATTGGAGATCGCAGGGAGGGGCCTCTCCGGCAGTGGACATAAAATAGGCTGATGATATATATACATATATATATATATATATATATATATATATATATATATATATATATATATATATATATATATATATATATATACAGGACATAAGCTTGCGCGCATAATGGTGCAACACATTAGTTTCTCACGTCATCTTTAACTTAAAGGAGGTGTGAAATACAAGGCGGCTTCTCATAGAAAAAAAGTGTTTGCTCCAGGAAGCGCGAGAAGGACGTGCATATATTTTTTTCTGAACATAAGGTTCAAGTTGTACTTACCGTTTTTTTTTTTTTTAATCTCGAGGTGGCCGTCACCTGCAGCACTTTGGGAGTTTTTCTTTCTTGTTTTTGTTTGAATATAATGCGCCACATTGAACGAAATAAACTACTTATCTCTCGGCGAGAATACGGGAATCAACAAACATATATATAGCCTCTTTCTTGCTCGAGGTTTGATGTCTAAATAAAATATAGAAAAGTAGCTATAGAAACAGAACAAGAAAGTCGCTATAGATATAGTTCAGACGGAGCGCCGCTTTAGCTCTCTGCAAGCACGTTATTTATGTGGGGGAGAGCTTTTCCTATCACGAACGCAAACTCGCTTGTCGGAAAGAAAATAAATTCGGAAAAGGTGGATGGAGACGCGAAGGCTGTCTGGCTCACACACCATTTTATCGGAATTCTCTGTCCATTATGTTTTGCGCATTTCACCTTCAAAACGCAGGTTCATGCCGCCCAGTTTATCGAGTCTTTTTGGAGATGCGGCTGCTTGTGGCTCCAAGTCATCGTTCTTTGCCAGCTCGTCAGCGTCAAAAGAGGTGTAAAGTGAGAGGTCTTCACATGAAATGGGAACTCCTAACTTAAAGTTCAAAGTTTCAAAACTCGAAAATTTAGCTTGGTAACGCGAGTAATTGGCTATCATTCGGATAAAGAAGGTTCCAGATACGCCTTGCACAAGCGTGGGGTTCCAGTAAAGGCAGTCTGATTATCATCATTTAGAACCTTCCGGCATGCCAATAAATATATTGGCCCCTTCGTTAGCCAGATAAAGGATGCAATTGACTGCACACTGTGGCGCCTATCCGCTTTTTGGACTAAAAGGGCGCTTCTGTCCTCATTAGGGTCACTCTTGCGGTCAGTTTCAGGACATAAACATATAAACTCCATTTAGCGAAGAAAATTTACGTCACCATTTGTAAACTTTCAAGCTTTCTAATTCTAGTGTGTTGGTTCTTTCTTTCTTTTTCGTCACTGTAATCAATCACTATACAGTACGCCTTAAAATCTGAAGTCCGACATGATACAGCAACTTTAACCTGAAAAGAGAATGTTCAGTATACCTCACTCACTGTAATAAGTCTATTGAGTGAATAGTTGTCTCTATATATGGCGCACATTATAGCCAAGGAAACGAACTATCGATCAGTGGTTATGCAGTTTTACTCTACAGCAGAACGGCTTAGCCACTGAGTCATTGCAGCGTGTCGACTCTGCAAATTACTTCTTATAGAACGGCTCCCAATCTGGACCCTCGAATTCAAACATAACGTCCCCGTAATTTACGCCGCTGTAATAAAAAAAAATGTTGCAGCTGAAATAAAGAAACAACATCACGAATTGTGCGCTGCATGGACTGCACTGTTGAATCTTTTGCACATAACCTACTAACGCAAAGCTTGGCTGGTTTATTTTGTCGCAGATAGCTGTAATCCGACGTCGTCGTCGATATTGTGCAGCTTCTGCGCATAGGATTGCAAGGAAAATAATATACTACCTGGTTTTTGCATGGCAGCCTTGTAAAGACCACCTTTGCCAAAATTACGCTGACAACAAAGAGGTCAAGCATATTTTTTTATTCTTTTTTGGCCAGACCAAGTCCCAGGGACCTCGCGCGCCCTTTCGTCTCGTCAGTGACGACGAAATGCTTCTGTGGGTCGTTTGGCAACCATATAAGTAAGTTGCGGTACTCAGAAGGGCAAAATGAACTGGTGCGAAATGTATCGGTCGATTTTCACCAGTACCATTTTAAGCTTAAATAATGCCATATTTCTGTTTGTGGTTCTACTAAGCTGACGTGCTCATTATTAAAAATATATCCCCCAGAAGTCGTAGGAACATACCTCAAGAGTAGCTGTTGCTGGGTCACTGTGTATGTACCATCCCGCTGCATTTGTGGATGTGAGTTATAAGAGTTCCGCGGTGTACCTTCGGGCTAATGAGACAGTGATGTTATCCGTAGTTTGTTGTTTGTATAGTCAACTTCTATGACTTAGAAATTTCTGTAGAGTGTTCTTATTGCTGCGTAGCATACCTACGAAAACTTTAAAAAGCAGTGCTGCCTGGCCAGATTATAAAAACTGACGAGCAGAAGGCTAATCACGTCGACTGGAAGAAATTCATTTGGTCGCTAAGCGCCCGGTCTCCCAGGCAACCAGCCGTTTACACTGGAGCTCATACAAGTTGTTTCGAAAGAGAACTTTGCTAAAAGAAATAAAAAAAGGAAAAAAATCTTCACTCCTAGTTAACAAGTTCCCACTGCGTGTCGAGCTAGCGGATGACGTGGGCAAAAGAAAACCAACAATTTTATTCTGCATGCATAAAGAGTAAAGTAGCAGTATGTCAAGTGGAGAGAGAGAGAGATGGGAGGACATATAGAAAGGCAGGGATGTTAACCAGTCAAGGGTCTGGTTGGCTACCCTACGCTGGGGGAAGGGAGAAGGGGAAGAGAGAGAGAAGAAAGAGAGAACGTGTAGAGACGTGTACGGACAGTACTTGAGTTAAAGCCGCTCGCGCAAACCAGGTGTTTTTAGAAAGCACAAACGTGCCTTCACTGCCTTCTGAGCCGATGATCGATGGGGACGGTGCTCTAGTACTGTCTGTTCACTCAGAGTACGATCATCTAATTTCCTCAATGTGTTGGACAAAGATTGTCTTTGCGCTTGAAATTGAGGGCAATGGCACAATAAGTGGTCGATGTTCTCCTCGCATGCGCAAACATCACATGAAGGACAACCAGCCATTCCAATTAGTGCCGAGTAGGCATTCGTGAAGGCAACTCCAAGCCACAACCGACACAGAAGAGACGCTTCGCGTCGGTGGAGACCGGCCGGAGGTCTGAGTTGCAGTGACGGGTTTAGTCTGTGCAGTCTTGCGCGCGTTGTATGTGCGGTATTCCACTCTGCGAAGGACATTGTGAGAGCTAGACTATGAAGTTGTTTTGCGGCGTCGGTCCTTGAGAGAGGAATGCGAACGCAGTGGTCTTCTTGGTTGTACGTCCGAGCTGCCTTATCTGCGTCATCATTTCCTATGATACCGCAATGACCTGGAATCCATTGAAAAAAGCTATCATTGCCTTTTTCTCGTAAGTGATGGACAAGTTCCATAATATCGCATGTGAGCTGATCCTGAGTTCTATGTCGGAGAAATGACTGCACACATTGCAAGGCCGGCTTTAAATCGCAGAAGACTGCCCATGGGCAGTCTTCTGCCGACATGGGCAGAAGACTGCCCATGTCGTGTGAAGCCTATCTACTGGGAGCCTTGCGAGGTGGTGAGTAGGGGCCCGGGCGAAGTTTCTCATGTGCACACGCATTGTATCAATGGTAATGTGTGTTCTAAAAGTGTAATCTTGAGCTACTGCAATAACTTCCGTCGTTGACGCACTCCACGGTAGAACAAGGCATATCTTGAGGGCTTGGGCTTGGATGCTTTGGATTATATTCATGTTAGTTCTCCAGGTGTTGGACATTACCGGTAGGCTGAACCTCAGGAATCCATTAAAGGGGACCCCGTACAGTTGCAGCATAGATTGTATTGGCACTCCCTTGGTCTTTCCTGCAAGGAACTTAAACATATGGCAAATTTCTGTCAGGCGTGTTCTCACATAATTCACGTGAGGGGTCCAGGAGAGATATCTGTCAATGGCCACCCCAAAATGTCGATGATCGCGCCCAAATGTCAAGTGTAACTGCCGATGAAAGGTTGTGGGAAGTGGGGAATTTCTAGGAAAAGAAAGACCATCACAAAGTTGCTTCACCCACTTGTCACCGTTGCGGGCCGCATTGCCGGTGGCGTTCATTGTGGCAATTCGTCAGAAATGTAGTGACAGCAGCCTTAAAAAGAAATGTACTGCTGATGTTCTTGCATTTTATTTTCTCAAAGAATTTGGGACTATTTGATTTCCGGACCAATCTATATGTTACCGCAGGAGCTGGGTTGCAATAGGGCTGCCCGTCTGTGCCATTGAAATGTATATACCCATGGACGCAGCTAGCGTACATTGCAAGTGCGTGGACCAGAAGGCAAGAAAATATTTCTTTACGCCAAGAAGGGTATGGTAATTATTTGTTCACTGAAAATGCTCAGGGACGCTGCTGCATAGCAGGGACAAACTACGCGTTAACGAATCATGAGTATTTATAAAAGCTATTTGCGCGTCCGAGTTTCGATGAACGAGCGAGAGGAGCATACACATTGGCGAGTGCCACCTTAAGCAGCGCGAATCCTAGCCAATGACGATATGGTCCGCGTCCGACACGTTCGTTCGTTTGTGAACAAACTATCCTTTAAGTCGTCTCAAAAAAGCGAGATCCCGCGAGCAAATGAGAGCCGTAGGGCCAAAATTACTCATGAGTTACATGCGTATGTCCTGAAATGTTTTGAAGTAGTAAGAAAGGATTAGAAACGGCTACACCTCCGACCTGAACTGGCCAGGCCGGGTTCTAGCATGTCGACCGATGACGTAGCTTCGCGAAACCTTGAGAAAGACAGCTGCTACGGTAAAACGTTCGCGCAAGTTCGCTTTGCTTTCGGACGCGAATTTTGGACACTACGAATTCTACACGTAGAAGTAATTGATATATGCGTAGCAAGAGCGGCCATTCGCGGAGCGATAACAGTACTCTTTCTCTTGTGTTCGTTGCGGTATCTGAAGAAATAATTCAGTACATCAAACGCGCATTTCAAGCAACAATAGAATTTTCGAGAAGCATAGAAATTCATCCCCGCGATCATCTAAAAAAGCGCCACATTTTTGACGCAATTTCTAAACCTGCGAATTCCTCCAGCATGTAACCTTTAAAGATCAGCTTAGCAGTGGACCGAACTAAAAGATGTCAATAACTTTAAGTAGTGACAGTTGTTCACGGAGTCCGTATGATATCTTCGAACAAGTCACTTCACGAGGTGAAATTCGATTTCGCGAATGCGTATTGGATTGATGGACTACCTGTGTTGGCACTGTAGTTTCGTTATCGACAGAAAACATAACTTTAGAGGACCCCTCACGCATTATCGGCATTGCAAACAGATAACGCAGAACAGAACACAGATAAAGCACTGGTGATCGTGTCTACGTAGTATCAAACCACTGCACGGCCGCGAAAACAGCCAATAGCCAAAGTTTCAAACGAAAGCCCGTCTGTTCTTCCTCTTCAGCCAGATGTGCGGAAGGATCAAGTCGTAAACGCCTCTAGGTCAGACCCACTGCCTGCAACGTCACTGATTAGACAAGGGGACTTTTGTAAATCACCCAGTGCAGTACGCGCCAAACTGCCATTATAGATACATCACAAAAAAAGAACAAGAAAAAAGAAGAAAATGAACAGAAAAAAAAAGGAGCCGAGCTTGTGACTGACGTAAGCGTGACGCGGTTCCTTGGAACCGGCGTGGTAGAAGGCAGAGACTGAAAGACACTTGTAGACGCTAGTCGAGGCAAATCGAGAGTTTCTATGTTACCAGTGAAGCTCGCCTCCTGAAGCTATAACAGGCGCTGATCCGCGCTCCCTAAAATGTTGCAGAAAACAGCACCCGTCTCCGCCCCCCCCCCCCCCGCCCCCCTAATCTCTCTCTCTTGGAACTATGTCAATGCGACATTTTTGTTTCTCATATCACCTGCAATATATTCGAAATTTCCCAAGTGGCCTGGTGAGGGGTGCTTTAACAGCTTAACTAAAAATAAAAGTAACGGAAGGAAAGGACAAAACAAATTAAGAAACACAGATTTCGCGAGCCATGGGAACCTATGGTAATATGAAACATTTGCCGCACAACGCGTGCATAGTAATGTTTTTCACTTTCCTCTTTCAGACTCTCTAAGACGTCTTCAGCAACAGACCGGTGCATACACTCTAAGCACCCGGTCATTACAACACGACTGTGACCTTAATATCCCTAATGCCATGTTTAGTATAACACCAACCGCCATCTCGGGTGGGACTCGCAACAGATCAGGGCGACGTAAAGGAAGAGCCACTCCCGCGCACGCAGGCGAAGCTTAACTTGACGCATCGTCTCCTGTGTACGAGAAAGGAAGAAAGAGATTACGCTTGGCGCCACTCTGAAACATCTGCCTACAGCATGTTGTGCAAGCGCGTCGCGGAGGCTACTGACTGAGAGAGCGCCTAACGCCACATGGAGCACAAAGCACAATAAGTCAGCGTAGAGAAGATGAGGAGACGCTCACGTACAATGAGTCACTGAAATACTCATGTAGACTACACCTGCTGAGTATTGCGTCTGGGCCGACCTTGGTCGATAACCAGGGCGGTGCAATAACGCATATAGCTTCTCAAAGTGCTAGTTGGCACGAGTGAGAGAGACGGAGAGAAACGAATTTATAATCGTGGTCATCTGAAGACCTTAAAGGTGCGATCATCGATGTGGCTTCATCAGTTCGTCTCGACTCCACAGGGAGGACGATATTTATCGACATTGGAGAACGTCGCCCGAGCAGTGACCTTGGAAAACGCCAGTCGGAGCGACGGGCGCGACTTTCATTCCAGGTGGCAGCTGAGAACAACTACTGTGGTGGGAAAATTATGAGTTGTCTTTAGTATAAACGAACTAAATGTGGTGGTTATCAATGATGGGTTAAATAATGATCTTTAGAGCAAACGTCTTCCATGTAGTTTTCCATTGCAGAATCACATGTCGACGGTTAGTGACACTTAGATTTATTGTCGTTATTGTCAGTACTAAGCTGCAAGAAGTGCCTTTCGTAAAACTAAAAGGATAAGCAAGCATAGCATGCACGAAATTACATGAAATAGCATGAAATTGCCGCGTGTCTCCAACGTTCTCAAGTGAAATCGGCACTGCACTTGCTTTCCCTTTTGACAACATTCTTATCGGTGCTAAGCCACAGTTGATGCTGTGTCTTTTCAAACGCTTCAGTGTCTCCCGTGATCCACTATGGCTAACAGTAGTATTGCGCTTCTATTAATCCTCTCTTTTTTTATTTGCGGGTTTTTGTTTTTTCGCGTCCTAGCTACGCACCTAGCTCACTAATTCGTTATTCTGTTTCTATTCCTCAGCCAAGGGTACACCAAGGAGCAGCCAAATGTTTGCTTCGTCATCACTTCTTTCTTCCAGCATCCCTCCAGACACCCTGACGCCATTCACGAAGCAACCTATTACGAGTGCATTTCGCGTGAGTACACCGGTTGTCAGAAGCTGTTTCGCCGGCTAATTTTCGGTGGCCGGGGATCCGGCTTGCCTTGATAGCCGGGCTACTGAACCACGCAAGTTAGGACGGTTCGCTCCTCTTGTTCGCTCCACTGAGAGCGAACAAGATGCACGGTGCTCTGCACATGCGTTACACGCCTGCTCGTTGACACGGAGGCGGTCCACGATTTTTCTTAGACGCACTTCTCGACGGCGCTGAGCGGTGCTTGCAGTGCGGTTCTCGCAACAGGGGCAACAGCGACGCAGAGAAACGCACTTAGCACTTGTCTTTGTTTCGTGAGACATTAATAGTATAAGTATAAAAAGAATAAACGTGCCTTGTTAGATAGTTCGCGCACGACAACGTCCCTTGCTTTCCATATTTAATAATGGCTTGCTCCAGATACGCGGCTTCTTGCAGGATGATGCTTTTATTTGCAGCACGCTGAGCCGAAGAGAACGCTTCTCTGCCTTTACGCGGAGGAGCGTTCGCAATGCCATTGCATTACAAAAACTCAAGGCGTATTTCTTATTTTTCTGCACTCTTTACTTTACGAATGCTTTCAAGCCCACTTTGATTCCGGAGTGGCCACTATCCCCAGCGTGTCGAGCCGAACCAATGAAAATCAGTTGTATTGTTTCACTTTATGAGAAACATTCTGTTCACCTTACAGAGTACATTTTGGTGGTGTATAACCAATTCTGTCCGAAGCGCGCAGATGCCTCTTGAACTACGTACTTTTATTGTTAATAGACTCGAAGACAGGAAAACATGACAATGACAATGTGTCTGTGACGGAAGGGATCGTTTGACTAGATTGGGGCGTCGGCATTCGGCAGTAGATACTGCTGAACTAGGCTACCGGCTACGCTAACGTAACTGAAGACTCGGAGTCGTCGAACTACGACAGCCACTGACGACGACAAAACGACTATGCAGAAATTAATTGCACAATGTGCACTACAATACCACTCGAAAATTCTTGTTTGAATTTATTTCTGTTGCGATGCTCCGCACGTGTGATGCGTGGAAACGACATATATGGTCTCCTTTGCATATACTTGCAAGGCTCTGTTCCAGACAGGTGATACAGGTCTGCATCATGTCTCATTCGGTTAAGAGCGGACAGAACTGTGAACAGACAGACCTATGCACACAGGTCAGAAAGTTTCCCACGCTAAGGCTAGCGCATGTAAACGAGCAATTTCAATAAATTTAAACCGAAATTTTGACATGCTATAATTGTGCATGGTCCCAATGTTAACGTCTAAATTGACGCAGGAGGCTAAGAGTGTTAAAAAAACGGTGGCAATTGCTGAACGGCTTTAAGGACGATCAGAAAATACATTTCCCCGTCCCTGTGTGACAAAGCTACGCACGAAAACAGATGCGGTGGTGAGGAGAGAAGAAGAGGACGACGACTGTGCGGCCATTTGAAGCGCTAGGATTCGCGTCGAAGATCCCGCGGATTCCATGACAGGATCGTGCACCATCGCGAAGTCATCTACAAGGCTCGACGCTGCTGGCTTCTGGGCGTTAATATTATTTTATTCACATTGGCGCGCCCGCACGCACACACACGCACACACAGACACAGACACAGACCCACGCACGCACACAAACACACACAAATTGATTTTCTCATACAACCATCCGTTCGTCATCTTATAAGCATACAGTGGTTGTTGGTCGACGACCTATCAGTTATCTGACACCTTTATTTTCTTCTAGAATAAAGAATAAAGTACACCCATAAAAAAGACAAAGAAACACAATAATATGCATTCAAATTCCCCTTATTGTAAATTCTCGATAAGCGTATAGCCTTGCATGTATACCAATACAAAACAAACAAATACGTTAACATAAACATTGTCACGTAAGTATATCACATATACAATAACTCACAATTATCACGAAATAAATTAGTGTAAAATCGCAGCGATACTGCACTGATTTGCACCACTCCTGCACGATTCTTTGCTGGCGCTGTTCCTTTAAGTCGGGTGACCCCTGGAACTAAGCTTCGGGAGCTCCTAAAGGACACAAATACGTGACCGCGGGCTCCTGCGAGACAAGCAGAGCAAGCGCCTCAGAGCGCGAGAGCTGTTTCGAGTCTCTTTCGCAGGCGGAGTTCTTTGACTTTCGTTGTGTTTATTTGCTGCCATGTTTTTCGCTGTATTTCTGGCAGTTTTCTTTGTTTCGCGAAGGCGCATTCATACCGGCAGGGCACCGCGACACCAGCTATCGCTGTCGGTAACAGTCTCATGAAATCAGTCTGGAAGGTGCAGTTTTTTCTTGACAGTGGTTTACGGAGGATTTTCTCACTAGTGCGGGGATGACTGGCCATCACGGATGCCACAGAGCTTTTCTAGACGGGCGAAGAAATGCGTTGGGTTTAACTTAATCGCATTAGGTTCCACTAGAAGCGCGAACTTTCACTGTGAGTACAAGGCTGGTGTTTGTCTTGTTGGATCCGCAAAGGTTCAGCAGCGACTGCGTTGATATACAGCACGATGGAAACAACCACTTGAAATCTGTGACTTGTTCGCTTCCGGCATTTTCTTGTGATCATAGTGCTCCTTAGTGGCACTGTCCGTATCTTCTGATGGCGGTGAAGCAGGCCGCGTAGCTAATACGTCGCCGTCATTGATACTTATTCGCTCTTGCTCAATGTAGCTACAAATGGACATGCCAGCCGCGACCTCGTTTTCTAACACAGTTATTTCACCTCTCACGCTCCGTTTGTATTTCTTCATCAACCTGATATCTGGATACTTGTGACATTTCTCGCCGCAGACGTCCTGTGCGTGCAAATCTTCCGTTTCTTCAAGATGGTTAGAATCACCAGGTTCTGTCAACTGAACAAAGCAGACGAGGCTTCGAAACTGCGTTACCACAGTGTTGCCGTAATATTGGGCACTTTGTCCTCCGACGGCCTCGCCAGGTGGGTCAACTTCTGCTGGCAGCAATGGTGCTTCTGTGGTTGGGGCAGTGGTGCTGAAAGATCTGCGAAGAGTAAAACTGACCTCCTCTTCAGCTGGGAATTCGTTGGTATTCGCAACGTCGGTGACGTTATAGCGATGTCGCAGTCGCAGAGCGTGGTCGGTCCGATTCGCCTTTGCAAGCTTACCGACGTTCAGCTGCGAAGAGGAGCAGTGGCTGCTTCTTTCCTCGTTTATCTCACTAGCCTCGCCGTCGGACGTGGCCCTCTGACCAGACTTGTGATGGCGCCTGAGTTTCTTGTCTTTGCGAAACCGGAAGAGGCGTGTGCACGAGGTCTTATCGTCGCCTCCGGGTGACGTACATTTGATATTGGCGTTTCCTCCGAAATCCGTGACCCTGAAAGACGTGTTCGTATTTGAAGACTCGCCCATGCTGTAAAGTTGTGATGCATCGGATAGGGAGGGCCGCCGCTCAAGAAGAACCCGTGGTCCGTCGCCGTCGCTGGTGTTGCTGGAAGATGGCTGTTGCGGATCGCGGCTCCGTTTGAGGATGATGATATTTTTCCACAAGGACAGGCTCGAACCTTGACCGTTGAAGACAGTATCCCCGACCGGCTGATGCGATGTTGAACTTTCATCACTGTAAGGCTCTGGCGCGGCGCATTCCATACCCAAGGAGCAGGGATTCATTAGGGCGAAGGCTGCTCCTCGCTGCTACACCAAATGGCGCGGCTCCGGAGTTGCAATTTCTTAAACGATCATCTCTTCCTTCAGCTGTGGGTAGCCAACACGGTGCAGTATGTCACTCTCGGAGGAAGGGGACATGTGGTCTGTAATGGAGCACTTGAGATTACCGGGGCTACGGACACCATAGAGGATGTTACTCTTCTTCCTCCTCCTCAATGGCTCAATAGCAGGGGTGTACTACACTCACCTAGAACCACCTACAAGTGGTGAGCAATTTTCAACTGGTTTACGCACATGTTCGATGAAATCAGATACCAAAAGCTCGAGATATGAAAATGTTTAGCCAAGGAAGGCTTTCACAATTGGTTACTGCCCAACCTCGAATGCCTTCTCCAGGTTATTGTTATATTACCAAGCATGATAGCTAACAGGCGCGATAGTGCATGTTAGGAGAGTTCGCCACCTCTTCCTTGCATGAAGTGTATAGGATCTAGCCGGATGGACAAAAATAATAGCATATGACGCCGTGCGTCTCTTAGGGCTGTATAATGCAAAACTATTCCCCTCTGGTTTTATTCCAATTTCTTGACGTCAAATCTATACGTAACGGCCAACGCAATCATCGAGTGGTGACCCTCAGCATTGTTTGTACGTCCCAATCAGACGCTCTCCTCCTTCAAAGAAGGTCACTTATGTGAGATTTGAAAGCACATGTCATTGCCTCCTTGACAGGTTTTTCTTATCTAATTAGCTTACAAGAGGCGAGCACGGCGCAAAGTGGGGAAGGTCTCGGTGGGTTCAATTTAACGCATTGAAAGTAGAGAGGAGGGTGGTGGCGGCGTCTGCGATTGGTCCGTCTTCCCTTGCTTAGCCGGCCGTCCCTGGTCGAAAACCGCGGCGGCGTGCAATAGAAGTATAAAAATGACGGTAAAACGAATCATCAACGAAAACTGATGGCAGAACGTTGTCGCATACGACGACATTATATTGCCACGCAAAAAAATTTTATTGCACGCAGAAAAATGAAGTCTCCCCGGTAGCTCCAAGTATCCTGCACCAGGGCGATGGGCGAGCAGAATACTTCTTGTGTATCCGTAGAACACACAAGAAGGTTGCATGAAAAAAAAAAAATTGCGTTCTAAATCTATGAGTTACCTTTTGCCTCAAACCTGTCCTTTCCCTAATTATTTTTATTTCGTAGGTTCTATACATTTCTTCTTTTTGATGCACGGCCGAATACTCAATTACGCATTATTTGATTTCATTTATGGTCGGTTTCATTGGCATTTTCTGTAATAGTAGTTCAATAGTATTGTCACCGAGTCTTTAGGTTATCCCTCACAGTGGGTTTAAGTCATTGTTGAAGGAATCATCTGCATCATCATTATCATCATCACCAGCGTCCGTCCTGTGCAGTTTGTCGTCTTTAGCTGCGTAACCAAGGCTCATAATGTCAGTAACAAGCTCACCCAACTTTCAGGAGTAGTAACGCTTTAGCTTTGATTCACTGCTTCGTCTATAACCGGGATGTTATCCGATGTGTAACTTTCAGGCTTGTGCCAACTAATCCAATAATTGTGTCTAGAACTCTTTGGAGCATTTCTGCATCTCAATGCACTATATCTTTGTGTTCGTAAGTAGCCAATCAAACCTCCAATTCTTCCTCGGATTTTGGACCAGATAACACAGATTCCATGTTTATTTGTGCGTGAGAATGTTCTTCAGGTGTTTGACTATGCAGCAAACAAAAATTGACTGTAATTATACAGTCAAGTGACGCCAAATCGCGGTTTGAAAATTTTTTCTCGAGCATCTCTTGCAAATCTTTGTATCGAGTTCAGCATTGCGCAAATGTTTTGATGGCCACGCTCTCACTGTCTCACCAAAACAATATTCTCTGTACCAATGCACACACACACACTAAAACCACTATAACAGTTCATAACATACCTTACGTCTGTGCGGCATTTATTGATTCTAAAACAATGGTGATAATTACTTTGCGCTAATTTAAGCATTTAGGTTGTGTGCGTATCGGCCTTTGCTAGAAGGCACGTGCTCTGAAAGCTTCGATGTGTGCCTTAGAGAAAAATAAGTGCAACGCATGGCAAGAAAGATGGTAAAGCGTGCAGTGTGCGGGAAGTCCCTTAAGGTAGACGAGGGAACGAATGAGAACCGAGAGGAAATCGGGTCAATCGGCAGACACTGTGATGACGATTCTAGGCCAAACGAAATGGAGGATTTCCTGGATGAGCTTGTGAAACAGGTCGAAGAGCTCAAAAATTAGCTAAATATGGAGCGTGATGCACGGAAGGGGGTGGAAAAAAAGACTTCAAGCAGCCGAGGGAAAGCTGAACAGGGCTACCATCATTAACAAGAATGGTCATGACAATGGAACACCGGCTCCCGACGTGACATAGCAGGGAGTGTCGTCAAAGCATATAGAATGCGTGCAACGTGGGGAGAGGGTAGCTTGAAGATGCTGCATTTACCTTGAGGCGGCCACAAAGGAAAAGCAGGAACGCAGGCGTCAACGCCCCTTGTCATGTCCGAATCATGCGAAAAGGATAACAAAGGGAAGATATACCGGGAGAAAAAAATCTATGGTTCAAATACTGGTGCAAGCAAAGATAAAAGGCGAAAGTGAACGTTGGTTGTCAGAATACGTGAGAAAAAGAAGGCCGCACCTATAATATTTTGGAACAACATAAAATTATTAGGCACCAAGTCTGGAACCTTACAACAAATCCTAGAGGAATATGGAAACAAACTGGAAGGGGGCGCGGCATTAAATAACATCCGAAAAATAACAGCCGAATCTTTCGAAGTAATTGACGAGGTTGTAGTTGAGGAAACCAGGAGCATGAAAGAGAAACAGATGGAAAAGGAGATGGTGTTGACAAATTTTAACTGGAACAAAACCGAAGAGAAATTTCCTAGCGCACAGCCACAGGGTTAGACGAGGTTCCGGGCCCGTAAAGCTGATTAATGAACTAGGACCAAAACGTAAGGAAGCGCTGTTGAAAACAGTAGAAAAGAACTTTAAAATATAGACGAATACCAGACAGTTGGTGACAAAGTGGAATGAATTTAATTTATAAAGGTAACGGAAAGAGTGAGTGAGTGAGTGAGTGAGTGAGTGAGTGAGTGAGTGAGTGAGTGAGTGAGTGAGTGAGTGAGTGAGTGAGTGAGTGAGTGAGTGAGTGAGTGAGTGAGTGAGTGAGTGAGTGAGTGAGTGAGTGAGTGAGTGAGT
The DNA here is from genome assembly GCF_023375885.2 of Dermacentor andersoni. Taxonomy (NCBI): domain Eukaryota; kingdom Metazoa; phylum Arthropoda; class Arachnida; order Ixodida; family Ixodidae; genus Dermacentor; species Dermacentor andersoni. The sequence goes on from NC_092818.1 coordinate 168,822,161, forward strand.
GAGTGAGTGAGTGAGTGAGTGAGTGAAACAACTTTATTCGGTGCACAATAGATGCGAGTAAACTCAACGTTACCTGCCTAGACCCACTCGGGGGCCATCAGGTGAAACCTGACGGCCCTCTCGCAGGCCCTCTGGACTGCCAGGATTAAAGAGGTCTGGTCCTGGGCCCTAATGAGCTTATATAACTCACTCATATAGACCGTTGACCACTACATCGGTAATATACAGGTTAGCAATGCAGGCAATTAAATTAAAGCTGCAAGCATGGTCAAAAAATAATGGCATTTTGGGAGAACTTCAGAATGGCTTCAAAATAGGTAGGCGTCTGGATGATAACCTATTTGTCCTTACTCAGTGTGCTGAAATATCCAGAGTAGAAAGGAGACCGTTATATGTGTCCTTTTTAGACATTACAGGAGCGTGTGACAACGTAGACCACAACATGTTGTGGGATATTCTGGAAGGCAAAGGCTCAAGCGACGATTGTATAAGCTTTTGAGAGAGGTTTACTTATAAAATGCCGTTTTCCTTGAATGGGAAAGAAGGGACTGAGGCAGGGATGCCCTTTATCCCCACTGCTGTTTATGATGTACATGGTGACGATGGAAAGGGCGCCAGAAGGAAGTAGTAATATCGGGTTTAATCTCTCATACAAACATGCGGGTACAGTAGTAGAGCCGCAGCTTCCAGGTTAATTTATACGGACGACATTGCGTTGCTGGCTAACAAGCAAAGTGATATGCAACGTCTGGCTGATATCTGTGGACAGGAAGGCGAGAATTTAGGTCTAAAATTTCGCGTTAAGAAAATCAGGTGTTATGATATTTCATAAAAACAGTAAACAGACAGTGTCAATACAAGGCTACGAAATACCTCGCGTAAAAGAATATAAATACCTTGGTATATGGGTAAACGAAGGCACTAGTTATATGAAAACACTGAAAAAAAACACTAACAATAAAGGGGAAGAGAAATGCGGCCATAATGAAACACAGAGCGCAATGGGGATACAATATGTACGAGGTGCTCCGGGGTATGTGGAAAGGTGTAATGAATGGTTCCAGAACTTCATTTGAAAATGCGGTTGTTTGCTTTAAATCAGTTGTACAATCAGGACTCGATGGCAACAAAAGGTCAGTGGGACGCCTCGCATTGGGCGCTGATGGGACGACTACAAATGAAGCTGTGCAGGGTGATATGCGCTGGACAAGTTTTGAAGTGAGGGAAGGTCACAGTAAAATTGATTATGAAGAACGTGTGAGGACTATGGAAGTAAGTAAACGGGCTGGGAGACTGTTCAGGTATTTGTGCAGGAAAAACATTGATTCACAGTGGAGGAAAAGAACTAGGAAGCTTATCAGCAAGTATACGACCTGTTTGGTGAGCAACATGGCAACAATGGACTTCAAGCGGAAAATGAGAGAGGCTGGATAATCTCATGGGTGGCGGCAATGGAAAAGAAACCTGCTGTGAGTAACTACTTAAGAGGAAAAAATAAATCTGGAAAGAAACAATTTATAATAACTCAAAGGGAAACGCTTTACTTTTCGAAGTAAGATCAGGATGCCTAGAACACGCACTTATAAAGCGAGACACAAGGAAGAAGCATGTGCTTGCTGGAGCAAAGCTAGAGAAACGATGGAGCATGTTTTACTGGAATGTGAAGATACCTGCTCAGCAGTCGATTTAGGCACATCTGGTCTCCTTGAAGCCCTTGGGCTCAGCGAGAGCAGGGGAAGGTAAACATGTCCGCAATAGAGATTAGTAGGGGCCGATTGGAATATTGGTGGAAGAAAAGTAGAGAAACGACATACAGTGGTGGCGCACAAAAACAAAGTTCACAATAGGGGTTCAGAAAGTTTGGTTATGGGAATTTATCGTGGGTTTCTTTTCTTCCCTTTTTTTCTTTGTTACCATAGGTAGAGCATTAGGCAATATAACAACAAGAGCTTGGTGGCGCAACCCACCACCCCGTTCCAAAGGGAACGCTCATAGCATCCATTTATCCATCCGTCCATCCACCGATTCATTTTTTTTTTTGCGTAGAATTAGGTGATTTCTCTCTCTCTCTCTCTCTCTCTCTCTCTCTCTCTCTCTCTCTGCTAGTTACGACTACGACGCTGCCTCCTTGTCATCTCTTTCACCGCTACTTTTGTGCAGATCCTCTTACGTAAAAAAGTGGTGTGTTTTGCGTATGTTATGTATCTGTGTTGTGATCTATGCTATGATCTATGATTTCATTTTTCATCATACCCATATGGAGTAGCATGCTAGGCATTCTACCAGGCAAACCTATCCAGGATTCAGTAAGGACTCTCTCTCATACACACACACTTATGTAAAAATGAGCGTATGCCTTCTGTGTACACTCCAAGAAATAAATGAAAATAGAGTGTAGGAGAAGCTGCCGGTGGTACGTTTGAGGACTCTGCAACTATATCTCCTAAACTAGCAGAGAACGACGGGCGCACAGTTTTCTTCACCCATACTTGCGCCTCCTTGGTAACCTTATATTCAATTTTATCACGCTTATCACGCACGATTTGCTTAGTCTTGGTGTCCCGCGAAAATTTTCTCAGCATATGATGCTGAATATTTTATCGACTGGCACAGGATTGACCTGGCGAGAAATAATACGAATACATGCATTAACCTGGAAACTATTGCGACAGCGGCATTTCAGCTATTGAACGATCTGCCTTTGATCTACGTTCTACCTTTGCCGGTCTGCAGCGCTGTAAAATATTGTAACAGGTCACGTCCTTGCATTTGTTATTTTTACTTTTGGGTACATTCTTTGCCTGCCGTTTCTGCACTGACTAGTTTAAATTCTCACATAAAAGAACAGCAAACGTTTTATCACATTTTAGTTAAGCAAGATTTATTATTGAAATCTGCTTCCTTAAGTGCGCCATTGCAGTTTTGAGTTTTGCCTGCCGCGCCACATCACCACACCAGGACAGGACAAGCCATTTATCCAAGAGGAGCTTTTTTGCCCAAGGCACAGTCGTACCTCGTGACACATGTATTAAAACCAAAAACAGTGGTCGAACTAGGGATATCTTCAGAGCCAATGTTTCGAAAAGCAAGCCTGTCTTCGGAAGGCCCTGAAGAAGGACCTGACGAAGATAATAATCACTGAATTCATAAATCACGTAATTTCTTTAAAGATGAAGGGTCCTCCGTAGATTGCAGCGCCAGAAGCACGTAGAAATTACCCAATTCAACAAACTAATAAGACCACGCACAAGGAAAAGTAATGATGCCAAAACTGTATTCGAAATGAGTCCTCTTGACATGTTTTGAAATATTCCGTCTACTAGAAGTATATCTCACTCTGACGTGGGAAATTTAGCAGCAGACATCCGCGATGCCAGTCTGAATTTTCCTTGAAGCTTTAACAATGACTTTCTTCCTTCCGGCAGCCTTTGTCTTGAACTCTGGCTCATCTGTACAAGTACTGCATAGACTTTTGTTATAGTATGCATTCACACATAACACAGCGATCTGCGAGATGATTGCCTAGTTCTCTCTCCAAACATTACAGAACTGTGCGTGCAAATCGTTACACAATCACCTAACTTCAGCCACTTGAAGTTCGAATATATATTTATATAAGTGGACGATTGAAACAAATACCGAGAAAGGTATCGAGTAAGGTTTAAAGTTGTGCAGTAAACATCATTTCTTTTTCTCTAAACAACCTCATTTGCTTACACGAAAAATATCTAATGCTTCTCTTACAGTGCAGGCTGTTAGCGACTGCACTGCATTTTTCTGCCATGTTACGTACCTGAAACATAGCTTCTTCTGCTATTAAAAAGAAAACAATAGGGCTACTCTTTCACTGGCAAATGCAATCGATGGCTGTAGAATCGACAATAACGTTCGTCACTAATTGCACAGCTTCGTTATTATCGCAGGTTGATTACTGCAGTGGAGGTTTTTCACCTTCGTTTATGGCGCCCTTTTCTTATATATAGCCAACTCGTGCTCTGTTACTACACATCATGAAGAAATGTTGAGAAACAGCGCAGAAGCGGCTGGCGAACTGCCTCTGATTTGTTGAGTCCGGCTTGTGTGGGGCTAGCTGTCGTGCAAAGCTAAATGTGACAACCTTCATTGTGCTTTTATCTTGCTCAGCTGCCGCATTTCACTCTGACTCTTAAGCACTGACACAAAAACGAAACAACGCTCATCGTCAGCAACGAAACTTCTATTTGCAACTACAGTGGCTACTTCTATAGGTTCTGACACTGGCGTTATATAGACGGCGACCCGTCGTCGCAAGAACAGCGGTCAGGCCATTTTTATTCCTCCTGCCCCAAGGAAGGCTTTCCCGCAACCCAGGCGACCGATATTTTCCGTCAACGCGTTTGTGTCACTGCTTTCATTTATGCTCTGTCGCCTGGACACGTTGTGCAAATGGTGAAATTTCTGGCGGTATACCACTCCTTTGAAATCGTTCAGTATCGAGGATGACCGTGACAGCTGGGCAGAAAATAGAAAATCCAAGCTATTAGACTCTTGTCTTCTAGTTAGTTTGCTTTCAAATGTTTATTACCAAGGACGCCTCCCGTTGTTTTCATGGCCTAGAAATTACAGCGAAAAGTTCAGACATGGCCGAGAGTAAAGACGGACACAGGACGGGCGCTGTCTCACAACTGTTTTGTCATTGTTTCGCTGCTTTTGTTTCATACGACCAGCTTTTGTTTCCGCCTTTTCTTTTTGCGATGTAAGCTTTGTTTCGCGCATCGCTTATGGTCTCCCATGATGGCCGCATTCTGGCTTTAGCTGACAGCTTTTGAAATGGCCTCGACATTCCGGCTGTGACACCCTGACAGCTCTTGTTTTGGAGGAAATGTTTCTGTTGCTGCCTGAATTTGTAAGGACGCTCAAGCAACCGAGACCTACTGACAGGATATTTCATGAAAGCAAATGCGGAAATCCTTGGACGTGGCAGTGAGCGCTGCAAGTATTGCTTATCGCGTAAGGCTTCGTGGAATGTATTTTGAGGCCGAAGGCAACTGGGGAGGGACAGAGAATTTCCGGCACTGCGAACACCTTTGAAAACGCTTTTCTAGGTTACCATAAGCATAGAGTTGAATATAACCACATAAATATAATGTACCACGTAAAAAAAATTTAATTATGAGGTTTTACGTGCCAGAGCCACTTTCTGATTATGAGGCACACCATAGTGGAGGACTCCGGAAATTTCGACCACCTGGGGTTCTTTAACGTGCACCTAAATCTAACCACGTACCTGTTAGAATTTCTTTAAAATTTTGTTAGACATGACGTCATATTTGGTATGTAAATAGGCCCTATAGGCTTAAAGCGCAGTACCAAGGAACCAGAACAGCACAGAAGAGCGCAGGAAGATGCGAGACTTGGTGATCAACACTGTGATAAACACAAACATCCCTCGTACGACTACTGTTGATTGCGTACTAATGAATGATGTGAATCTCACACTTGCTGACGAAAGTTGAAAAATATAATGAGCCTTTTATTTGACATGACCACGTTTCTATGATTATGCCCATAATGTAGGCGCTGAAGTGAGGGGCAGCACATGCAGTGCTTGCAGATTTTTGTAATAAAGAAACTTTTGTGGCCCACGTTTCTTTTCACTGAAGAGCATCTTAAAGTGAAAAGAAAGTGTCATAAGAAGGTAGTATTGTTTTTTTTAACTATATTTAGCGTGTGTACGCGGCGCAGCTTGTTGCAATGTCGCATCCGATAGGGTGAATTAAATCAATAATTCAATAGAATTTCTTCGCTAGAGCCGTATCTATTTTAGCCACCAGATTTCTCCCGCGATTTCCATTAAAAGCGCCGTTTTGCTAATAATATTTTTAATATGTAAATTGTACGGTTTCACGAGCCATAACTACGATAATATTATGAGGCACGCCGTAGTGGAGGACTCTGGATGGATTTTGACCATCTGGGGTTTTTTCGGGTGCACACAAATCTGAGTACACGAGCGTGTTTGCATTTCGCCCCAATCGCGCGACCGAGGTCGAACCCATGACCTCGAGATCAGCAGCGCAACGCGTAGCCGTTAAGATACCACGGCAGGTCACTAGCCAATGGAGAATTTCAACCATATTGAAAGTATTTCAATCAAGCCAGATGAAAGGACACGGCGAAGGAAGATAAACACAGCTCCCATAATTTGAGGCCATAACAATAACAGCTAGCATCAGTGGAACTTATAGTTTAGTCGCAAATGTATTCCGCATATTATGCTCTTGGGCCACTTCCAGCGCATCGCTGCTACATTTTATGAACAAAAAAAAAAGTTCTGGCAACTGGTGTTGTGGGAGTGACTACTTGTACAATCGTTTAATTTCATTTTCAAGAGTTCTCACGAATCCCAATGGAGCAGCTTTAGTCTGATATAGGTTACAGGACGTTGAAGCAACCCCGCCACGGAATACGAACACTTCCTTTTCCATTTCTGTGCGCTCTTTCAGTTCCGAATACCATGTACCTGATAACTCAGCAGCAAGCTCTCTTGAACATGCAATTACTCTTGCATTAAGGAGTTAATCCAGCAGTACGTGGCATCTAATACGTAGAATACATCTCGCGCGTAGCAGAAAGTACAGTACTCCTGTGGACATTGCGTCTACGCGCGAGCACAGTATGAAGTGCTAGCAGCAGCGACATTCTAGGAATCGGTGACAATCACCGCAATTCTGTGAGGTCCACGTATTCGCGCCAGTGTATACGGGGTGCACCCAAGTTTTAAGCTCGCATCATAATGCGCGCCCTAGAAGCTTTGGGGGCCTCCCTTCTTGTGGCATAGTGGGGGATAATTCCCAGCCGTTCGTCTTCTTTCGGGACGATTTATTACACGTCCCGCTGTCACGCACCGCTGAACTTTTTAGGCCGGATTTCGCAACCTCCGCATCCAGTCGTTTTCACTCTGAGCCACCCCGCAGGTCCTGACCGCATTTCGGGGGCGAATTTCGCAGATGACTGTGGCTCAAGTAAAAAGAAATGCATCGCTGAGAGGATTGCTATTCATCGCGCGAGTTAGAGACGAATTTTCAGCCCTTGAAGCCAAATCCTATGTATCACGTTCCTTTTCAGAGAAGTGGAAAGTTCTGCTTTCAAATAATGGGTCGCCTGTTCCTGCGAAGTAAGGCATCCATTTTTCCGCCGTTGGTGCGTATACTGGTGTTTACCTACGAGAGTGAATTCAATGCGTTCAGCCAGATCCTTAAGAAAATGCAGTCGCCTTTTTTATTTGTAGAAAGTTCAGCAACATATTGCTGCGTGTCTTTTGGCTTAACAATAAGGTTTGAATTGACAAACCATATAGAGCAGCGCCATTCTTGCCTTCACTGTGGAAAATATAGATACAAAAATGACCGAGTTTGCTGCTTACCTTGGTCATTGCCACTAGTATATATACGCATATAACACACACAAAAGAAAACAGATTCATTGGCGTTGCGTAGTTTACAGGGTAATAATTAATGGTCCGTTATATTGTATATATTTTGAAATAATACAATGCGTGGAAATTATTACATAGCTAACAAAAGTGAAACAATTTAAACGAAAAATTACATAAGGTACTTACAGTAAAGATTGACAATGTCCGCTTGGTTTATTATACAATAATATTTACGTACCTGTGTCGCGCGCCGAATGTGCGTAAACCGCATGGGACGCTATAGTTGTTATGAAACCATGTATTGCCACAGACACCGTGGGTAAAAAAGTACAACCGTCGGTGTAGTGCTCATCAATTTATCACATTTAGCTATCGGAGGTTAACTGGCTCCTTGAGAAATAATTTATTGCGATAAACAACAAAACAGACGTCCTCCTTGTGTCGCCTCCTTCATTCATCCATCCGACCATTGACAAATAACTACAACTTCTTCATCCGACGATTCGACGATCCGACGATTCGCTGGATAGTCACTAAACTCGATGGCATAATCAAGCCACTAGAAACTTGCGTACAACAGCAAATGTTCACACTGCCGAGCATAAGCATTGGCTACCAACAACGAAACCTTGTGCCGCTTTCTGGAGGCGTTCTTCGCGATCACGAATATATATGAACAACAGCGCTGAAGACATTTGCGATTTAGATATCGATGGTCATGTCTGCTGTTGTCATTAATCCCGACACATCAAATCTAGTCAATCATTCCTGGTCGCTGAGAAATGGTCGTTCACAAACAGTAAGGGAGCTCTAATGCCGAAATTTCGCAATCGAATCAAATACGAATATTCGGGAAAGACGACTGAATATTGAATCAAATATAGAATATTTTTTCTCACTTCTAAACAAAGTGAAGTATGAAGTCCCCATGGTGCAGTCCCTTCGGTAGCAAAAAAAAAAAAAAAAAAACAGACGTTTATTTACGTTATTTTTTACATGCTTGTATTCCCGCTCCAATTTTGGGAACCTGTCAATTGAGGAGCTCGTAAATGAGGAACAACTGCTTCCAATTTTATGTCGCACCGAAACAATGACAGCAATAAAACAAGGAAACAGCGCGCGAACGCAGAGTGTTTTGTTCGTATAAGGAGAGAACTGTGGTAATACAGCACCGCGTATTGTTTTAAAGTTGTGCAAAAATGGTGAGACTGGTCAAATAATGCTTTGCTTCGCTTAGAACGAGACATGAAATTCGTATATTAGCTGTCCGAAACCGAGGTATTCTGGTTGCATGACTAGAAATTATTGAGCAAGCATAATGTGCCGCGTGCGTTAACTTAGAAACTGGTGCATCTGGGCAGTAACCATGACTCCTTTCTAAACAGAATCATTCAAACCAGTCAATGCTTGCATAGGTTTTCCTCCCTCGTGACTCTAGTAAGCGCTGTTATTTCCTAAATTCGAACAACAACAAAAAAAGAATACTCGACAATTTCGAATAGTGCATGGTTGAATCGAGTACGAATCGAATACCACTAGACTATTCTATTAGTGTTCAGATTTCTGAATTTTGGCATACATAAACAAAAAAAATGCGGATATCTTTATTAGCATTGAGGAAAATTGAGCGAAATTAATGAACACTAAAGAAAATGCAAGGAAATGCAAGAAAATATAAACACAGCGAGATGCGTCTTCACACGTTTGGGTGCATTCATTTCTTAAGGTCTGCTGTATTTTCGCCTGACTTTGTCAGAAATTGAATTGAATGTATTATGGAAACTCACGTTCATCCTATAATATTCCACTGAGCGTCTCGGAAGCTTTCCAATTTAGGGCAGCATGTTCCTCATGCGGCACGATATGAGTGCCCGCCAAGTGCCCGCTTTATGCACTCATTACCTGTATCTGACACCGCGTTGTTCTAGAGGAGTTAAGCTGGCCAAACTTTTCTAGAACGTTGTTTAAAGTTATCATTTGGTATCACCTGTGCTGAAGCTGCACCGTCGCTCCCAAAAGACAGCCGACACTTTATGCTGAACAGCCCTTATAGCGCACCGGCACACAGACAAAAAAGTTTACGAAACAAAAAAAGAGTACTGTCTGATTTTCTGTAACCTTTGTAAGTGTACCAGTGCGCTTCAAAATCTGTTCAACATAAACTTTAACCAAATATCCCTGATCGCCACCTTTTGACCAACATTTTATTGTGCGTAAGAACAGCATGTCTCAAAATGGCATTCGTGAGTTGCTCTCCGGTGGATTTAAATGGCACTTTACCAAAGCCTGAAAATTCAATTCTGTTGAGTCACCGACGAAACCTTAGGTACCCCCGAGCAATACCAGAAAACAAAGCATCTATCTTTCAGGGGACTTAAAAGAAACACACCTTGCTTATTACTCAAGTCTGGCATATAGGCTCTTGGTAAGAGTAAAGCGCACACACCCGTCGTTATTTAAAGGACGCCAATCTTGGGATTTTTTTCGCGAAGTCAAGTGAAACTGGCATTGCCCATTGCATTAAGACCTACCTTGGTGACCAATTGAGGCATGAACTTTGCAGTCGAGACGCCACCAAGTTGCAAACGCACTACTAACGGCTGTCCGTGCATGGAACAGCAATGGGGAAAATCTGTTCTTGCGATGTACTATAAGCATCCTTTCAAAGCATCAATCCCTCAAGTATCCGAAAAGCGAACCTACTTGTTTCTACGATTTATATAATGCGGAAACGAGTTGTGTTGGCATTCTCCATTGCGGCATTGATATTGCGCATGTGCGTAGCCTCACCATCCTGCCCAACACGATACGCTTTCTAATTATGTACGCCCCGCGGGGTCGCATTTTGACTTCAGGCCGCGTGTATGTATTAAAGAGTGTTCTGCGCTAACTGCACATCAAGGACGTCTCCTGTCCACGCAATCAGCAAACTTTGAAAATTGAATAAACCGCATCCAAAAACGTTTTACTGTACAAGGAAAACGAATCTCTCCACGAAAGCTTTGAACAGACATTTCTGATGGTATAGGGTGAGTCAGGTCCATCCCAACAAGCGCTCAAACTGATTCGCACTTCGCATGTATTCATTTAGCAGTGTTAGCATATCACGCAATATTCACAGCATCTCTCAGCGTTGAATACATGTCTTGTTCTTAGCCTTGCGCTGAACAGGATATTGCAAGCACGCGCACCCGCCTATAGCCTATGTCTTTAAAAATGGATGCGCCAAGTGCACATTGCGGGTCAGTGAGCACGTCCTTTTCGGCTTCTCGGGCAAAACGAGGAGCGCGTTTCAGGACTTCCTTGTTCATTACCAAAGCCACAGCACCTTGGGACTCCAGTTGCGTATGTCAGGGCGCGCATAGCGTTGAGATTTGGATCCTTGCATTTTCTGAAGGAAGGAGTCATTAAGCAACTGAGATAAGCGGGCTTCGACGTCAAAGCTGTGACTTAAGCTTTTCAATGCACTAGCGAGTGTAAAAATGATAGAAGGCAGTAAAAGTATTTAGAAACAATTATTAGACTATCCACCCTGTGTGCCAAAAATTTAGTGGCCAGCGTCATTCTCATAATAAATAAGAATCAGGATTCATTTGCGTTTTCTTCATCAAGTAATCTCACGCCCAAAATACTTCAGAGCAAAGTTTGTTATAATCGTAGCTACGGAGACATCCCCCAAGGAAAAAAAAAAACGATAATTTAGGAATGAAGAAAGACATGAAAGTGGACTTGGCAGCTCTGGGAACACCGCGTTACCTTTAACAACAGCATCGGCATGCCTGAGGCGCTCGTGGCTCGCGAATCAGCTAATAAGCTAATTGATTCCTCCGCTGCTCTTGGGCATGAGCGCTTCGGTGTGAATAAATAAACGAATAAGAAGAAAAATTAGAAGATAGGAAAGCCTGCTGATAGCTCATCTATTGTCCCTAAAACGTTAACCAGGAGGCTCAATGTTGTATTACACCCGGTAAATAGCTGCTTTAAGCTATAAAACCTTGCAGAGTGGTGCAGAATGAAAAAAATTATGCTTGATCCCTCTTTCAAAGGAATCGCTGGAACACAAAAGTGAAAAGTGTATTTACAGAAGCTGTCGTATGTTTGCTTCGTGAACTCAGGGTCTGCTGCAGCGAAACGCGCACGATTTACAGTTCGGCGACCGTGTTGCAGGTTTGCTTAGCGCACGGCGTCCAGCTGCCGAGTCGCTTCTGCGAAGGTATATATATACGAGGGTTTTGGTCCGGCTCCGCATCTCAGGCAGCCAGTTGAGTTTCGACGCGCTCAGCTTCACGAATGCGAGTAGCAGATTTCGCAGCGTACGCTGGCGTGTCTCTCGCCAGACAAAAGCGAGATTCGCTCGTCGACGTCGTTGCCTTTCTGCGCCGCTTAGCGCAGCAGTTTTCTTAGTTGGTACCATCGCAAGCGAAGCGGTAGGCGGCGTGTAAGCACTGCTGATGCATGTTGAAGCTGCGCTGGCTACACTCCGTAGGCGACGAGGCGACGAGGCGTCACAGGCTAATCGGACGCGAAAGACAAACCATGTGCCGAAACTGCGTCGTCACCTCAGCAGAAGGCCTACACCGCCTTCACCAGGCTACACCGCGTTGGAGCCTCCGCTACGCTGAGACTACTGAAGCTCTCACTGTCGGCGCTCGTTAGTGTTATTGGCAATGGTGCCGTGTTTTATACTGTTGTCTTGTTGATGTTGTCTGTTCCTAATATGTGTAAATCTAGCTCACTTCTGAACAACTGTAGAAAATCAGGCAGTCATGCAGCGGAAAGCATCTGCAAAATAGTTGCCGAACACCTGTGTGTACTCATTTTTCCTCGACCGTCAACGCGCGACAGGTTCGCCGAAAGAAACCCGTTTATCTTTTCGTGCCGCGTAGCTGACGGTATACACAGGCGCAGATCGCGCCTGCCGTGTCGGTGACACTGATGGAGCAGACGTCTGCGCAAACAGTTTCATCGATCGCACCAAGCCAGTCTCATTGCAATATGGCTCCGGCGTGGCGCCCACCATCAAGAACAGCTTATTTCTCATGTGTACAGCGAAATGAGGCGCTTCGTGATCGGCTCCGTCTCCAACGCGAACGCGGGCGTAACCAGTCTATAGGGTCGGTGTCTTGTCCCACGTGCCCCAAAAGCTTAAGGGCGTAACAACAGGGTCTCTCAAGCTATGATGGACATGCGTGCGTGACACCCACTCTACGCCCCTACATCGAGTATGCATTAAAAGCACAGGGGGACGTCCAGCTGCCGGTAGCTGTCGCTGCTCCGAGGAGACGCCGGTAGTCTCCGGTCACGGTCTAAAGATGACGATTCTTCATCAGCCTGGCAATCCTATAGGCCAGACAGCGCATGACCATCGCTGAGGTGCCCCGAAGAGGCACGTTTTCTCGGGAAATGTAAAACATGGCGGAGGTATACGGGGGTGTTAAGCCGCCTCAACGAAGGCGGGAGCAATGCCGTCCATGGTGTAAAACAAACCATCGTGACGCATGCAGTGGCGCTGCGCTCGTCAGCAAGACTATGGCGTTGTTGCAAAATCACCTGTCGGTCTCGCCTGCTCACGCTGTGGAGATAAACGACTCTGTTCGTGCCAATGGTCACGCGATCATTTGGATCATTAATTAACGGGTGCTATAAGCTATCTCGTATATCTCATGCTTTGTAACGAGTGACATTTTAAAAATAACTTCTGCTGAACCGTACAAACTCATAATTCATGAGCATATGTCAAGAACAGCGTCAGTTGAGGATGAACCTAAAGGGTCGCAGTGGCCTCAGTTTCTCAAAGTGATATATGTAGCTGGTGCTGGAGTATTTACAGGCATCGCGGCACCTGACTACTCAACCAAGTTTCAGTGCAATTTAGCAGGTAAAGGCCAAGTGCACAACGAAATATCACTTGGGTAAATTGCCTATAAATTCTTAGCTTATACTATCAATGTAATTTTGGCGAATCCGCTGGGCTGGTAATTGTCTAATTTTCTCATTAGATGCCTTGATATAGCATCTAAGCAGACGACGCGTGCACCTGGCGGTAAAATGGTATCGATGCGGATATGGCGAACGTTGGAGAACCGTACACGACTAGAGATGGGCAAAACGGCTCACTTCAGTGAGCGGCGCGGAACATCTCAGCTCACTGAAATGAACCGGTTCATTTGAACGGCTTGCCAGTTCACTTAAATTTGTAACCTGTGTTATGCCGCGCGGCGTCTCTGCCCGTCTCGTTTTCTTTTCTTTTTATGCCAGCTCGCCCCCATCTTCCCTTCTGCATGTACCTTTCATTTCTTTTCGTTTTTTTTTTCTTTTTTGTTCTTGAGCGCACACGCGATACTGGCGATCATGCCATCATGCGCCAGGATAAAAAAATAATGAAGTCGCGTTACAACACAACAGATTATTGCTCTCGTTTTATTGACGTGCTAATGATGCAAGCTCGGAGTATGCACAGAAGAGGATTACAGGGGCGATATTTTCATGACTACACTAATTAGCACAAATGAAGGCCGGGACGTAAACTGTACATTCACCTTCGTCTTCGAAGTGTTGCACCAGCGCACAATGCGCGATCGGTGAGAGTCGCGAGACATCGTTCGAACAGCGACAGGCAACGAACGGCGCCACCTTTTGCCAATTAACGCTTATTCTCCCTTCGGTTGCAGCGGTTGCCACACTATAGGACGCACATAAAACCAAAGGGACTGCCGCGCATACAGGGAGCGAGTACGAGTAGTCCGATTACTGATCTCTCAGATGCGCGCCCAGCCAGGCGCGTCGCTCGCTCAACCTGCGCAAGTTGACGGGTGTCTCTCAGGCGCGCTTTCTCGTTGCGCACGTGATTTGAGCTGTCGCAAGAATGCGGGCGCGTTGCGTGGCCGTCCGGTGCTCGAACACGTACTCGAGCACAAGCGATGGCTGTGCAGTAGGCAACGCTGGGTAGAGAAGGGCGGAACGCATCTTTCCTGTCCCAGCTTTCAGAGCGCAAGCGTGACCCCCGGCGCAGCAGGCAAGTGCGACGCGGACCAGCCAACTCGCACAAAGTGTGTAAACTGCAGTTGACAAGGCTGCACAAGCTACATTTCAACAGCAGCCACTTACCCATGCAAGATCTGCTCGGCAAACGCTTTCTCGGCATGACTATAAGTACTATGAGCCGCGATGGCGCACGAAAACCAAAGGTAATTTGTATTAAGGGCGATATTCTCGAGCGATCATTCCCGGTAGTATATCATCATTGAGACATTTCGCGCATCTCTACGCCGGACGCGTAAAAGTAGAACGAAAACGTTTCTGACTCAGCACCAGAAACGCTGTGAGCAGGAACCGCATGCTGCATTTGTCACGAAGGGGAACGCGATGTGGCGCACATGGTGTAGATGCGGCAGCACGCCATGCCGGAATGTGATGCCGCCAGAGCGAAATGAGCAAAACTTTGTCACGGCTGGAGGCCGCGGCCTGTCTGGCCGTGAGCTTACGCGCACTTAGCACCGGGCCCACGGCCGTGCGGGAGGGTAGACCCCCTCTTACCCGGCCAACGAACGTCAACGAACGGTGTTGAGGCGACTTTCATGCGATATTTTCGTGGTTTCACTTATTTTTCGCCTGTAGTCGTAGCCTGCGAGTGTTATTTCGCGATCATGTTTAATTACACGCATAGTGATGAATATAGTATCGTAACCGCATATCGAATCGGTAACATAATGACACAGCTCCCGTCGCAGTCTGAAAGATATTAACATATTCAAATTGCAATGAAACAAAAGAACAAAAAAATGCTGCTGACAAAGCTAAAAAAATTTGCAGTCTCAAACAGGCTCCGTCAATAACTGCATGAAAGCAGTTATTGACCGAAACGTTAATTGACGTTCGTGCCGTTCGAATTGTGCAACATAATTTCCAGCAAAGTAGGAACCTTTCAATCGTACGCTAAAATCACTAACGGAACCGAAATGAAGCGGCGTTGTTCAGGCACATACCCAGGGGGGGGGGGGCGAAATTAAGCGGCATACCCTCCCCCCCTCCCCCCACCCGTCCGCCCATGTCACCACTCCTCACACACATTCCTAAAGCACCGACAAATCAATCTACTCGTCGGTCAACATTTCGCTGCCTTTTCCATCGAAAGCAGTACATGACTAACTTCCGTAGTTTCTGCGGCGTCCGTCACCTGAAAAAATCATGTGGTCGATCCTGGTGATCCTGGTCCAAGCTCAATGGCACATACTCCTGTGGCCTTGGGAACATGCAACGCACCCTTCGCGATCTTCGGGGTGGGACCACGTGTGGGGAGCGCTTAATGCCTGCTTCACCTCCGCCGTGGGTCGACCCGGCATTGCACTACCGTCGGGATCGGCCCACGTATGGGGGGGGGGGGTGCTTAACGCCTGCTTCACCTCCGCCGCGGGTCGGCCCGATATTGCACTATCTTCGAGATCGGCCTACGTATGGGGAATGCTAAGCCTGCTTTGCCGCGGGTCGGCCCGGCATTGCACCACAGTCGGGATCGTACCACGTATGGGGAGTGCTTAACGCCTGCTTCATCTCCACCGGGGTTGGCCCGGTGTAAGGCTATCTTCAGGCCGACCCGCGGCGGAGGTGAAACACTTTGCTTTTCGTTTGAGAGCTTTGACTGTCGTCAGCTTTCGCTGTCATGCTATCTTCACAGAGCGGAATGGTTGTCAATCTTTTCACTCCTTTCCGATGGCGGTAGTTATCGGCATCTCCTGGGGTGTAAAGGCCAGTTTTCTCATCGATTCGGTGCCCGCGCAATGAACTCGAGATGAGTTCAGTTGTCACCATCTATTCAACGATCATGCGCATCGTTGTTGCTTTAATAGTTCAACCTTTGTTTAGACTGATCCAGGGACCAGGAAAGGGATTCGGTTCATAGGCAGCTTGTCTGTATGCTCGTGGAACGAGTTGCGGCCGGAGAAAATGTCAGTTGCGTTAAACTTTTCCTTTTGCTTCATTATTTCCTCGAGTGACGGCTCGCCACGACACTAGCAGATATACCCGCGATATGGGTTAGAGAGGGTAGAAAATAAAATAATGCGAAACAGCATCCATCATCAGACCCTGCAATATGATTGTTACCTGTTAGCTCGTCTGGCTGTTCCTTAGTTGTACAGCACTTTTCGTGCAAAATTGGCAACTGGAAAGTACCCCACGCAGAACAGACTACATCACTACATGCCTGACCTATACAAAACATCATATTGCGAAAATTGCCATAGCACGCTAGACATGCATCACTTGCTCTGGCCGTGTGGTCGGACCGCGCAAACAAGGATCAAGACTCCGCCAGGCTACAAGAGGCATTACGCAGCACGGACCTGGCGGAGAAGCTCTGGGCCGTCCAGCGAGCCCACGATGCGGCCAGGGAGTTACAACTCCCGGTCCCAACGTGGGAGTAGCCCGCTCTATGGGACCTTGCGTCCCGTAGCTCGCAGGACCTTTCATTAAAGTTATTCCATCCATCCATCCATCCATTCGGCGAGCCCAGTCGCTGGTCGTCGAAATCTGATCTCACGAGCCAAGTCCATTTGCTATTTATAGATGAGTCACCCTACATTCAGATGGGTCTCCCTACATCCAGGCTACCTGCCGCAGCCAGGCGATATATACAGTGGACACCATGCTGTGCGGTGACGCCACGCTACGGGCACCGGCGGGGATTGCTGCGCTCCATAAATCCGGCTCCAAATTTGAATCCGAAATGAAATTACAAGCGGCAGTCACAGACGGTCGGTATCTTGAACTTTTCAAAATATCTGAACGTTCGCGCAGCCCTGGAAAATACAGGAACAGCTTCCGTTATATGCGCCTTAATTGGTGTTGCGCTAGTGAGCCCGATCCGATTCCGGCCGCAGCGACCGCATTTCGATGGGAGCGCAATGCGAAAACAGCCGTGTACCGTACATTGTGTGCTATTAGAGTCGTCGGACGATCCCACCGCTGTCAAACAGATGTAGGAGTCGTTGGACGATCTCGCCGCTGCCACCATTTGAAGGAGTAGACGGTCGTAGAGAGGAACTCGGTGAACAGGATTTATTTACATTATTTACATCTTCGACAAGACATACATCGACAGTCTAGCGTGACTCCCAAATGGAGCCCGCAAGACTAACTTACAGCAAATAGCTTACGAGCACACAGCTCACGAGTACATTTCGAGCATGACAACAAGCACGCAGCTCACTAGTACATTTCTAGCACGACAACTAGCACACCCTAGCAGCCGGCAAACGCTGCTTATAAGCACTTGGTCCCCCCTTGATTCCAAGTGCACGGAGACGTTCGTCCAGTCATCGTTCGACGTCACCGTTCGACGTCACCGTAGATGACCCGCCCTTTTGGAGGAGGCGGGCTCACATACTCGTGTTGCACAGGTTTCAGTGGTCCGGAGCCGACGTCAGAGTGGCTTCGTAGAACTCTGAGCCGTCACTGTTGACGCGGCCGGACAGCACATTGTCTGGTTTCTCGAAAAGCTCATGGGGAGGTTCCGCCAATTACCTCCCCTCGAGAACTCCCCTGAGCTGACCCCGCGCCACGTGGCTGCTGGTTATCCGCAGTTCTCTGAAGTGCGCCCCGTCCGGTTGGATTGGAACACGTGCAGCGGGCTGAAAGCTGCAGGCCGATCCTAACAGTGCACGTACAATAATTTCAGGTGATCAAAATTAATCCGGTGTCCTCCACTACGGCGTGCCTAAGAATCATATCGTAGTTTTGACACGTAAGACCCCAGAGTCCATCAGATATGAACATGAAAGAAAATGCAGTTTGGCCAATACCATCGCAGGTTAACAGGAGAGAGTGCTACTACATGACATCCCCACCAGATACCTGATTTTAAGACCAGAATGGCGTTTGCGAACGTTGGCGGTGGCACCATTTCTCCTTTCCAGATTTTACGCACCACCTCACATCTATAGTAGCCCCAAAGTGTTCTTTCATTATTGCTGCATTCTGCATCCCGTTTACTTTAACATTATCTTGGTGGGTGCCGTTTAAGTTAGCCTTTGCTTCGTATTTATAGTACTTGTCTGTGGGTATCACGTAATTACTTGTCTCTTTATTAAGGAACATAATTCCCGATTTCTCTGTGCTAAACTTGAGACCTAGATTTCTCGCTTCATTGCCACATATATTCGCAAGTATCTGTAAATGTCTTACATTGTCCGCTAGTAGCACTGTACTACTAGGTTGTCCGCATACAACAGTCCAGGAACTTAATGTCGCACCCTTTGGCAATTACAAATGCAAGGTAAATCAAATCTTAATTCACTGTTTTCCAGTCGTCTTTTTATGCCCTTCGCATAAAGTGTGGACAGTGGAGACACAGGACATCCTTGCTTCAGTCTTTGGTGAATTTCCACCACGTCATTGCATTATTGGTGTTCCCATACAATTTGTACCTGATTGCCTCTTCATACCTCCCTCAGCAGCGTGTGCGCAAAGCCTCACCCGATAGTGGTACCATGGTTTTGCTTGCATCGTGATGCACGAACGCCAGTCTTTCATGTCAACCTTCGTAATACACTGAATGCGTTACGGCACACGGCACAACAAACTATATATAATGTAGCAACATAAAACCGGTTTCGCAGAAAAACTGGTTATCTGGTTATTCGATTCACCAGTTATTCGAATTTTGAAACCGGACAACTGGAGTGGTCGGTTATTTGGTTAATAGTATCCGGATATTCGAGTAACCAGGTACTTGTTCTTCTGTATTTGTGATGAGATAACCTGTCTCTCTTGTATTTGTAATTTTTGCAACCGCTCGTACAAACCAGATAGCTGCTTCGGTTAACCTGCTTACCTTTGCTTTTTTTTTTAAACACCAAATATTCGCATTCAAATATTCGAATATCTGGCTAACCTGTTATTTAAACTGGATATCCTGAATATCCGTTTCTTGAAATCCGGATAACTGGCTGTCGAAACCGGATGGCTGGTTTGACGGATATTTGCACTATACAACATTAAGTGGTAAACAAGTACTCCGAGAACAACAGCTTTTTGCAGAGGTATTATTTGTTTCAATATTTGACAGCACACCGTGTGCATGACGGGTGTGCCTATGTGCTACTCGTCTCAATTTACCTAATGATCTCATAACAAATATCGGCACTGCTCGGTCTTTTTATCAGTAGCGCTATTTGTTGAATGAGAAAAGCGATGCAGTCAACAAAAATCTTTCTCAGGCTAGTCGGTGACATATGCTACTTAATGGCTACTTGCATTTTCACCTTAGGCTGTTTTGCCACTGAACACAACTTAGTCGTCCACTGACGGGGCCGTTGCATTGCTTAGAAGCGATGTTGCGTGTTTACAGTTTGTGATTTTACAATAAATGTATTGACTGGGCAGGCAGAGAACACTAAGCCAAAGAAAACACCAAGAGACCGGACATGCAAGCAAATAAGACTGACGAAAACATTGTACGAAAGGTTCACGCTGTAACATGTGTATTGGCTCCTTTCAACTTTCGCGTTATAAAAATTGTCAAGAAAAGATTTTACCGACAATTACGATACTCCTTAATGTGAAATTTGAATGCAGCTCTATACGTGTTTTCGCTTCGCATTGTATTGGCTGGCGGGCGCAATGTCTCGTGCGGCACGTTGCAAACACAGCGAGGTGTGGCGCGACTGCCTCGCTAATTGGGAAATCGCGAGAGGCAGCGCGTGGGTGCGATTCACAGCAACCGCCGCAGACAGACCTCCGCTCATGCATTGCTGTCTTCATACAGACGATGTGCGCCACTCTGGCGCCATCTTGCAGCCATAGTCGCCGCACAGTCAGTCTTGCGCGCTGCTATGGCACTGCGCTTTTCTCACGCTTTCACCATACCCGACTCCTTCGCCGACTTTCATCTCCCGCTGCGCTCCACGTTCACTTTCAACTTTGCTGCACTTATTTGCTCGGTTATGAGGTACGACGCCGCCGCAGGAACGGGCACCTAAGAGCTGCATTTTAATATGCCAGGAAGTCCCTCACACACGCACAAAAAGTAAAAAAGCAGGTATTCTGCACGCACTTTTTTTACTATTTTTAGCAGTTTGTTCTGCGATGGGAAATAACAACCAGTGCTTTATGCACAGTGATGCGAAAGACTTTGTCAGGCACGCTGCACCGTGATGTAAGCAAATTACAACACCTCGAGCGGTCGCATCTGGCTAATGAATAAAATGTGTCAAATTTGTGGACGCGGTAAAATTTAAACTTTTGCAAATCTAAAGCTATTGCTATAAGGGTTCCGCCTGAAAAATAGTTGTGCAATCTGGAACTAAAACTGAGAGACGGTGAGAATATTTCTATGCATTGTTGCAGGGCGTGATTGCTGGTTTAACTTCTTATGATGCATGCAAGATAGCTTTTATATAGGGTGTCCCACGTAATTTGAGCCAAACAAAAGATATGTAAATGCTGCGTAGCTAAAGCGTACTAGAACTAGTATTCCAGTAGACTCAGCTGGACAAAACCAAGGTAACATTGTTTGCTGTTGCTTGGAGATACTCAGATTTTTTTGCATTTTGCCTGAATACGTAATTAGTCTTCATTAATTTATCAACTTCTCAAATATTACAATTAGATAAAAAGTGTCAATGAGAAAATTTGTAGATCAACATGAGAAACTCGCAATACAGCTTTCTATTGCTCAATAAGCGCTACATGAAAGAAGCCCATAAATACATCCGAATTTGCCATGCGATTAGCTGTTTGAGGCACTTTGCGTTTGGCTCGTTACGTGGGACACCATATATATATGCTATCTATGAACCTCATAAAACCTATGTTATAAAATTCAAGTAATTTTGAAAAACCGATTCCAGTAATTCTATTGTGTGGTATACCTTCTTTTACACCACTCATTTGCTTTCCCAGATTTTTTAGAACTTTCCCGTTTCTTTTCTATAAGGCTGACCACTCATTATGCATTCCTTTATTAGAATTCCGTTTCTTTCGATCATCACTTATCTTTTCTGTTTTCCTAATACCACCAGAGTCTTCGACTTATTCTCCACAGTGGGTTTTCAACATTTTTTGACAGATAATGCGCATCATCTTGTGAGCGTAAAGCACCCATGATAAAAAAAATGAACTGGCCAATACATAACTACAGAAACAAGGAGCTAGGCATCTGTTCAGTGTTACTGCACCTTGACGAGCACTATATGGAAGCTGCTCGCCACAAGTGGTTAAAACCATATAGATTCAGCACCGAAAAGTGTTTCCAAACGGCAATGTTCCCGTCACTGTTCACATAAAGGCTGTGTAACCAAATAGGTGGTGTCCAAATCCTCACCCTAGCAACAGCTCTTTTGGTAACAAAGCTAATGTTGAAGGTTCAGCTTTTGCTAATTTTATGTGCCACAAGCAATTGTGGGAGACAGAAACGCATCATAGATGGAATGTTTTAGACATGTCCTATATATGCCTTGGTGACGGTAGAGTGCTACAGTGCCACCCAACGCAGCTGGCACATCAGTGCACATTGTAGCCTTGGCAACAGCGAAGGGAACTACCGTGCTTGAGCACAACATACTTCCCTTTATAATTGTAGATATATAAAAAATGCAGCAGCACATGCAAAGTGTAAGAAGGCATGCACACATGTGCCAGCAAATTGCATCTGATTCTCTCTCTCTCACATTCCTTCTTGGAAGTCGTGGTGCAACATTCGCATTGCTCTGTCAGTGTCATGGCGTGGATTCTGAAGAGGTATTGTTTGTGCAGTGCTAGCATTTCCCAAAGCAACATGTCGCCAAAGCTCTAAGCAGAGCACAGAGTAAAGCAAAGTCCGCACATTACAAAGAAAAAACAATTTTATTGTAGTAACAGAGAAATAGAACACTACATTTGCATCGGGTTAAGCAAGTGCAATAAATATCCAGCTGTAGGAGCCAGACTCTTGCAACCCTTTCCTTCCTTTGTTACTCACACAAATAATTTGTTCCCAACTCTCACAGAACAATCAGAAGGATTAGAAATTTGATTTCTTGCTTAAATATGGCAATGGTGAAAGCACACTGCAAATAAGCAATACTAAAATTTTCCAAAACAGGCAGACAAAAATGGAATGCTGCTAAAACTCTTCAATAAACTTATGTACTGGGTTACAGCCTAGTCAGCAAGCACAGGTTTACGACTACAGTTAAATGGCTTGCATTTAATAAAAATGGCCAAAGTCCACATAAGCTTGCAGTGCATGTTGTGCTCCCCGTAAAAGCATACAACAAAAACCAGAAAACTGCACAATATGTGCAATACCATAAACGAATACATTTCATTTGGCTACTTTGTAAAAACAACTGACGGTCGCAACTTGGCACTTGGAACAGTTCATTAGTGTTCAATTCTACGAACTGTTCATTTGTGAATTAATTAGCACTAACCGAAGTGGGAGATAACAAAAATGATACCAAACAATCACCATTATGCATCCAGATTAATGGACCAAACACTTCCTGAGGATTGTGCTCTCCAGGCAACCAAGGGGGAAAAAAGAGTAATTCATTGCAGAGGATAAATTGTAATTGATAACTTAGTATGTACATAAAATCCATTAGACATGTTTGTTCATAAATTACCAATAACTCATTTTCAGACAAGGAAAGCATATGCAATTCAACTAAATAAAATTTTTTAAACATCCAGTTGTGCCTTAACCGTGAGATGTCTCATACCATTGGAGTGACCAAATTCAGTATGTTACAGCTGGTCGATGAACAGAAAATGGAAGAGTTTCTCGAGACTAAATACAGCACACTGAAATTAAAGTTCATCCTGGATTGCAGGAACAAGCAGTTGCATAAAGCTGTCCAAGCCTGCACAGAAAGGTGACAAATTCTGGTGGCACATTGACCCGCTGCACTTGTTCACATGCAAGGTTCCACGTAATTTCCTGGAAACAGGCCTGTCACACCATTCATGACGCCTTCATACCAGCCGTCGTCATTCTTCTTGATAACGTAGATTACAGAGTTCTCAGAAAAGGAAAGCTCATCGTCCTTGTCAGCTTCGTAGTCGTATATAGCAACCACTGTAAGTAGGCAAAGAAAAAAAACAACGGGAGTGTTTAGCACAGTTGAAGACTGCACACATTAGCACTAATGTAACACAATCATTTGCCAATTTTCTTTGACCTGCTTGATTGCACTTTTATGTGGCACTTCCACAAATCCCGTAAGACCAACATCTGAAACTTTAGTCGCCATGTGACTCCTTGCTCCATCTTTTGAATGTGAAGTGTGCACTTAATGTTGCAAGTACGGCAGCTACAAAAAGAGGTACCACTCAAGTCATAACCTTCGTTGGCCACATTTGTTGGCTTTATGAGAGCGGTTTGGCTAATACATAGTGTCGCTGACCGATAATTTGGACCTTACAGTAACTGCCAAAAAAGTTTTAAAAATCGGATGTCCTAAATATAGGATTCCCCAGAAAATATTACTGTATGTCCCAGGTGGCCAGAAAAGCTTGTCAACATGTTGCTGCGCACATATACACATGCCTGCAACCTGGGGTGGTTTTCTCGAATGATAACTTTCAGGGATACAATCCCTTTTAGGAGATTTCATGTCACGCCACACTGGGCATGTCCAAGCAGATGGCCGACAGCATTCCTGACACTGCACACAAGCGCCATCTTGAAAAGTGACAAGAACGCTGTCGGCAGCATACCTCTCGCCGGTTCACGCAATATCTTGGGAATGTGATTGCTCGAGATCATTAGTGGAGCTTAGGGGGCAGTCTCAGTGGAGCTTAGGGGAGAGTGAATTGAGTTGAACACACATGATCTCTCGTTGAAAACACCTATTTTTATCCTGCCTTAGGAAGATTTTCAAAATTCAGGCAGTAACCATAACTCACCAATGTCCGATTGCAGTATTTACCCCAAGGATGACTTAGCTTAAACTCGATAATTCCCTTCATCCATTGGTCATTCACCATCAAATGTCTCTCCTACACCTGTTTCACAGGTTAAATTAAAAGATTAAATTAAATTATAAGGTGTTACGTGCCAAAACCACAATCTGATTATGAGGCACGCTGTAGCCCTGGGGGACTCCTGAAATTTTGACTACCTGGCCTTCTTCAACGTGCACCTAAATCTAAGTACATGGGTGTTCTCACATTACATCTACAGCAATAAAATATCAACATTACACCTTTTGTGCCCCCCTTCACATGTCATGCAAGCTACATAATCGCTTCCACTTCATGCGCATCTTTGGTAATGAATGCATTTAACACATCCACAAGCCATCTGCATGTGGAATGATCTTCCCAATGATATCGCCTCTGATAACCTGAAAACATTTTGCCACAAGCTTGAAGTACATTTTTTGCAATAGCACTCTAACATGGTTCCATCTTTATTTTTGCTTTCCTTATATTGTGACGTGTTGTGTAGCCTTCTTCACTTGCAGTCAAACCCTCTTTTAGTGCTTATTTCGCAAATGTATTCTGTTGTGTGCTTTTTTTTTGTTCACTTGGGTTAAAATTCTTTTGTATATTGTAATTTATTTCGTTGCGTTGCATTTTTCTTGTTCACTTGCTTTGTAACTGTTTCTCAAGAGTTTGCTTGTGCTTTCATTGTAATAACTACATCCCTCTTACTAAATGCCCTTTGGGCCTGTAAGGTATCGTTAAATAAATAAATAAATAAATAAAATGTAACGCACACCCTTTCCTTGTCAGAAAAATTGAAACGAAAATTGCCTGCACAGTGCAATCCGATAAGAAACAAAAACCACATTAGGTGCTCATATGCTTTGTCACATAACAAAAGTATATTGTGGCGAAGCTCACTTTAGGAAAGCAACCTCCATTATGCAACACATATTAGGCCCTTGCTCATTTCTCCTGCTAAAAAAATTGGGTGAGCATTAGATTTCCAATTTGTGTAGGAACTTTAATGTCCTTTCTATGTTAGTTTTCTACTTTAAACACATCGAAATGGGCGCGCATTAGATTCGCAGGGGGGGGGGGGGGGGGGGCATGTTAGAATAGGGCAAGTATTGCCAAATGAATCAGCAATGCATTTTCAATTTTTTTTCTGCATCTTGCTTAATTCAACTCGCCAAATAATTCTATCAATTTCAGTGGTCCCTTCAGGATCGAACTAACAGGGGTTGAGTGTACTTTAGGAAATAATGCGATATTGTGGCTACGTTTTCAGTTTGCGACCTGGCAAACATGGTTATATTTGTCACAGCACAATGGTATTTTGTAAGCAGTAGCAATACTGAGTTACACATACAAGAGTAGCACATCAGTGCACTTAATGAAGTCTTCCAACTAAACAATGAATTACTAGTTCGCTTAGACAACATTCTTCATGATGATATTGTGAAGGTGATTTTGGACAAATAACTGTCCAGTTAACATTGTGCAATACTGTACAGGACTTATTGAAGTCAGCTGCCCCTTGTAGAATATGAACGAAAGTATCAAAATTTGCTTTTAACAAACATACTAAGCAAGTATGACTTTCCCACCTAGCTACTAACTTTAACCAATTATGGAAAGGCATGATTTTACTTTACGAGCCTTCTGCTCCAATGCCACATTGCACATTTTTGCATTTCTAAGCAACTCATAACAAATACAGGGCTTGCCATAAATACTGTCACACAGTTCCTATGTCATGTTTACACAAGGAGTAAAATAGCCAGAACGTTTTGTGCAATACTTGTGCAAGAACGGACATGTTTATCCCTAAAAGAAAAATGAAACACAGAGAGGCACATGAATTATGACACCACCCATGCTGTCGTTCTTGTTCCTCTCTATGGTTGATAGTTTCAGTAGTAAACATGCTTTTAAGTAAACACTAGCTAGGCCAGGAACCAATTCTTATCCAACACTTTAGAAAATGCAGTAGACTTCCATTAACTCAAACCTGATGGGAACGACGAAATTGATCCAATTATCCAGCGGGTTGAATTAAACAAGATAAAGAAAAAATGGCAAAACACACCGCTGCTTAATTTGGCAGCATTTGTCCGATTCTAACATGCCCCCAAATCAAATGTGTTCAGACTTTCTATATGTCCAAAGCAGAAAACTAACACAGAAATGATATTAAAGCTCCTAAGCAATGTAGAACCTAGTGCGCACAACGGTAGCCATTTCCCCATGTCAGCTTCACTGTATGGTTCTTAAGTCAGCTTTGCTGCAGTACTCCCAGTTATGCAGTAAAGTGTACAAATGCCACATAGGCGGTTTTGGTTTCTTGTCTGACTGCACTGCACCAGTGATTGTTGGGAAAAAAAAAAAAAAAAGGTCACCGTTAGAATCAGGTAAATATTGTAATGAGACATTGTGAGCTATGGTTATTGCTTGAAACCTGGGAGGCTGAAAATAGGAGTTTCTCACGGGAAATGATGTGTTCAACACATTCGCTGTTCCCTAAGCTCTGCAAAGACGGACACTGCCACTAAAGGGACCGCTTTTGGGGTTACCACGGGGGGTCACGCGCATGCATTCTTACTGGCCAAGTTCGAGTTATCTGGCGAACGCCAATTTTAGGATCGAAATAATGAATGTTTGGAACTATAGAAAAATGCATGAGCACCAGCCAGAACCTTCAATCAGGATTGAATTAACCGGAGTCAAATTAAAGGCCGCCAACTGTAGAGCCACATTTGCTTGGCTCACATCATTTAAATGCTTTGGGTACGCTTTTGCCTTAGCCAGCGAAAAATCCTCTCCAGCGAATTCAGAGCCTTGCTAGTACTGCACTGTTTTGTTTGCCTTCTCCCCTAGACTGATCCACACGGAAAGTTCACTGACTTCAACATGGGGGAGTTTGCCAGCCACTCTTCAGCTCGAATGAAGAGGGGTAAGAGCACGACACCACTGCTGGCTCTGCTTGGATTTGCCTGTAGGGGCTCCGTCCCGGTGAAAGGTCCAGGACTGCTCGCCGAAGTGGGACTGTGACAAGGGAAGCAAACGAGGCTGTAGCATTCCCCGTCAAAATAGAATTCCAATGTCGACATTGGCCCCATTTGCATAGAAAGATGGGAGTTTGGTTCATGGTGGCTATCTCAGCCCAAATCATGACAGTTTCTGTACTAGTGTCCCAGATAGACAAAAGACTGGCTTTGTTGGAAAGCTGTGACTGACAGCAGTGCGGGTATGTAAGAAGCACGTGAGAGTTGGCTTGTGCTACAAAAATATTCTTGCCAGAAAAGATGGTCATCATGTGGTCATGTGCTCCCATTATATGGCCCGTGCCAAAAAACAGTGAACACTCTTCTCATCTTCCTTTTTTTCTAAAACTCTCGGAGTCCATGCCTTCTTGCAACTTGTAAGACAGCATTTCGAGGTTCTGTCACATGATCCTTCTAGGTGTCATTGAAGCCATACTGAGCACCAAAAGTGACTGTTGTCACACTCTTCATTCACTGGTATTGAAGTCTTTCTTGCAGTCTTCTGAAGCTCAGGTGAGTTCAAGAGAAGTTGCTGCAGGACTGGTCCTTGAGTGTTCCACACTTGAGAGCCCAACATGCAATCTTGCAGGTGTTCTAAACTTGCTGTGGTCTCAGGAACAGCATGTCATGCTTCGATAAGAAACAGGATTGTGGACTTGAATATAATTTCTATAAAAGTCTATAAATACACACGAGCAAGCAGAATAAAGGAAAGCTAAGGGCAGGATTTTTTTTAGTTCCGACTATGTGAAGCCAAAAGACAATGAAGTAAGGAATAGCAGAGAGGAAATTGGCCATTATTTTTACTAACTGTAATTTAAAGCAGTAACGAAAATGGAAGTGACAGTGGGCAAAAAAGAAACAACTTGGCACCAACGGGAGCCAAACCCACATCTTCCACATTACACATATAATGCTCAACCATTGAGCTACCGTGTCGGCCTTTCTCCTGTCAACTTTCTCAGGTATTGTGCACAAATACAAGATTAGGCATGGCCATGCGCTAGCCAGATTAGTGCTAGCGAGCACCACTCGTGGCCATGAGTGGCACACACTGAAACATGTGAAATTCAATCCACATGCTTGAAATGGCCAGTTTAATATACAAAAGAGAGAAGGAGAGACTTCCAGGGTGTCTACCAAGTTGACATTTTGAAATTCCCCGAGCTTTCCAGGTTTTCCCTGTGTGCCTTTGCAAAATTCCCTGAGTGACGCAGAACTATGTTTTATGTCAAGACGGGCTGAAACCATGTCGCCTGATGCTGTCACTCTAGTAAGCATATGAAAAAAAATTAAAAAAAAAAAAAACGACTTAATCCAGTTTGAATACTAAGGAGTAGTGTTTATGTTATTCAAAAAGAGAATGGAAAGGAGGGGTTAGGTAGTAGAATGCACAGCAAATAAAATGTCTTCAAAAAAATTGCAAATCAAGTCGGACATCCTCAAATACGAATAAAAAGGAGATGCACACAGAAGCAAATATTTTCGAATATGAGCTATTTCTAACTGATAGCAAGCTCAGTGGTACAAGGCCCGAACTGTCACAATTAAGATTCTCTCTCAAGAGCTCGCAAGTCAACCTCAGCTGTCCTGACATACTCTCAGCCCGCGCACGACGCCTCAGTGTTGTGTTTCACTGCTTTAAAGGGTTTATTTTGGTGTGGATGATGGACACCTGCGTCTCGGCATCAGCCAACACATTTATTTTTGAGCTCAAGCTCCTTAAAAACGGTGGCAGCATGCTTCCTTTCCCGTTCATTCCTCAATGCATAGGTTCTTTCTGTTCTTGTCCTCCTTCCGCAACTCGTTCGCCTCACGGACCATTTGAAGCATCATCTTGGTCCGTTACACAGTCCACGTCCGATTTTTTGTACTCCCTAGGGGCCGCGAAAACGACCGAAAAATCGGCCAGCTGGAAAAAAATGCATGTCATTTACTGCCCTTAAGGGCTGAAACCACCACAGGCAGACTCTAAAACGCTCTGAAGGCCTGTCAGTACACGTATTAGGCATATGGGTGCTCATACTGTAACAGGAGATCCCGGATGCACGCGTGTATAATTAAGGAATACATATTGTGACCCGTGACAATTGCCCCTTCCGATGCTTGTAATGCTTCACCGCAATACGTTTGCGTATGCTTCATTGAGGCGAAGCTGACTTACAGGAACCAGCGTTATCCAAGGTACCATGCTTTCCGAGCTTCGAAACCAATTGCGAGGACCACAAAGGCGCAGTCGGCGCCATTGCCGACAGCAGCGAATTCTTTCAATGAAAAACACGGCACCCAACGGCAAGAAGCTACGTCTAGCGTTGTCGCAGTGGTGGCTATGGCTGCCAGCGGAACTGCATGCGAGAGCACTGGTTCGAGGCGGCGAGGTAATCAAAACGGCAGCGGTGGTGGCTTTGATTAATGCCGCTTCGGACCTGTGATCACGGCAAAGAGTCCGGAAAATGGGACGGCGAAGGGTTCTTGCATCCGAAATTTCAGACGTTCAGATACATTGACTACTATATGGGGTACGTGGTGGCGCCGCGATGCTGTCCAAATTATCGGGCATCCTGAAAGTCGGTCGTTGACTGTACACTGGAAACTCCTCCAGCCGACGACCGGGCGTCAAAGAATTCATTAGGATTCCTGTCTATTACTCAAGCCAGCATTATCGCGACTCTCGACCCTTTCAACAAAATTACTGCCAATTTTCCCTGATAGAGGCACAAATTCCCTGAGTTTTCCCCGAGTTTTTCCAGACTACTCAAAATCCCTGAGAATTCCCAGTTTTCCTGGTGAGTAGACACCCTGGATTTCAAAATCAAAAGAAAGCCAACTGTTTGTGCAAACTGTGTGACAGCAATTCTGGGGCACCCTGTACAAGTACTATAGTAAAAATGAGTGGAGCCCCAAACATGGGAAGCGTACCTTTCTCCAGGTAGGTCTTGGGTACAGAGTCCCGCTGGGCGTCCGGCCGCTGGTGCCCGTAGGCTGGTGGGGAAGGCGGAACGTAATTACCAGGGTACAGGGGCTCGGGAGGTGGTGGAGGGGGGAGCGGAGGTGACACTGCGCACACACACACACACATACACAAAGAACATTCCAGGCTTGATCAAGGTCGTCCAGGCAGCATGCACTGAACACACACTGTTCCACTGCCTTCCTCAGGTCATGCGGGTCAAGGACAGGGGAATCTGCAAAACTGCAAATCTTATGGAAACATGAGTCAGGCCAATGGTTCTACATAATACTACCTAAATCTGCTGATCATGGCCACATGCCTTAAGCACTGCATTCAGAAGCAAGCCGTGCATCTTTTCCAACAGTGTAGTCCTCTGACAGACCAGCAGTAACCATGCATCACCCTAATCAACGGTCTCAAGAGTTAGTGATTGCACAGTGCAAAGGCAAGTTTCAGTCTACTTGCATTCACAATCTTACGCTAAGTAGGCAAGTTAGCATTGGCTATTTATTAAATGCAACAATCTTTACAGCAGCCTTTTAGTGCACAAGCAAAAAACAATATTTCCAGCTTGTTTAGGGGAAGTTAGGACTTGCAGCAGTTTAAGGGTTGGCACCGTGTTAGCATAATAAAAAAAAAACAGATCACATCCAAATGTCACTAAATTTTGCCAGCACACATTTGCTGTGCCGGCAAATGTGTGCCGGCATCACACCTTGCATAAAGCCGCAGACATTTTCACATGCTATTAAAGTGCCTGAGAGCTGTGGTAATATAGACACATTTGAATTTGAGTTGAATTTACCACACGCGCCATGAACTCGTGGAAAACATAATGCCAAATTGCAAAAAGAAAGCAGCACAGTCATCCCTTTTGCATTCAGTAACCACAGCCTTTGTTTTGTGTGCCTTAAAGTAGGATTGTGCGAATACTGAATAGTAGATTTCAAATTGAACAAAGAAAGTAAAGCTGAATATTGAATTGAATATCGAATTTAGGAAAATTGTTAACAAAATTTAATGCTTATGAATTTTGGGCAAGAAAATCTGGGACTGCACGTACTCAGGAGCCTCCTAGCATTGCATAATAAGAATGTAGCAAGATATTGAACATAGGTACACATAAATCGAGACATATAGTATGATCTACTCTTTGAATTAAAGGTAATACCAAATTAGCATACAAGTGTTAATTGCAACTCAGTTATAGTATATGAAGTTCTGGAAAATACTTTTTTATCAACAAAATTTCTATTTTATACAATCAAGTGCTTTCTTCCTCTGAACCTAATGAATTAGTGATGCTCTCCTGTACTAGCTCAATACCAATGAAGCTCTCAGTTAAATAGTGGACCTGTATTGCGGCAATCTTATTTACCACAGAAAATTTTGCTTTGCTGGCACCAACAACACTGCCAACACCAGCAGTAAAGAGAAGGCATCATCCATGCTGTCTCATTGTCAGATTCGGTATGATTTGCCAGCAGTGAAAAATTCTAAAATCTGCAGGGTTATGGTGGCATTCCTCCCTTGTTCTTCTGCCATCAACACCAATGCATGCAACCAAGTCATGATATTTTCGCGCCCGCCAGGTAAATTCAAAGCTAGTTTTCATGGTGTATTGCTACAAACCAAGAAAAGAAAAAAGAAGCCTGACGTGCATCTAGGAATGGCATCAGTAACAAGAGACGACCATTCGGTGTGTCGCAAAGATGGTGGCCGTGAACAACTTTGTTGCCATCCCGTGCACTCGCCTTCGTTTGAGAGGCGGTTTGGCAGCTCTCTGAGTGTTGCACATCTGCTGCTTATAGATCTTTGTCGGTTCGGCACCAAACTGTAACAGCGAAACCTGACGAAGCAGCACCGAGACCTGATGGCCTAGGCAGTGTGGCTGTGATGAAAATCTGCCGCTGGCCAATGTGGTAATGCGCTACAAGCCGCCGCGAAATGCTTGCTACTAGTATGAGCAAAGCAAGAACAAGGTGAAAGCAGGAGCCAACGTTTTGACAAGTGGTGTCGAAACTTGTCAAAATATGTTAGCTCCTGCTTTCACCTTATTCTCGTTTTGCTTGTCGTCTTGAATTTCCATCTCCAACCTTCCCCGTGCTTTCCCTGGATTGCTACTAGTATGTTAAACAGGTGGCTCATCATGCGATCGGTCCCGAGGTCACACGTGCAGGTTAGACTGACAGCTGTTGAAGCGGCATGAAGTTCGTCGCTGCATATCCAACATGATCTGCATGTTTGTTGGTGGCTAATCAGCCCGATCTTCACACTTGTGGCGGCTTGCAGGAAATTGTTGCACAATGATCTCCCGGCCCACATTTCGACATTTATTCAAGGGCACCTTCAGGGTCCTTTGGAGATCATCTGGATACCTGGTCATGACGAACTACCGGGAAATGAAAGAGCTAATCAGCTCGCCTGTGTAACTTTGAACCAGGCACCCTGCATTCCGCGACCAGCCCAGACGAAAAGGTGGGCTCCCCTGCTTCTGCGGCCATATCAAGAGGCAAGGCGCAAGTTCCCCAAGCTCAGCAACGTGCTCACCCGTGAACAGGGTGTACTGATTCGTCAGGCCCAGACTGAAACACTCCCTACACCAGCACGAATGCACCTCCTCCACGGCCACTTACCTGAAGATCCCCCACTCTGCCGATACTGTGGCGACCACCCAAACACATCCCATATCCTCTGGTCCTGTGGACCACCCCCACCTCCCCTGCCTGCCCCTACAAATCTTTCCCCTAAACCCCATGCCGGGTGGCTGACAGAAGCAGCCAGCGCCGACGACCAATGGTACCTTGCGGCGTTTATCAGTGCTGCATTGAAGAATGCCGCAAGCGAGGCTCTGGACTGAGGGCCTTTCCACCCACACCACCCAACATAAAATAAAGTTCTTTCTCTCTCTCACACTTGTGTGCTGCTTATGTTGCCATTCCCTCTGTCTGTGTTGCGTTATCATTTCAATTGCTCCTGATGACCCTGATGAACCTTGTACCGGCAGAGATGGCCCCGCCTGACGTGGTACCCTTCTGCGAATTGCAGTGTTCGGGCGATGTGTGTGATCCCCACACCGACAAGACGTTGGGAAGCGGTTGCAGCAACAAAGTACACTACTGTGTCAGCTGGGGCAGCCCGTCTGCATTGCACTCAGCGGTCCTTTTTACGGTCAAAACTAAATGAAACTCTTGCTCAGGTGGCATCGAGCACAAGGGAATCGCGGCGCACGTGACATGTGGCACTACGCATGTCTCTACAAACCAAATACGTTGAATATTTGAAAAATCAATGGATATTCTATTCGCAAATCAAACGATTCAAATGTTCACTATGCTATTCGGTGATATTCAATATTTGCACACCCCTACATTAAAGGCCTGCTAGGTACTCTTCAGCACCAAGACTAAAAAACCAACAAAGTTAAAGAACAAAACAAAAATATAAGGTCCAACATTGCTGCAGACATTTTGCAATATCTATCAAGCTAAGAAACAAATTCACCGTACATAACCAAAAAAATCTAAGTAGTTCATTCAACAGCATGACCATTTTAGTTGTTGAGGAAACTAATAAAAATCTAGCAACGAGATACATGTTTCATGTTAACACAAAATAGGCACTATTAATATTTGTGCCTGTTACAGTTGACCTACAGGTAATGTCAAAAATGACAACTTCCAGTGCCCTTCAACGTGCATCTTCATAAATACTTGCATACTGGCGCGTAAAGGACTCGAAAAGCAAGCTCCATTTTCAAAATAAAATGAAAAAAAAAAAAAGATTTCCACTACACATTGTGATCAAAACGAATGGTGCATGTTGATACTAGTACATACTGTTTTGTCTGGCTCATCAGTAGAGAAGACTGCCATGCAGCTGCAAATGACAGAAGTGGAGTGCAGCGTAATCCGTGCATTAACTACTAAAATAAGGGGGAAAAACATGCATAAATAAAGGTTCTGCAAACAGCAACCTTGTCAAGAGAAACTGCATGAAGAGGATGGCCACAAAGAAGCTAAGCACAAAAAAAAATATAAAGTGATACCATAGTTCCATAATTGTCGGCCTTTAGCTTAATGTCATAAATGTCCCTACCTTTAGCTTACTTCAAGGAGCTTATTTACGCCAATGGAGCGAGCGACCCTCTCCATCAGCACACCCTTTTCCTACATGATGCGCCCACATGTTATCCGCGGAGAGTGGCGATGGCATAGTGGCTGCGGCACTGTGCAAGTAATGCATAACAGAGCCAATAAATGTTACTTCGTGCCGCCTTCCACATGCCTTCCACATGACCGATAATTCAGACTCCACGAGAAACGTAAATAAGTTCGAACTATCGCATGTCCAAAAAAATGAATGTATCTCAAAAAGATAATTTTATTTACGTTTTAAGGCCCCTGTACAATGAATAACTGTTCAATTTGTTGCTGCACGCACTTCCGCTTACGTGCAACCAAGTATGCCTGTATTTCTGCCAGTTTTGTGCTGTCGCTGTAGGCCGATGCAATGACTGCAGAGGCTCAAGGCCGCATGTGAAGGCTCCGGGGCACATGGCACATTGATCATCATCTGAGTTAGAGTCACTGTTTGATGGTGGAAGAACTTGCTCAATTCGTCACTGTTAAGTGCGGCACACGACAACACCGCGCTGCAGATATCTGCAATGTCTTCAAATGTAACGGCGGCAGAAATCGCCACACCGCAGCTTAGCGGGTGGCCAATGATGTCTACATTTGAGCATGTTGTGGTAGGCAGCAGGTTCAGGCTCTTCAGTTGTGGAGTCATCACAGTCCGACTTGGAATGAGTGTCGAGTCCCAGTCCAAACGACTCCAAGTCGGACTGTGAGGGCACCGCTGGTGCTACTTGACATGGCCTGTTGATAAGTTCACGAGAAATACTTCATGGAGGCAACAGAGCACTGTCTGGAATGCAAACTCGACAAACGGAATGGCATGAGCAGGCCATGAGTAGGGTTGACAGAAAAGGATGTGATGATCGTGATGTTGATGCAACCTATAATTCAGGAAAAGCCTCCAAGATCGGCATTCGCAGGTGAATCTCTGAAACATAGTGCTGCGACAAGGCAGGGCCTCAGGAATTACCATCTAACGTGTGATCTCTGAGGCCGTACTTGACGTCTCGTCAAGGTTGCCAGAGGAGATAATGGCGGCAGAGTCTGCATACGCTAAAGCCACGGACAGAGCCCGGATAACCGAATGTAGAGCTGGCGGCTGTGCGAAATATTGGCTGTCTTTACACATTGTCTGTGGGTTCGTTGGCGGTGCCGTGAAGCTGTCCGAATTACCGAGCATGTCCAGATTATTGGTGTCCGACTTATCATTCGGCGACTATTTAATTTTTTTCCCTCTACCGTTCACTTCGTTATAAAGAGGGTTTACCGTACTTATGCAGTTACAATTTAAGAAAGCTTTTATTTTTCTTGACAGCCGAGCTGTGGCTCATCACGCCTGACTCAATGACCAGATGGCTGGGCTGTGTAGGCTGGACTATCACCCCAACAATGAGCATGCTGCCGAAGAGTTGCTCTTGTCTAAGCGGGGGCCAGCTGTATTAGTATACCATCGCCAACTGATTTTTCAGATTCCAAAAATTCAGACATGCTCGATTATTCGGTCTGCTTCATGGCACTGCCATTCTCCCCGTAGACCATAACGTATAACTTCCGAAAGTTCGGACACCTTGCAACCTCTTGTCTGATTTTTCAGACACTCCTTGAGCACCATGCATCGACTCTGACTGGTGCATAGTTCGACTTGCTGAACGCGATTTTTTATTTGAATGGAGCCTCCTTGCTGCCCCACGAAGTGGCGCTACTGCAAATCCCCGCTCATCATCGTCTCTGCCTGGTTCGTAGCTTCAGCAGTTTCGGTCTCAGCTTAGTAAGCCATGTCAAGACAATCAAGCAGCTGATTTGTTTCTTTCTTCGTGCACGACGCTGCGAGTAGGCCACCTTTTTCGTTTGTGCGACTGGTGTTGGCGTGACGGCATGGTGATGTTCGCTTTGTGTGCTGTGTCGAGGTTGCGGTGATGCAACGTGGCTTACGAAAACATCACATTAATTGTCTAATGGCGCCGACAGTGCCCGCGCAGACTGTGCTGGGGAATGCCAGCAAGCGGGTGCCGGGAGGCCTAGGATTTGTCGCCTTCCGATGTGCTCCCTACTGACGCCGAAAATGTTCTGCCGAGACCTGCGCAGTGGTTGCATTGCGATTCCAGACACCGTCTCACTTGACAGTCTCACAGGTGCTGATACTGCTGTACTGACATGCGCAGAACTCGATGACAGCGAGATCATTTGTCAGGTTTTTGCTGCGCCACCGGACGATGACTCCGAGTCGGAACATGACACACCATGTGCTATGCTGCCGTCGCATGAGGAGCGTGTACAAGCAGTGACTGTGCTTTCAGCCGCCTATAGTGGCCGTACGACCCTCTCAGAGATTCAGGCTTATCTGATTGCGCCTAAACGGAACAGTGTGCAACAGCACATTCACAATTTCTTCAAGCCTACTGCCGAGCCCGAATAAGTGCTTGGAAATAAAGGATTTCTTTTTTTTTATTAATCAGCTTTTTCGGACACTTGTTTATTCGGACATTTCCGCAGTCCTCGTGAGGTCCTAATAAACGGTCGGCGACTGTATATGCTATTTAGTACTTAGGAATTTCGGCAGATATTGTGAATTACTGTGGGGTCCGCCTTGTTCCTTTAGAGCTTTCTGAAGTAATTTCTTTCAATGTGTCACCATGCGACATCACTTTTATTGCCTCATTCATCCAAAGCAAGAAACTTTTACGAAGTAAACAGATGAACTCTTACTGTCCTTTCACACTTACCATTCCCGTGCCGTTCATACTCTGCAGTAGGTACAATGCCTCCAGTCATTATGTGTGGTGGAGGAGGCTCCGGAAGCCTGTCTGTGAGGCTCGAGGTCATGGGGTCGCTTGGTGGTGGCGGCTGGTGAGCAGGGGCCATGCTACCATAGTGCTGACTCTGTAGCATTGAGCTTGGAACCATGGATGTTGGCACCTTGGGCATTTGGTGGCCCATGGCACCTACCGACATTGCACCTGGTGCCACTGGATTCTGGGTCATAGGGTGAACGACACTCCCTGGTGCTATGGCCACCATTGAGTTCTGGGCAACACCAGCTTGCATTGCCGGGTTCTGTGCAACACCTGACGGCTGCTGTTGCTGTCCCATGTGACTTGGGTGGTTCAAGGTGTGGTGGGGCATTGAGTGGTGGTGGTGGCCTGAAGGGAAGAGATTAAGCTAAGTTGTCAGTCCAGCCCAAACTAGTACAGCACATGCTCTTTCATCAGATGTCCAAGTCGAAATTAAATATAACAAACACGAACATAAAAAAGTAAACCTAAATTTTCGTTGGTCATGGTTCAATTCAATGAGTATTCTACTGCTATAATGCAAATGCAACATCTGGGACAATATCGTCGTTTGTTCTCATAAAGTTTTCCCTTTTAACAGCGGAACTGTTTAGGGGCTCGCAATCTCCGCTGAGTGTCGTTGTCAGCGCGTCTGTCATGCCAAGCGAAGGTCCCGGCTGGGCCGACAGATGCGCCATCTGTCTGTCCAGCGGGGAACCGCCACAGCAAGCGTCTGCATGGCGAAGGTTCCCTACTGGGCCGACAGATTATCAGCATGCACCAGGTGGTGGGAGAGGAGGAGGTGAGCGGAAAGGGGTATACAAGAGAGAATGCGCCCATCAGACGGCCTTTTGCGCCATGGACGCGTAACGGTTAGGAGGTCCTTAGTATGCTCACCAGTGAACTCCAGCCCATACCCACTCCGGAAAGAGCAGACGCCGAACAGCTAGAATGTCAGCATGCGCTTGTCGAAGCATTGGGTTCTCCTGTGCTTCCCCAAGAAACATGAACTGCAGAACTTAGCTCAAAGCAACGATACAGATGATAAATGACAAGATCAGAGTAATAAACTGAGGATAATCACACAAAACCAATAATTACTCAATCACAGAATAGATAATCATAAGAAAAGAATATGTGATCACACGAAAAGAACAGAAAAGAACAGATAATCACAAGAAAACAACAGAAAAGAACAGACAATCACAAGAACAGACAGGAACAGATAATCACAAGAAAAGAATAGATACAAAAGAAACCCACAAGGAAAACAGGAGAACCACAGCTACGCTGTTTCCTCAGATTTCATAAGCGTGGAACTGGCTTTAATTTTTTTCATTGTTTGCCATGTTGTGCAAGTCGTGTCACTGTGTGCTACACTGATGGCAATGCTGGCAAAACTACAGAAGTACGTGGCCAAGGACTTAGTGATCAAAGTTGGAATCTTGCAAGTGTTAAAGGATGGTGCATCGGGACAAGACGTCACAAAAAAACGCAAGACTCGAAGAGAAGCACGTTGGATACGTATGTGAAAAACAAACAATAAATCCTGCAAGCCTTCAAAGGTGAAATGTTCCTTGCTTCAAGAAAGTAGCTTTGTTCCGGTGGGTGACTGACTGTCACAATGTGCACCTGCCTTTGAATGAACCTTTGATAATGGCGCAAACGGGGAAGTAACCAACAATGATGAACACTGATTCACTCAAGGCTTCCGAAGGCTGGTTCACGAGGTTCCAAGAGACACACGAGCTCGTTTTCAAAGTGTGTGCAAGAAAAAGGACAGTGTTGATGAAAACATGACAACCAAATGGAGATATGTGCAGCCGCTTCAGCACATCGCTGCATGTCACCCAAATAATTTGTTCAACGCTGACAGGACGGCACTCTTTTTCAAGGCTCTCCCAGATAAGACGGTGACCATCAAAGGAGACCCGCACATTGGTGGCAAAAAGTGCAAGCAAAGAATAACTGTGCTTCTTGCTGCCAATATGACTGGGACGAAGCGGTTGCACCTTATGGTTACTGAGAAGGCTCCAAATCCATGCTGTTTTGAAAATATCAAAAGCCTTTCTGATGAACACAGGGCCAAAGGAAAGGCTTGGATGACCTCAGATATTTTTCGAGGCTGGCTGCAGCAGCTGGACCAAATGTTCTCTTCCAAGTGGTGCTAAAATGAGAACGGTTGTCGACAACTGCAGTGCACATAACTGCATGATCGAAGTGAAAAGCATGAAAGCTTTTTTTTTTTGTCACCTAATACTAATTTGCTATTCAACCCACGGACCAGGGTATCATTCAGTATGTGATATCTAAATACCGAAGAGAAGTGCTAGAGCGGGTGCTTTTGCACTCTGAAGTTAGGAGGCAATATGAAGTGGACCTTCTCAGCACGATGCAGACATATGAAGAACACACTTCCACCAGTTATTGCCAACTGTTCTCGGCACAGCAGTTTGGAAGGCCTGAGCCCAAGTGTGTGGCATTGGCAAAAGAGGTGTCGGCAGAGCCCAGCTGTGATGACTGCCTTGGCTTCCAAGCTGTTTTGCAAATTGATGCAACAATTACAGATTACACCACAATTGACTATGGCATCGTCACAGCTCGCTAGCTAACCAAAGAAGAAATTGTATAATTTATGCACATCCAAGACAACCACAATTCTGATGAGGAAAGGACATGTGAGGAGGACCAGCCGTGACCTCATCGCACCTTGTGGGATTTGGGGGCCATGGCCTCAGAGTCTGGCGTCAACTGAGGGTCGCTCTCTAGCCTACATCACCGGTGTGCCTCGTAACGGGTAGCTGGCCTACGCTACCGGGCATTACACAAAGGCTAAGTGGGCCCATGCGATCGTCCGAGCCTTCTTGACGAGGGTTGCTTCTATTGTGAAGAGTACGAGGTCACGAGGATGGAGAAATGGAACAGGGGACTTATTTAGATAGGAGACGCAAACTTATTTACAGAACAAGGGATATTCATACTGGCTGTAGCACAAAGCACAGTACATCGTTCTCGTAGCATGAGCTACATGCTAGACTAGCAGACTACATCTTTTTGGGAGGACACGTCAGCACACACCAGCACACCAAAAGTGTCCACATTCAAAACAGTTCATTTCCCTAGGGGACTAAACTAGGGAATCTGATGACTGTGTCTCGGCCAATCATAATCGTCGAATCGTTGATGTCGCACCCTTCCACCGCACTCCATCTCCAATGTTGCACAATCACTTCCACATATGGTGCAACCTCATGGCAATCTGGGAACCTGATGTTGACACTGTTCCACGGTGGACGCTGGCCCCTTGCAAGAATTAGTGGGCTGG
Organism: Dermacentor andersoni; assembly: GCF_023375885.2. Taxonomy (NCBI): domain Eukaryota; kingdom Metazoa; phylum Arthropoda; class Arachnida; order Ixodida; family Ixodidae; genus Dermacentor; species Dermacentor andersoni. The sequence continues at coordinate 168,862,721 of NC_092818.1, forward strand.
TGGTCATTACCACCTTGAAGGGAGCTTCTCTGTTGATCCATCACAGTCTACGTCAGGCCTTGTCGGTGTCTGGGCGATGCTGGCAGGATGCATTGTGAGCTTCGCCAAGCTGAAGTGATTTGGCTCAGGAAAGCAGGAGAGGTTCGAAGGTTGCTGTCCCCGATGGCAGATCATAAGCTCAAGAGAGGCCCCTGAGCTGCTTTTAATTGAATTCTTGTTCAAACACTTCTGAACAGCTTGTGTGCTGTTGACCACTTAGAAGGACATGTAAAATTTGTAATGTCAGTTGGGATTTGAGCAAGAACGCAGACATCTATAACAAGGCACTTTAGCAAATCAAAGTATGCTGCTACAGCTTGATTGTAATGCTCTTTGTTGTTCATTCCTTAATTTGGCATTTGAATAATTCGGACATTACTTCCGTTCTCATGAGATACGAACTAACAAGCTTTTACTGTATCTCGCAATATTGCTTAAGTCGAAATTCTTTTCCGGCCATGGAGTCAATCAAAGTGTTTTCCACGCCTTAACCTGAAAAGTTCTAGAGCCAGGCTCCGTATATCTTGAAATCTTGAGTTTGAAAATACCAGGAAAAAGGCAACAAGGCAGCATTAGCAGCGTTGCTTGCACTTGCTAGCTAAGCCAGACGCTGCGCTGGGCCGCGATTCCCACTTATCTTTCCCCCTTCTTTCTGTTATAGTTAGTGGCATGAGCCAGGGTATCTTTTCATTTATATTTTTATCTTTTAACCCCAATATAACATATGTCTATCACCCCTAGCACAAGCTTTCTCGGCTGCTCGCTGCCACTTTGTTGTGGCCTCATGCAGCAGCACTGAGCTGGGAGCCAATGTCCTTTCTCTTAAAGCAAAGCTCTCTTTGCTTCTTTCGAGTTTCCCACTGCTGCTGCTGTCTGGCACAGTGCGTCGAGGGGTGGTTCACAGCTTGTGTTAACATGACAGGAGCGCAGCAGAGAGGAAAGGCAAGGAGAGAAACTCGTTTAGACCTTTGCACCGCATCAAATGTGTGCAATGCCCTCTGTACTCCCTGGGCGTTGCCATTTTAGCCTTTTGATAGCTGTAATTATCTGTGACACCCCGCAAAAGCATTGCAGAAGCTGCAGTGCTTGCCCTTCTACTTACATGCAAGTTCAGAGGGAAGCTAAATAGAATTGGAGAGGAGGTGGGGAGAGAGGAGGGGGGAGATTTGTGGCCAAAGTTTCTTGAAAACAAGCAGGTTGTTTGTCGGTGTGCTGCACTATCATCCCTTCAACCAGACGTGGTGCACATGCGAAATAGATATGGAACCTCACACGCATGGCATTTGTCAATAATTGACCCAGATTTTCCAATAGGGAGCACAAGCGAGTGCTATAATGTATAACCAAACTGATGCACTACATGCTGAACAAACTGTATGACTTCATTCAGCTGAGAGCATGACTTTTTTTCCTGACTGCCCCGCAAACAAATGCCATTTAAAATTGTCCTTTAGCTGGTCTGTATATTAGTACGCACACATGTAAGACTTGTATGAAACATTCATAATGCATTGTAGAGTACAGAACGGCATTCATTTTCTTGCAGCCAAGTTACAATGCACCACCAAATACACCCACACTCCAAAGGTGCCGACGCCGAAATGAACTGCTTAGACTTGGGATTACAGGGCTAAACACCAGCCAACACATGACTACAGCTGTGTGGTTGCCACTGAACATGCACATCCCACTAAATTTGGCAAGTAAATTCAAAATGAGTGTTTTGGAACATTTTAGCACAGCTCGGTGGTTTAATTCAAGATGGCGTTATTGACACAGCACTTCCGTCCCTGTTGCGGTTAGCTATAAGGCAATGCGACAAGTGCAAAAACAAAAATGTAGTCGTACCTCCAGACATGCCAAACCTACCCATGGTATGCTGACTCATTGGGTGCACCATACCCACTTGAGGCTGACTGGCCAGTGCTGGAGGAGGTGTCATCTGGGATGGCGGCAATGAACTCGGGTGGCTGGACCCATGATGGCCGTGTGCTGGCAGCGTGGAGTAGCCACTCCCTGGAAGAGCCAGTGAACATTCGGGAATGGACGGGACTTCAATGAGTGCAGCACAAATGTCCTCTAAGGGTGACACAAGGTGAAAAATCACATTACATTGTTTTCTTCCGTTGTAGCTTATTTTATCATGTTTGAACAGCCTACTTTTGTGCAGCAAGAATGCAAATAATGTAGGAGTGAGAAGTGAAAAATATATCTGAATGAGCTGCGATGGCTTAAGAAATCGCAGATTTCAGACATTTATGCCCATCTTCTAGCAGCTGTCCCACCAGCATGGTTGGTCGCCAGTGCTGCCACTTACAGGTAGCCTCAGCCCTCTTCTCTTGATAGGGGCATCCATCGGTATCGTATATCCACAGGAAAATATATAGAAAATACTTCTTCCAGAGTCTTTCAAGAGCCCTCACTGGCCTTTTAAATTATGTGACCTGAATCCAGGACTGCCATTGGCTACCGCCATCTTAGAATTGTGTTTGCTTCATGAAGCTTTCTTCTGAATGTGTTGCACATCATCTCAAAGTGAACTAACTTTTCTGTTTTTTTATCTACAGTTTACTACGATGAGTGCTGAAGAAAAGTGTGACTTTGGCCTTTGGAAAAAAATGGAGTGGCGAACCGTTCAAGGGAAAATATAAACAGAAACAAAGGAGTACAACGAACTCAACGGAAGCGGCAAGTACGCCATGCCGACCTTTCAGCCATGCAATTGCTGCTCAACTGAATGGGTCAGATTTTAGACAGTTTTAGCAGAGCGTTTGCTTGCGCTCCGCTCCGCACACGTTTCACGCGCGCCGGTGGCTGCACAGAATGCATTGATTTCGCTTATCTAACATGAGCGCCTTCCAGAGATGCCACTGACGTGCTCTCAGCTTGGCGGTAAAACGATTACGAAAGCAACTACATGATCCCTGACGTACCGCTAAATCAGGTTCCTAGCGGAACGTGGTCAGCGTCTCACGTTCCGCTGCCGCTATGTGTGCTGTGCGCACGCGCGTCAGTGTTCCCAGTAGCGTTTTGCTGAGCGGCTGCCTGCCAGTTGTTGTGATAGGCCGGTCTGAGCGGAGCGGACCGTAAACGCTCTGCTAAAACTCTCTTTTATCAACAATGCTATAGATATTGTGAGCTCGTAGGAGAATAAGCTGCTAGCATGGCAAGCTAACAAGACGACCAGTGATGAAAATGATGCAAGTGCAGTAGTCTGTGAAATCGACACCCTGACACAACTTGAGTGGAGTAATGTGTGCGACGTGAGAAATGTGTGAGCTTGCCCTTAGGCCCATAAGCAAGTGCAAAAAGGCCTTACTTTCCTACTCGGGCTAAAGTTTATGGACGGTTGGTGCCCCGCGGCAGTTATTTCTTCTGTGTACAAGCTGCATCACGCAACTGCTGCTGCTGGCCCTACTGACTGACTCACAAAAGTGCAGCAAGTGTTTGTGGAACAGTTTTGCGAAAAGCACTGCTCGCTCCACGCGCGGCTGATGTCAGACATGATCAGCTTTTAAAGTTTTGTGGCACACTTGGTCGACTGAAGTCAATTACAGCGAGATGACGTCCCTCGTAAATACATTAGGCTACATCCCCATGAAGTTTCAGGTGGCTTGCGTGAGAAATTTGCCATCTGGCACAGATATAAACTTCCTATGATGTTCTTGCCTGTTTTCAGAGTTTTCAGAGTAGCACTTTGTTGTGGTTTAACACAGCAGCAGTGAACCGACAGTTGATGCTTGATTTCACTTACTGCGAAAATCCATTTATCTTGAAAATTTTTCCCTTTTTAGTGCTTTGAGTTAATGAGGGTCTACTGTTAAAAAGCAGCCCGCTTCTCTGAAACCTTTTTTTTTCTGTTGGGGAGAATAGAGAGATATAGTAGAACCTTGTTGATAAGTTCTGGAAAGAATGAGAAAAAAAAATGTGCTGACCAGGAGTGACCAAAGTAAAAAAAAAAGTTTGCTAGACTCAGCTGTAGTTGATATCTACGTAATGCAAAACAGTGAGAATTGTAGTAGCACGAGACACCGATGTGGGCTTACCTGGCAGGCCCGACACATGCATTGTGACTTATGCAGCTTCGGCAAGCTTATGTTTGCGCTCCTCGAATTTGGTCTGGGTCGGCAGCTTCTCCTGGCGGGGCATTCTAGTGGAAAGTTTCAATGTGCCCACTCGACGATAATCACTGTGGCACAAGACGCCGACATGAATCGAGCTGGTGGGGTCGGAGTGGCCCGAGATGCGCTTTGTTGCGTTTCTATTGTGTAGTGTTTTAAGACAGCAATGGGAAACCAAAATGAAATCGCCACTTCGAGCAACAGAACAAAGGCAGAGAGCCTGGCGTTGCACTGTCCCACTGCAGGTTATAGCAATTGCACTTGGTGCGAAACCAAAACTGCCAAAAATACTTGTAGACTAGTTTGCCAGTCAACAGAATGCCAATCAGTAGCCTGTACTACCCATCATTCCCATGGTGGTTGAACGATCACAGCGCCAGATTTCCTTCTAGTTATACTAACATGAAACTATGCCTCTTAAGGAACCCCACCCTTGTGTGCTGAACCTCCGCTGTGCCCTTTGGTCGCTCATTCTCCTCATCTTTACGTTAGCCAAAGATTTTACGAGTTGTGGATTTGTAAATTGAGAGCTTTTGCAAGGATTTTAGCATTGTTGTATGCAGTTATTTCAGCGGGTTATACGGGTGGATTTTTCTTTTTTCTTTCCAGGCTGTTGCAATTGGGGTTGTGGATCATATGCGGTGGTGGGGTACATGCAGAAAAATATGGCAAATAAGCAAGTGTTTTTGCATTCTGCCCCCATCGGAATGTGGCCGCTACGACTGGGAATTGAATGTGCTTGGCAGTAGAATGCCATAGCTACAGGGATAAATGATAAAGGAAATAAAGCCACCTGGCGCACTGAGTATACCAACCTCTCCGAGGATGGCCGAGGGGGTAGTTGGCGGCGTAGTTGCTAGGCACCTGTGGTGGGGCAATCGGTGGTGCAGGTGTGCGGTACTCTCGAGAGCCACGTGTCAGAGACCCCACGGTGACCCCTCGGTTTGCTTGAGGCGGTGTCGGTGGCTTTGTTGTTGGCGCTGGTCCGGCATTCATCAGTGCCTGTCACAACAGCACAAGGACCATTGAAGAATGTCGCAAACATGTGTGGCACTGTCACCAGACATTCTTAGCAGACTGGTGCCTGCTGTTGGCAAAAAAAAGAGCATGCTGGTAACAGCTAGCAGCGACAAACAAGAATAATAGCTAGTAGTAGACTGAACACACATTTAAACTTCAATATAGCACACTTTAATGTAGCCAAATTTCCTATATAATGAAATGCACCACTTTTCACAATTTCAGTACACAGAACACCCCCTATTTTCACTTTGTACAAGTGAACCTCACCAGAGTTTAATCATTATGAAATTTTGTTTCTACATTGAGACAAGATTGAGGTGTCAGATGCATGTTAACTGCCACTGCAATTAGTCAAGGGAAGGAATTTCATAAGATGCACGGTACGTGCTCCTCGGAAAGCCTGCACGTCACTAGCTCTGCGATCTACCAGGATGCCAGTGCGCGTAGCTGGCACAGTGTGGTGCTGCACCATGACTCTAAGGGGCACAAGTGCTGGTGCAGATCATTGTACAAAGATCAAGCAAGCTTTGAGACTTAAAAAGAGCTAACGGGAGGTTAATGTGTAAAAGGTAGAGATAACTAAGGAAAAGCTGGATGACTAGTAGGGAAGGTCGACAGAACAGACCTGTTAGAGTCGTAAGGAGAGACATTACATTTCCCTTCACAACAAGGTGAAACCTGCCACTGCCCAATACAGTCAACTTCCGTTAATTCGAACCTGGTGGGACCAACGAAAGTGACTGAATTATTCGGCGGGTCGAATTAAACAAGATGCAGTGAAAATACCAAAACACACTGCCGATTCATTTGGCCAGTATTTTCCAGATTCCAATGCATTTCCGAATCTAACGTGGCCACATTCTATGTCTACAATGCAGTAAACTTAAACATGACATTAAAGCCCCTAAACAATGTAGAAATTTTTTGCGCACCCAACCATCTTGCAAGAAAGATTGTTGCACAATGGCAGCCAGTTTTCTACAGTCCGCTTCGTCATGCAGTTCTTTTAAATTCCGCTTTGCCGCAATACATCCGCGTTATGGGGAAAAGCATGCAACCTTTGCGAAGGCTGTTTTGGTTCCATGTCTGATTGCACTGCACAGGCAATTTTCAGCCAAGTTTTCTAAAAAAATATAAAAAAAGGCGCGCAAGTGCAAACATTGTGAGCTATGGTTATTGCTTAAGAATCTTCCTAGGGCAGGCCAAAAATAAGCGCTTTCGACTAGAGATGTGCATTCAGTGCATTCACTGTCTCCTAAGGTCCACCGAGACAGGCACTGCTACTAAAGGGGTCAGTATTGGGGTCATCATAGAGGTCAGGCGTGTGCTTGCAAACTGGTCAAGTCCGAATTATCTGGCGAAAGCCAATTGCAAGATTGAAATAACGAAAATGTTGGCCCTTAGAAATGTGTGGGCACTGGCCAGGACCTTCGGCCGGGACCGAATTAACCCAAACATCAAATTAACCAGTGTCGAACTAACGGAAGTCTACTGTAGGCAATTTCAGATCATATATTGAATTTAATGAGGAAAAAAATTCAAGATAACGAACGGAATATCAGAAAGATTTTCACAAAATTTACAGCTTACAAATTTTGGGCAAGAACATATGGTGCTGCATATACTCAGGAGTCTCCTAGCATTGCATAACAAGGATGTTGCAAGCTATCAGTAACTTGAGTACATTAGACCCATGTGCACATGAGCACATTAGACCCATGTTATTCCAAAACAACATCCCAGCCTCAGGGCACTCACCTGAGAAGATGGGATGCGACGAGCTTTGTTTGCACCGCCATTCCCCGCTGAGGACGTGCGCAGCCCGTGTCCAACCTCATCCAGCACTGTGTAATCGATGGGGCGGCGAATGTACTTGACAGGACGCTCTTGACTGGCTGGGGCCAGGATCTTGTGCTGACGAAGCGTGCTCTTGTTGGCCGTCAGTACGCCAATCTCCCGCCGGGCCACTTTCTCCTTGTGGATCATTACCGTTTGGCCTACATATGTGCAAGGTGGTTAACTCTGGCAAAATTCAGTGTTCAAGGACACTAAGTGATGGAAAAAGAAAATGAAACAGGGTCAGGATAATGTAACTACTCTATTGCAATTATTTTCAAACTCTATGGCTTTTTCAGTGGTGTGAGCAGATGTTGATAAAAAAGGAATAGATTAGAGCCTGTAGCATTATATGTAAGAGCTCAGCAGTAAAATATATTCCAGACTTGATGCATTCTGAAGTTTCACCAAGTGCACTAAGTTGGCAATGTTATAGGTAGTAGTTACCAAATTAAACATTTGTTAATAATTTCATTTACTTTTGTTTACAGCGTGTTTACGCACTTTTAATGCATGACGGGTGATTCACAGTGCATCTAACAGGGGATGCCCATAAAAACAAGCAACACAGACACATACTGCGTCTTGTTTCTGCAGTCATCCTTTGTCTAATTTGCTGTGATTCAATCGTCCTGCAAGACCAACTAGTCCACATTCCCATTTTATTTTAAAGAGAATTCCATGACAGGAAAAAAAAACACACACACTTGATTTCCTTAGCCATATCACATAACCTTTAATTTGTTAGTATAAATCCCCCTTTTTGCATGTCATGTGCAAATCATGAATAATAACTATTAATAGTAAACATTTACATGTGAGTCACGTGCATCAGTCTCAGTCAAGCAAATGCTTTCACGTGGGACTGTGTAGTTCTGTGCTGCCGATGACTTCTCAACAAGCCAGAAAATGAGAGAAGAAAGCGGGAAGAGTAGAAACATGCATCATGATTAAATCGGCACGTGGAAGGACGGTACAAGAAGAATGCATGAAGAACAACTGCCGAACTTCAACTGAGCTTTACTACAGAAAAAATACATAGGCAGCAGTTGCTGCATGGAAACATTGGAAAAAAAACAGCCACGGCTCACATTGTCAGTGCAATCACAACAGAAGATCATCCATGTCATACTTCACTACAGAGCAGCCTAATATATACAAGAGTGAAGACAATTTGCGAACACACTGACATTTTCTGCTCTTCATGCTTGCGAAATTCAGAGCTGTTTGTGCAGGTATACCTCTTTTTTTGACAAATTAAGTGACGCTGTGCTAAAGCAAACATTTCCTTCCTTTTTTTTATGAGACATGCCTCAAACAATTCTCCCTCTTTCTGAGCCTTAAAACTTCCAAGTATAAAAGTGTCAGTGAGCACTGGATCTTTTGCAATGGTCAGCCTTACTTGCACAACCTTTCCCACCGCTTGAAGAACGTGGCCAGAGAGTGCGGCATTCCCAGTGTTCCCTGCCCCCGGAGAACACTGGCGCAAATGTGCCAAGGAGTTAACTGTGCACAAACATTACATAAGTGCGAAAAAGCATGCTAGGCACCTTGTACACTCCAGAGGGAGGTGGTTTACCGAATCCCGCTCTCCTGTGGCAAGTGCGACGTCGGCCAAACTGGCAGATGCGTTAATGACCACTTGAGGGAGCATCGAGCATCGAGGCAGGCCTTCGTAGTGCGAGGTCACTTGGCTGACCCTTGCAAAAGGGGTGTGCACTCCAGCATTCACTGACACTTGTACACTTGGAAAATTTAAGGCTCAGAAAGAGAGAATTGTCTGGGGCATTTTGCATAAAAAAAGGAAGGAGAAGGTTACATTAGTGCAGCATCACTCAATTTGTCAAAAAAGAGAAGAGGTATACTTGCACAAAAAGCTTCGAAGTTCACGGGCATGAAGAGCAAGAAATGTTGTCATAGCGTTTTCACAAATTGTGTCTTTAATCTTGCACAGATCAGGCTGCTCCGTAGTGATGCATGACAGACGATCTTATGTTGTGATTCCACTGACAATGCATGCAATGGTTATGTTTTGTTTCCAATGTTTTCGTGCATCAACTGCTGCCCATGTACTTTTTCCGCAGTAAAGCTTAGTTGAAGTTCGGGGAATGGCCTCGATGCTTTTTTCCTTTGTCCCGCCCTTCCATGTGCCAATTTAACTACGCTTCATTAAGCCAGCAACCAACTAGCCTATTTAAGTATTAATTAGAAACATGCAACCCTCAACACTAGTTCACCAATTATCTTCCTTCCTGCACATATTAGGAATCCAATCTGATGCAAGACCTTGCCAACATGCCCCAACAGGGCTAATCTGATGCAAAACACTGTCAACACGCCCAGACAGGGCTAGCATGCCACTCAGATCTGCTACCTATGTAACCAATTGTGGCATTTTATTCTGACGTCAACTATACAGACACTCATGACATCAATTATTTAGACAATCAAAGCATATTAGGATCCACTGCCGTAGATGCTGCCGCAGTCATGCTGTCATGTAGGAGCAGCCCAGCAGTTGGAAACTTGGAAGGTATCCAGAGATATGCAGCACGTTTGACTGCAAAGGTGACATAGTCAAGTGGATGCACTAGCATGCTCCGCTCAATTGGCTCTGCTAGAGCTAGGGCAGTGCTCTGTTCTCCACTGCTCGCATGAACATTCTGTGTGTGCACATTAGCATTCATGCTGGGCAGCTGTGCACAAACTGGTGCGAGTTGAACAAACAGCAAATGTCAAGCTTAATCTATCCAATCCTCTCACTGGGCTTTGAAAAATGCCAACAGTTTTCCATTAGCCTCATCTTATGCACCATCAACGTGTGATGCCAATAACACTGCTGTCAGCATTCCTCATCGTGCCAGCACCGCAACATGTCTGGTATATGCCAGGACACTTTTCCTGCAGCGCTGCAGCAGTCGTCTCCCATGCTGCATTGCAACATCTTGCCTCTGCGTATTGCAAGAACATTGTGCGAGAAGCTTGAGTGCAACTCTAAACTTTGCGACTGCTTTCAATGCTTCCCCTTCAGGCAGAACTCCAAATTTTTCATTAATGTAATTGACCCACTTCGTTCTAGTGAACAAGGAAGTCGCATGTGAGAAATGAGCAGACATGTAGCTGCAGAAGTGGTGCACGCATATGTTGTTCCCATCAAACCATGCAACACCTGTGCATAAAATAACTAAATTCTGGGGTATTATATGCCAGAACGCCAATATAATTAAAAGGCACATTGTAGCAAGGGACTCTGGATTAATTTCGCCACTTGGGGTTCTTAAACATGCACCCAATGTAGGGTACATGGGTGTTTTTGCATGTCGTCCCCATTGAAATTCAGTCACTGCAGCCGGGATTCGATCTCGTAACCTCGCGCTAAGCAGTGCAATGCCGAAGCCGTTGTGCCGCCAGGGCACGTCACATCTCTGCTGAATGGCTGCAGAAGTTGCAGGCAGCGTTGCTGCAGCGAATATCTATACGCATGAGGTGGACACTCAGCCGGTATATTGTAGGATTCCTTATGCTCAATTCCATTCTTCTTCCTCATTGTTCACCGCTCTTGACTTGCCTATTATGATGATAATGTAAGATTAGTGCCTTTCAGATCGTTCACAAAGCCTAAGAAAGAAAATACTAAGAGGAATACAATCCTTACATTACCATGGCTCCTGTCTCCAGGAAACACTTCACAAATTGTAACATTTCACTTTGTACTACTTGTAATGGGTACATAAATTTATCCAAGTGATAGAACTGAGTAGTTGCAGTAATAAAGCAAGGGTACTTAAATAGGCCGTAGAATTAAGTTGGTTGCAATCAGGACAAAAAGTAATGAACTCTCCTTCCACTTTTTGGCTCGGCACAGGCATGCCAAATTGTCTAATTATTTGTGGTTGAACTAAAACATGTATAGCACACATGGATGTATCAAGAAATTTAATATACTTGTTGAATGAAGGCAAGGTTGACATAGTCAATATTTGAACATATTTTACAGGTATTAACTGAGAGCCCTTCCAAAATCCAGACAAACCGCAAACTAATGAAGCCAAGAAGCTTTCTTGTGAATAAATTACATTTATAAAATATAATGAGAAATTCCCTTGCCAGATAAGCAACCCAGTAAAGTAGAAAAAAATTAGCAAAAATAAAGTTCACACAACACCAAGAACCCCACCTATGTGGTTGATGTGAGATTCCATCTCAGAGAGCTGAGCTGTCTGTAGGTCCAGCAAGTGCAACAGGTTGTATGCCAGTGTGTTGATCTGGTAGGCAACGCTGGCCAGAGACTGTGTTGCAAATTTCTTTGTCTCCTCCAGTGCTGCATGCTTGTTCTCAGACTAAATAGCAAGAGACAGAAAAATGTGCAGTGTTTGCATCACACAGGTGCCGTCATTTAACAAGGCCTTCAAACTTATGGTCACTCAGCCCATCAGCCAGATTTACTGCTACTACAAGCAATGTTTGCTACAAGGGCAGCTTGAACTGCCAGGCAGCAACACTCCCAAGCTTGCACAAGTGTGTGGAAAGTCTAAGCTTTACAGCAGTCAAGTGGCTGAAATGTTGTTTATTCAGGATGTCTAGCGAATTCCTTACACAGTATATATTCCATGCCAAAAAAAAAAAAAGACATCAAAGGAGCAACTGCTTTTTTCACCCCAATTTTTCTCACATCCAAAAATTGGGCAATGCAGAAGAAACAAAACTTGGGGAAATTTTCACCTTACACTTGAAGCAGAACAAATCTAAGTGCAGTATACTTGTGTGGATTTGACTCTGGATGATCAAACTTTTTGGTTAATTCGATCTCGACTGAAGGGCCTAGCTTAGCACCCACAGACTTCTAATGGACCAAACGTGTTATTTTGATCCGAAAATTGCCCTGCGCTCAATAATCCCAACTTGGCTGGTCAGCACGCACGCGCCTAACTCCAATGGTTATCCCACTGATGGCTCCCATAGTGGCAGCATCTGTATTGGCAGTACTTTGGGAGAAAGCGTCAAACATACATAGTCTCGCATCGAAAACGCCTATTTTTAGCCTGTGCACCTATGCCAGGCACCAAGTGTTTCTAAATTCTTAATCTTCTGTGGGCAAATGCACTTAGGATTATGTGGCTATTATGCGGTCACTTGCAACGCCATATCAGCAGATGATGTCCAATGAGATCAAGTGATACCTTGCATGGTATCTAAAATTTCAACGACTGCTTTGATCTGGCCCTATGAGGTGTGTAATGCTGCCGTGATAAAATCTGAAAATATGAAGACTGTAGACAAAGACCACTCATCAAGCAAAAATATCAAGTGAAATTGTGCAAAAGGGATTCTTCGAAAAAGCCACAGACCAGTGACCATAGGCCAGTGACCAATCATAGACCAGTGACCAATTTTTTTTTTTTTTTTTGCAGGAAAAGAATGTTGAAGTTGTGTCACTGCTCCACTCACTGTCATTGATTCTCAGAAGTTTAGTGCGATTGCTAACAGCGTTTTTTTCCTATGTGAAAGCGCTGAAGGAGTGCTGTACATGTGGCTTTAACCACAATGCTACGTTGTTCTTCCTATTGCATTTTCCTGCTAAGCACTGCACACTAGGGAGTTGAAATTTCTGCTGTGTACGGGCATTTTTTTCAAGAGATTGGACCTTTTTCAACGCTGCAGCAGAAGCTTACTTCATTGCGGCAGATTTGGTTTATGTCGCATGGCTGCCCTATAGTAGCCAACGAAGACACATTATAACTGGGCTTCAACAGTAACAAAATGCATTAATTCAGCAGTCATGGCACCTCTGTGCTGTAGGTTTATGCTAGGTACAACGCATTCCTCCATATATGTCTCCACATGTTCCCCATGTGTGTGACAGCACAGAGTAACAACGCTACCTACTCAATTTGTAACACTGATAAAAACTGTAATAACCGTGTGTTTCTATCGGCTGCAATGCAGCTACTATTCAGTATCAAAGCTCATCTGAAAAAGAATACTGCTCTTCAGCAAAGTAAGGCCTTCAGTTCGTCGTTGCAATATACCCGATGTGCCAGGTTCGCCCCTGTCACTATTAACATCCTTCACAGCAACATACAAGATGCTTTGCGTAGGGCAAGTCCTACATGTAAACAATGGTATTGTGGTAGAAGGCCATGCTGTCTTGCAAGCTCATGCTGCACATAACTTATGCAACAATTTCTTTATTCTTATGATTGAAACAGTATTGTGCAGGAAAGAATTTGCTGTGCTGCAAAATGCCTAATAACATTGTGGCGACAGAACCTAGTTTGCAACTTGTGCAGTTTATAAGTAATTTTTCATGACTTTACTCAACAAATCGAAGAATTCCCTGACAATCCCATGACTTTTCCAAGTTTTCGGAGTAGCTAGATATCCAGGTTTTTTTTTTTTTTGCTACTTCTGCAGACTTCATGCACCATTTCGATCTTGATAGTGAAATCTGACATCGCAGTTACACAACAGGTCTCATGTGCAAAGGGTGTTAATGCTAATTTTCGATTCAGTGCTTTTTCTGTTCGTGTGTCCTGATCTGTTTGTCTGATTAAGTTCCACAGGCACGAACAACCACATTAAAGAACTTGTAACACCGTATACATGTGATCATTCACCCCGCGTTCCAATTACAACCTAACCGCGCATTCGAGAACGACGAGCCAAGTGTCGGGTGCCAGTACCTGAAAGTAGTTGGCCTCGCAGTACTCCGCAACCTTTTCAAGATTGGTGTGGCTGTCATGGATGTTTTGCCGTCCATCGGGAATTTCGTGCTGGATGAGCGTCATAAGATCAGCCATGACGGAAGGCATGTTGAGGCCGACTGAAAAGGAAAATTTAAAGACATGATGCTACACCGCATACTGGGAACGCTCTAGGACGCCTTCGTAGTCTGATGACATCAGTAATGCTAGTACTTGTAGCTTAGAAAGTATCAGATGACTTCAACGAAGCATTTACCGACCCGATGCACCAACAAGTTGCAGCATTCGGCATTCATTTCGCGAGATTAGAAGGCTGTTACTCGTGCCGGCATACGGCGATTTATCTAAGCCATGCTTCACCTACGCATGCCAGGAAATAGCAAGGCCAGAAACTACACAATGCATGACAATGTGTGAATAAAAAAAGAACGCTATGACGAGTCCGGCACGAAAGGGACTGGAGTGAGTAACGTCCCTTCAAAGCAGTTAGGCTTACAGCACGTAAACGGACAAGCAAACCACGCTGCACGCTCGCGGAACTACGTAAACCTTTATCGCAGTGGGCGTCTCGTCAAAATGAACTCACCAAATCGGTAGGTTGTAGGCAAATATTACAACAGTCTTCGCCAGTAAGCTTTAGTTTAGCTGGGTACGCCCAGTCGAACATCAGCTACATCAGACTACATATGACCCTGGCGGCTTACTCCCGTACTTTCCCTCAAAACCACTCGAGAGTCAAGGAATCAAGCGTCAAGCCATTTGGTAGCAATCGGTAAAGCTAGCCCAGTTATACTTGCTTTTGTTTTCAGTAATACTAAACTTAAAATGTAACTTTTACAAATTTATGTAATTAGAACTAAAGAAACGATTACTAAGGTTGCATTGTGGTGTCCACATCTCATTCTCCTTAAGAATTCTTAATAAAATTAAAATATTTATAATTTTACATATTTGCAGTTTCTTTTGTTGCAGAAAACTTTTGTGCACTTTGAAATATAACGTAACCTTATTTATTATTATTGGCGCTGTCTATCATACTAATACTTGAAGGCGTGGAAGGATATGTGTATGTGTACTCCCCTAATCTAGATGATGTTATGGAACTTGCGTCTACATGCGTCTACCACGAAACGTGTTCTAGATATGGCGTAGTAAGGATGGCTTCGAGTGCGATGTTTGTTGATGTATGCAGCTCTGCGAGAGTTCTTTCCCTCGAGCGGTAACTGCCAAGACTCGGCTACCTTCCTTCTTTGGATTGGCAAGTGTAATGTCCGCTGGCACTCGCTTCGCAAGCACGGTTTAAATAGAAAGTGCCGGCGCGGCACCGCAGCTATGTGGCTGTTTACAGGTGTTTACCTCGTGTGATAACGTATAATGCATGCATTTTATTGCGTCTATTGACTTGTTGCGCCTTCACTGTCTGCGTGATCGAGCTTTAGTTTGCATAACAGTGCCGCACCATTGAAAAAGCTTGCGTATGTCTCCTGTTTTAAACGAAAATGCCACTCATCGTCGTAAGCGTGGTTGCATAAGTTGCGGCATAGCAATCATAACGGAACGTCCTCTTTTCAGAAAACCGGGGATGCTCACCAGAAATGGCTGAAGCCATGAGCAACGACTCGAAACACGATTCCGGTAAGTTGACCACTCGTATTTTCGTTTTCTGCTGTATGCTACATTCCTATGCTGTCCCACCCTCTGCAAAGGTGTTCTCATGTATGTGTTCTCTTTCAGATTGGGACCCAAAGGCGGGCCTCTCGAGTCCAACATTACCGGACAAGTTTTGCTTCTCGCGGACGTCATCGACGGGGTCCATAGACAATATCCTGACGTCGTCTTCGGCCCACAACACAGGTTAGGTGCTGTTCCAGAATGCGAAAACATTTTTCGTTGCAAGATCTGCAGTAAAGTCGAACAATTACTGTTTTCGAGCTTTATTAAAATAATAATAACAATAAATAAAGAATTAAGTGGCTAACAAAGACGATTCGTTGTTTTAAGAATTTTCCTTTCCAGAGAAATGGCGGGCTGCTTAGTAAGCGTTTGGTGCGATAACTGGTCTTTCACTTCACGACGCTGCGGCCTTCGTTCGCCTCTTCTTTTTATTTCTAAACGTCTGCCGAAGTAATTTTCATAGGTGTTACAGTTTAGATTCATGAACATATGGCGCTTCTAGAAAGTGAAGCCATATCTTTTCACCAGTTCACTGAATTTGTAAGCAACATTTGGTCACATTCTAGAAGATAGGTAGTTCCAGTATTAACGTCAGCTAGTGGCAACTTCTTTTCTGCTGCAGTGTAGTTGAACTGCCTGTCTCGAGCGACACAGTTAGATTGCCAATGGATTTTGCCAGCACTTTAACCAGCCTGTGCATGTACTATGCTGTATACATTGTTCTGTTATATATGGGTTGGTTATTTTGCATACTTGCATTTTGCAAATTGGTGTCCTGAGCTTGTATGATAATGAGTACAGCTTGATATAACATTTCATTAATTTCCTTAAGGGAGTACATACATATTGTGCCGATACAGAAAATAAAAAGTCAATTGCCACAGAAAGGTAGTCAGCGACTTCGGGAATTTGAGGTCAACTTTTTTATTTGAAATTGATTGAAACATATAAGTATGAGTTTACCTAACTACCATCCGTGCACTATTTTTTGTCGGCTGTATACATTTAGCTGTTCTGTCCATGTTATTGGCTTGAAGACGATTATGACCCGAGACAATTTTCTAACATTATAAAATGTGCTAAGTTGCTACACAATACCGTCATCAGTCTATAAGTTGGAATGTTCCAGTGTATACAGTTTCGAAGCCCAAATATTTTGTTTAAAAGAGCTGTCTGCCCTTCACCTTTAAAAACCACCCACCATTTCCTTTTCTTTAGTCTTACACAGGAGCTTACAGAGTGGCTACTGGGTGGATTTTCTGAAACAAAGTGTCTCTGCCAGAAGGAAAATTGTACAAGTCTCTTCATCAATGGGGCACGGATGGTCTCTGGTAGCGAAGGATGATATCATTGAGCCAATACAGTCACCTACAAGATTGGACAGTCTGACGGGAGCTGTGGCACAGTCTTGAGCTCATTTCGGTACAAATGTTTGTGTTGATTGGTGGAGCAGAGTGGGAACTGTTCTATGTGGCCATGGAAGTGGCACTGAGATGGTAAAAGGAGGGGTATGCTATGTAAACATGGCATTTGCAGTATTTGATTGGCGATAACTGTTCGTGTTATACATATTAAGATAACTTTGGTTGGAATACATTCACAAGGAAACGTCCTTTAATACCAGTAAGAAGACGCGCCTCTGTCCAGCAGCATTGCCAATGCTCGGCTTGCTCTGATCGTGGTGAGGTACATCTCACTTTTCTTAAGGAACAAAGCTGGACTAAAACTGCAATTTTTGTCAGAAATACGCATTTTCTAATTTTTTGTCTTTTAGATTTCTAGACATGTAAAGAAGCTTATCACGAAGTTTGGTTGCAATATGTGCCTAGGAAAGAAGAAAAATGAATTCTCTCTTGACGTTGGCGCAAGCTCGCCTTTGAGAGCGCCCATGAAAACTGTATTCGAGGGTGGGCAAGAAACGGAATACGGAAGGAATGCTTTGCATAAAAAGTTTGATTTTCATGCGTTTTAATTGTGGTAGGCCTTATATCAAAAGTACAGTGGACCAAAAAATAAAAACTAATATGACTAGCATAATTATGGCTGTGGGGCTCTTGCATGTGATCGCAGACAAGTGTGCTGAACTGCTCTAAAGTCACAAAATGTGATGATGACTTGAAGTAGTTGCAGCAGCACTGGTTCTAATTGAAGCGGAGGGTCCTACCTATGGAGCTGGGCACGTTGGTGAATTATTTTTGGTCTTAAAATAGCCTGCCCTGAAATGTTTGAGCCTTTTTCTTATCAGTTTGCATTCTTTTGACCAAAGAAAACCTTTAGGAAAACTAATTTCCAAACTGCTACACCATAACCTACTTTCAACGTAGTTTCTGGGCTGAAATTTTGTCAGGACCAAGGTGAGGCACATTTTATTCTAAATTTTTATTCAAATTACAAATTGATCCATATCCAACATATAATGACCACGAGAATAATTGAATTTATCCTTAAAGTGATGACATTGTTACAGAAATGTAATGCAAAATGCGACTGGTCTGATCCTGGACTGTCACCGCCCTAGAAGGTATCTAACAGAAATAATCAGTGCATCTTCTTAAATTCTGAAATGATAGTTTTCCTAAGGTGACATTCCTCATTCATTCCATGTGACAGCCATAACTTCTTTTCTATTTGATCTCTATGAATGAAATTTAGAATATGTATTAAAAACGTACTTAAACCTACAAATTGTTATATATAACTGCACAACAGTTCAAAAGCTAATTTTTTAGCCTTGCATCCCTTCTTAAAAGATGTTGGAGGGGGCCTTTAAGTTTTCGCGACAGAAGGCACTGTTACATTGCCCTTAATATAAGCAGTCATGTTTTGTAACACTTGCGGAGTTGCATGCATATCCTGTGTTCTGTCTCAACACCACAAAGGCGTTACTTGGATGTTTGCCACAAGGCAAACACCCGCCCATCCATCAGCGCCTATCCTGAGGTCAACGCGGCATGGCCACCAACTCTCAAGGAGTCCCACAAAAGGCAATCACCCCATTGTTACCAGCAGCCCGAGCTAAGGAAGAAAAGGGGAAAACAACAATGGCCACCTGGGAGTCGCAGTTAATTAGACATTTGCCACAAGGTAAACCACCACCAATCCATCAGCGCCTATCCAGTAGTCAATGCAGCACGGGTTCCATGAAAGGCCATCACCCCACCAGTACCTGGCAGCTTGAGCTAAGGAAGATAAGGGGGAAACAGCAACAGCCGCCTGGGAGACTGAGTTAATTAGACGTTTGCCATGAGACAAATCACCACCAATCCATCAATGCCTATCCAGAAGTGAGCACAGCGTGGACACTGACTCTTGATGGGTCCCACGAAAGGCCATCACCCTACCAGTACTTGGAAGACAAGGGGGAAACAATGACGGCGACCTTGCAATTGCAAGTTGCTTTCTTGTCACATATTCCAAACCATCAGGCTTCGGAGGCAGGATTACTGCGGAGTGTTGCGAGCATGGGCGTGGTATCGCAACGGAGTCGATGATTGTGATTGGCTGCTGGACAGTCTTCAGATTCTGTAGTCGACGCACCTAGGGAAGAAGATGGTACTAAAAGCAGAGACTTTTTGAGCAAGTAACAGAGGGTCCTGATATGAACTCGGACGTTTGACATGCTCCACACTGGAGCGTGCTTCCGTAACTGGAGCAGTGTGACTAAGCTAATAAACCCTTTTTTCTTAATTTTCTACAACCCTGACGTAGCATTCGATAGACTTGGTGAATTCCTTTCCCTAACACCACCCTAAGCCGCAACACCGACAGCCCCTCCCCACTAATCTGTTCGTCACCCATGGTGGAAGCAACACCACACCTTTCTCCTGCCTTGCCATCTACAAATAAAACTGTTTTTTTTTTAATTTTGACTATATTTCAGTGACCACGACACTTTGCTCATACCAACATTACTAGACTAGCTTCAGTTGTAAAACTCCCCGCCCGCGCGCTTACAGCCGCTGTCGCCACTTCTGTGACAGCCGCCAGGTGGCAACGCTGTTCCATCGGGCTCCACTGCAGACGCCTCGTCACAGCCTTGAGCTTGTGCGGACGGGCAGTTTGCCCGTGTTTCACGCTCGCTGGCATTCTCCCTTGTCCAAATTAGTGATACCACGAGAAAGCGGTATCCACCTACAGCAATAAGATTTATCGCGCCAATTCGTTAATACTGAAAGAAGGGTCAACTGCACTAAAGGAAGAAAAG
Organism: Dermacentor andersoni; assembly: GCF_023375885.2. Taxonomy (NCBI): domain Eukaryota; kingdom Metazoa; phylum Arthropoda; class Arachnida; order Ixodida; family Ixodidae; genus Dermacentor; species Dermacentor andersoni. The sequence continues at coordinate 168,882,322 of NC_092818.1, forward strand.
CATACAGCGAAGCGCAGAAGCTGTGTTTCTAAATGTCGTGTGCTTCTTAATTCCTGTCGTCTTAACATTTTGCGCAGTTTAGGCTCACGAGCCTGAATATCTGCCAAAAAAAAAGAAAAGAATGAAGTCGGATTTTTCATTCCGTGAAGATGCTTAATCAGCAAAGCTGAAACGTGCGGCCCCTGTGTTTATCACTGGGTTAATCCCGAGGGTTCATTAAAGTATTTCTCAGTTATGAGCTTACACACACAATCGGCTGCGACGGAGAGAACGACGTCACTGACGGTATGCCCGCAGTCCGCAGTTGTCGCTTTGGTTCGATGTCTCGAGTTTGCTCGGTGGCGTGGTGAGCAGCCTTTGCCTGCGATTTGCCACTGGTGATTCTTCAAAATTAAATCTTTCCGTTATGTAAGACCATGACTGGCTCATACTCCCTTAAGCAATGCCCGTAAACGCGGCCTCCCCATTACGACGACAGAAGTGAAGTGAAATTCTACGCCGGAAAGATGAACAACCACGCAGCCAGCTGTGGAAGATGACGACGAACGCGGGAGCAGTGGCACGAGCGCGTGCCGTGGATTTCGCAGAAAGTTCCCGGTCGGCACGAGGAATCGCTCTGTTTCACGCCGAGCGAAGCGTCGCATTGCTGGGAGCACAGAAAAAGTGGTGCGCCGAACTGTCAACATCGTTCCGATAGCGGCCTATGCAGCCAGGTACGCAGCACGTTGGCATCGCCTGCTGATATTCTTAAGAAACTCGGCGAAGGCTACAGTTCCACGGATGACATACTTGCTGAAATTCGCTGTCAACAACGAACCACAGAATACACCAACGCTGCACCGCGTGCTTAGTCTGGCCCGCCCGCGTAGTCGGCTAGTGAGGAAGTGAAGCCGGGCGCGACTGCAGCGCCACGAAGGCACAGGCGGGTGGCGGTTCCGCGCAACGGCGCCGAGTTTTAAAACTGAAGCTGGTCTAGTAACGTTGATTCATACAGTGTCCACAGAAAGTGCTGCACAGTGCTAATACTAACATCTAATGTGCCCACATATACTTTATCAGTGTAGCCAAAGACATAATTTAGGCAGAAAATCTAGTAAATTTGACACCATGGAGTGCATTCACTTATAGTAGCTAGCGAAATTGCCAAAACTTCCTCCAATCGCAAGTTTCCTGCTATGTAGTTGCAGTTTTTTAGATTCCTTGGATAACACCGAAGAGATCTTTCGTGACGTTAAAATACAAAAAATTTCGGGGAATCAATCACTGATACAGTACTAGTTGACACTTTTTATACTACATGAGATGAGAAAAAGTGCACCAAATTTCCCAGAAATTTCCAGAAGCGTGGCTTCATGGCAACTGTCCTCGTCATTGGCTATATTGGTACAAATTTCAGTTATGGCAGTACTCATCGATGGTAGAGGAAGGGTTAAGTTGTGGGGTTCAGAGTCTTGAAGCTGCACAGTGATCTATGAGGAATGCTGTAGTGGAAAGGCTCCGGATTAATTTTCGCCACATGGGATTCTTTACCATACACCTAAAGCACAGTAGATGAGCATTTTTTTCATTCCACCTCCATAGGAGCCGTGAATAAAGTCCACAACCCTCGTGTTCAGCAGAGCTTTATAGCTAGAGCCACCGCAGTGGGTGCTGATGCAATACTGAACTGTGTACTGAATAGAATATTATGACTAAAGAGTGTATACAGCTATATTGTTGGATACTGACAATTACTGAAATGGTTTGTAGCAGTACTTGCTTGTTTATGCTGAATGAACAATGATCAACGACTTTTCTTTAATTTAAAATGTTCAACAAAGGCCATAAGAATTGCATGTGCATTTTTGCTGATCTAAGATCCCGTCATCATCATTCCCTGCTCACGTACTCTTCCTTCAGGAAAAAATCTGGATCTCCCCTTGAGCTGGAAATCCAGAATCAGAGGTTCACATTGGCAGCAGAATTTGCTATATGTAGCCATAGGATAAATGGAAGCCTTTGAATGGTGATGTGGTATACAGCTGGTGATGCTGTCATATACGTACCCTGTGCTGTTCAAAGAAATGGAGCATCTGTCTCGCTTCGTAATATGTATCACACACTGAAATACATAGATGGCAGCCAGTGCCTCCATTCCCAGTTTTGTCCATTGGCTGTACAGGCTGTTGTGGCTCGAGGTGGCATTAAGTTCCACCAAGCCCATCGAAGAATACGTCCAGTAGTAGGAAAGAAGGAAAAAGGGTTTATCTGACACGAATTACCCTGCTCCAGTTATGGAAGCCCACTCCATGCAGGAGCAAGTTAAACGACTGAGTTCACATCAGAACACGTCGGCCCCACTGCACGAAAAGTCTCCACTAGGGAATCTGATTACTGTGTCGCAGCCAATCACAATTGTTGAATCAGTTGCGATACCACGCCCATGCTATTGCAACGCTCTGCAGCACCCACACCTCCAAAGCCTCTACTCAACCGAAGCATAGAATAGGGGATAGGATAGCGACCTTGGAATCCATGTTTGGCGCCAGGCTTCAGTAGCATTTGACGTTCGGCCTTTTCATCATTAGTTTGGGCTGTCAGGTAGTGGTGGGGGTGGGTGCCTTTTGTGGACCCGTCAGCAGTCGGTGTCAATGCTGTGTTGACTTCTTGGCAGGCGCTGATGAATGGGTGGGGGTTGCCTATGGCAAACGTCTAATTAACGCCTCCAGCCATGTTGAGACGTAACAAAGCCTAAGCGAGCTAGAAAGACTTGAATGCTACTCACAAAATAATATTTTAGGACTGTATGCAGAGATGAGAAACAAAGCTTGAAAAATTTACAGGGCCATTGTTAAACAAAGTGTAATATGCCTCACTCAACCAGAGGGTGCAAAGAAGCCATAAATGTTGCATTATATAAAGAAGGTATTGTTGAAACAGAAGTGGTGTATTCTTGAAAGTAATTTCTGCCAACTTATGTCCCTTTTTTACCACGTGATATGACTCTTTCTTCAACAAAGTTTATATTGCTGACACAGCTAAAAAGAAGTGCAATATTGTTTGATAGCAGGTGCCAGGCCTTAGGCAGACAGCTTACAATGTGAATGAAAAATGCCACTGAGGGTAGCATGGAAAATGGTAGACTGAATAAACACAATCATGTATTCAAACTAACAAGTATTTTAATTTTTATGTGATACGACTCTTTCTTCAACAAAGTTTATATTGCTGACACAGCTGAAAAGAAGTGCAATATTGTTTGATAGCAGGTGCCAGGCCTTAGGCAGACAGCTTACAATGTGAATGAAAAATGCCACTAAGGGTAGCACGGAAAATGGTAGACTGAAGAAACGCAATCATGTATTCAAACAAACAAGTATTTTAATTTCTATGTGACAATGTCAAAATACAATTATTAGTATCACTTCTCAAAACATTAGCGTCTAGCACAGCCTGTTCTCAGCTTGGCAGCGTCACTTGGTAGTGGTGTACTGGCCAGCTTGTGCTTCTCTCTTGCTCTCCACCTCTTCGTCGGCCATGAGTGCATTTTGTCTGAACAAGTGTATTCTATGTTTATGTCGAAACATCCTTGGGACACAAGTAGTGCCACCTTTTTGGTTGCATAGGGAGTGAGCACGTCATCACAGCAGGTTATTATGTCATTCTCATTATCCCCCCTTTAAGTTTTCTGTTAGACAAATGCCCTTACAAGAGCTCTCCTAACAAATTAGCCCTGTCGTGTATCAACCGAACCAGCCCAGTACCTGCAAATTTCTTAATATTCATCTAATAATACTCTGCTGCACTTTAAAAACTACAGCTTCCCTTACACTGTACAGCTTCATGAGATGACATTTTTTTCCAGTAGAATCTGTTTTGGTGACGCAGTGCAAGTTTAATGGCAGCTGATCATGTAAGGTCTCCCGTCTGTGCAGATGACGAGGACAGTGACCACAAGTCCACCATTAGCTACAAGGAACGCAGAAGGGAAGCCCACACACAGGCTGAGCAGAAACGTAGGGATGCCATCAAAAAGGGTTACGATGACCTACAGATGCTCGTGCCTACATGCCAACAAGACAGCACAAACTCATTCAAGATGAGCAAGGCGACAGTGCTTCAGAAATGTAAGTGACCATAGGTCCTTATTGAACTGTAGTTGCTCGGTCGGTGCAGTTGGCCTCCGTTCATTCGGCCTGCATTCTTAATTTGACTGTGTTTTGAAATCAGAAAATAGTAGGGTGAGGGATAATAGTAGGGTAAAAGTGATTCTGTCATTACCTTAAACATTAATTTCCTTAGCTTGCCTCCATACTTGCCTCTAGTGTATGTTTAATGCTATTACATTGGTGTCTTCTTAGGCTAAAGTTCACCCTCCATATTGATGGCTAAGGCAGCACCTCTGTGCAGATGTGTCATATTCACGAATCTTTTCTCACACAGTTGTACTTTTCTTTTTCTGCAGCCATAGATTACATCACGTTTCTGCTACAACAGAAAAAAAAGCACGAAGAAGAACTTACAGCACTAAGGAAAGAAGTTGTTGCTCTGCAGATTATGAAAGTGTAAGATTCTCATTTAGGATTGTCACTGTGAAAAGTGTTGCTGGAGTTTTACCATTGGGAATGTTTAAGTTAAATCTTCTTTTTTTTCCATCCACAGTAACTATGAGCAAATCGTCAAAGTTCACCAAAGTCAACCCGGTCAAAACAACAATCATATCAGTGATGAAGTCAAGTTTCAAGTGGTATGTAAGAACATTATGCAATTAACCTGTTTCATGGCTTTTTAATATAGTCTGACTTTTAACTTTGAAGAGTAGGCTCTCCACTTCGATATTTATTGTAAGGGCTTTGTGTTGCCTAAATTAAGCTCGATTTTCTTTTACGCTACACTTCTGTGCAATCAATACAATACCTCAGAAGTATTTTCATCTTATCGAAAATGTAGCCTACCCCGTAATTAATTAGTGTTTGGTTTGCTGAACTGTCCACAACTGAGGGGAGAACATGCTCCAGCGTATAAAAAATGCAACTATAGAGTATGCATTAAGTTTCCATGTTGAGTCAGAACTATAGGTATAAAGATCGGTGTAGCAGACTACACATAAACCTCCATAAAACAAAGTCGGTAAAATTGGCACTTTACTTCATTATGTCGGAATTTTCCTGTATTGTAATTTGACCTTTTATGCAATTAGGGTACAGTTACCAACAGATTTTTTTTACACAGAACCAGCCTCACGAATTTCCAAATTATCAGGCAATAGGAGAGAAGGAATTTCAATGAGAAAAATTAATTTGTTGAATTTGGGTCTGCAATCGAAACTGCAGTTTCATATTTCATCTATTCAAGACCCTCTCAGCCTGCGAAGTTTTTGTACTCACTCTGCCATTGCTGCTGATAGTGTCGCCCGTAGTGGAATGATGCTATCAGCGAGTTGCTCTCCGCACAGTCCAACCAATGTCAAAACCACCTGTCGGTCATGGAAAGTCCGTTGTTTTTTTGTAGCATCCTCCCCTTATGCCTCCCCCTCCCCCCCTTTTCTTGCAAGTACAGGAAGGCAGTGCTCATCAAGGCACAATCCTTATCAGCTCACTCACACATGCTTTCCCTTGCACCCACAACGTACCATGCACATGGACCGCTAGCATCTTATCGCACTTGGACTTTAAAACGGAACATGACAGTGAGAGGGGCATTTAGTACTAGCACCGTTACTTGTGTTATTGCCACACTGTTGTTGCCACACGAGGCAGGGATAATTGGTCACAAAAAAAACACCGAATCGAGTGCTCATGCTGTCCACGCTCAGAACACATAACTATACAGAGCATAAAATTCATCAATACGAATGTATAATATGCTGTGCTGGCACCGCATTCTCCAGTTATGACCTCGGTAAACAGGCGGCACGTGCCATAAGATTTGGGAGGCCATTCCCAGCTGAATTCGCCACCACCAGCGAAGACATTAACTTTAACGCTAACTTCACACGCAGTGGGACATTATTATTTTTAAATTCTTTATAGGCCCAATACCATTCTTCTGTCATGCGGCGTGCAATTTCAGAGGCGCATTCACAAGGAACCACATGTAATTCAACCATTTGGCCATCTTCACCTGCGGCAGTTCTAAATAATGGCCTCGGTATTCCTCAGCGGTGGCAGTAATATCTCTTCATATTGAAGTTGTGTATGGCACACTTACTTATATTTAAGTTAAAAATACATGGTGTTCTATGGACAAGGAGCATAAAACATGTAAATACAGTTATATCTAGAATTTCACTATATCGAAATTAGTTATAAACTGAAATTTAACTGTATATGATGCATTGGGCATTATAAGCGAGAAGGAAGGGGATTAACAGAGGGGCCCGATTTTTTTATTAGTCATATCATAAGAAGCCAACAAACACTGACACCAAGGACAACATAGGGGAAATTACTTGTGCTTAATAAATGAAATAAAGAAACGATAAATTAATGGAAATGAAAGTGTATGAAAAAACAACTTGCCGCAGGTGGGGACCGAACCCACAACCTTCGCATTTCGCGTGCGATGCTCTACCAATTGAACTACTGCAGCGCCGTTTCCCCATCCCCTTTCTTAAGTATTTACGTTTCCTAATAGAATCCTGGGAGTGTTAGCCAGTGCCACCACTCACAGACGTTGGTGGCGAACATGGAACGTCCTTTTTGCCACAGGCATCACGAGAACGTGATCTTTTTGCGTGAAGGCGACTGGTCAATACACCTACACATGCTACCTGAAGGCATAAATGTTAAGGGTTAAGTGCACCGAATCAGGGGAAGTTAATTGTCTGGACAATTCAGCTTATCGTTGAACTGAGCTAAACCCAAGTTATCCTAAATGGGTTCTTGTGTAATGCCTTGCACTATAACTTAGCTTCTTATTTTCACCATTCTATCTCATTTGTCCACATTAGCTCCCCACTGCAACCTCTCTCACATCTTTTTATTTTTTCTCATAGACTCTGAGCATGACAACACCTCCATCTGTTTTAGACACACAGAACAAGTTTTAACCCTTTCAGCGTCAGGTTTTTGCAGAGCTGATGTACCCACAGCATTTTTTTTTGTCTGATGCTATAAAACAAACAGGGATTTATTTTTGCTTATGCAGAGGGGAAAGATAACATGGATAATAACTAATTCTCTCTTGGTACAGTATAATCCTCATATTGCTATCTGTCAAAAGGAGTAAAACATGAAGCAGATTTAAAAAACGCCATATGTTACATTGTTAGTCAGACACTACACTGGACAAAGGCGAGGTAGACGCAAGCTGACAAGCTGGAGGAAAGGGCATTTATTTTCATTTCACGTCATAAAATATAAAGACAGGTTAAGAAAGCAGGAAAACGGAACCAAAGTGAGGGAAACATCAGATAGGCAGCCAGAACGGCATGTGTAGTTGTCGGCTTCAGTTGAGCCAAGAAATTATAGGAAGAATACTGCAGTTACAACATTTCTCCATCAATAATATTGTAGATGCTGCACAGGTCTCCACTCTCGTGTTGAGCGTCGGAGTTCCGTGGTCACTGTAGGTTCACCGTTTCTCTGCTGTGGTGCATCCTGGGGTTGGGGTGATAACTGACGCAGGGGTAGTGACGTTTCATGGGTTTCTGCTGTTGCCTTTGGCCCTGCTCCAGGAGTTGCTTGTGGAGTTCTTGGGATAGATGAGCTTTCACTTTCCCTGTAGCCTTCGGCAGCTGTTGGGTGTTTCCTTGTGTGAACTTGATCAACGTGTTGCCAAACGAGGCCCTCAGGCATTTCTACTGTCACCATCCTCGCTCCACTTGCGGACTTTACTGTTCCCGTCTTCCACTTTTCACCTTTACAGAAATTACGGACGTAAACATTTGTATCCGGCGCCAGGGTCCAGTCCAATGTTCCCGATCTTCCTGCAACTAGAGGAGGAGAACATGTCGAGACGAGACCAGATTTGGTAGCCAAGAAGAAGTTCAGAAGGAGATCTGCCTAAGGCAAGGGGTGTTCTCCGGTAGTTGAAAAGTAGTCTGCAAAAACAATCTTCAACTCTGCCCTGGCTCGTATTCTTCAGACCATCTTTAATGGTTCAAACAGCTCTCTGTGCTAGGCCATTCGACTGGGGATGGAACACAGCCATGCGCGGGTGGGTTATGTTGTTTTTGTTTGCAAAATCGGCAAATTCATGGCTAGTGAACTGTGTTCCATTATCTGAAACAATGGTGCGAGGAATGCCGAAGCTGCGCAGGCAAGTGAGAGTCGAAGGCGTGGTCGCCTGCTTCATTGGTACGGCCTCAATCCATTTGCTCTGAGCATCTACGAGAACAAGGATCATGCTTCCTTTAATTTTCCCCATGAAATCTATATGTACTCTCAACCAGTTTTCCTGGCAGATCGGCCAGTTAACTGGCGGAGCACATACCCATGTTGGTCGACTTCGGATGCAACTTGTGCAGCCCGCTGACAGTTGTTCTATGTCGCGGTCCATTCCTGGCCACCAGAAAGCTGACCGAGCGATTGATTTCATTGCCGATAACCCTTGATGTGTCTCGTGCAACATGTGCAGCATTCTATGTCGCACATTGACTCGAATGACAACTCTGCGACTCAAGTATAGCAAACAGTGGGCCAACGACAGTTCCAGTTTGCGGTCATAAAAGGGCAGTAGGCTTCGTTCTAGTGCTTTAGCACTTGGAGGCCACCTGTCTCTTGTGTACTGACTGCACTACCTTTGAAAGTACTGGGTCGCCTGCGGTTAGAGCATGCAGTTCTGCCGAGATCGCCCTCTCCTGGGCACATGCAAGTGCTAAAACGTAGTCAGCTGGCTCCCCTTCTGTGGTTGGCTGCGTAGTTTCTTTTGGCAACCTAAGCACGTCGGAGTTCAGGAGCTGCCTGCCTGGTGAATACTGTTGCTTGTGGCAGAATCATTCCAAAAACAGTGCCCAGCGCTGTATGCGAGCAGCAGCAAGAGGCAGAGTGGGCCGATCCGATCCCAGCAGGCTCTGAAGCGGCTGGTGATCTGTGACCAGGATGTCTTCTCGGCCTAGAAGATAATCTCAAAACTTCATTACTCCAAATACGAGGGCTAATGCTTCACGTTCAACTTGCGAGTAATTTTTCTGCTTTTGACAATGTTCTCGAATGAAACTCGATCGGCTTGTTGACGTTCCCTTTTGTGTGAAACAGCACTGTGCCGATACCTTCTTGCGATGCGTCGCACTCTAGTTTAAACAGTTGTGAGGGGTCGAAATGAATTGCTCCCCTGCTTGCAGCAAACACCGTTTTGCTTAATCGTACGCCGCTTGTTGTTCGTCTCCCCAAAACCGTCTGTTCTTTTCCAGAAGCCAATACAATAGAGCGAGCAGAGGTGATATGTTCGGCAAAAATTTTGAGTAGAAATTGATCATGCCAAGAAAGGAACGAAGCTCAGTTACATTTTTCGGGCTAGGGGCTTCTGCGATTGCTTCTATATTCTTTTCTATCGGGTGCAAGCCTTGCTGATCGATTCGATGGCCAAGATATGTAACGGATGCTTGCCAAAATTTCCATTTGTCGAGGTGCAGTTTGACACCACTCTCGCAGAAACGCTGCAGAACGGCTTTTAGCACGTCATCGCCTCTGGCTCTTTCAGACACCAAGACATCGCCCATATAAGCTTGTGTGCCTGATAAGCCTTCTAGAACTGTTTCCATCCTTCGTTAAAAAATGGCTGGTGCAGATGCAATACCGAAAGGTAATCTGTTGAAGGAGAAAATACCTTTATGTGTATTAATAACAAATATCTGGTGCGATTCCTCATCGAAAGGAATTTGGTTATATGCATCACGTAAATCCAGTGCACTGAAATGTTTTCTGCCGCTTATGGACACAAGCATGTCACTGATTACTGGCAACGGATACTGTTCCAGCTCACATGCCGAATTCAAAGTGACTATAAGGTCGCCACAAATCCTAACGGTGTCGTCCTTCTTAAGCACGGGTACAATGGGTGTGGACCACTCTGAGTGCGGCACTGGTGACAAGGCGCCTAGTGCCACGAGCCTATCCAGCTCTTCAGATACCTTGTCGCATAGAACGAAAGGAATACATTGGGCCTTACAGAACTTAGGTGTTGCTCCCTCCTTCAGCTCTAGGTGTGCCACGGGTCCTTTGATGAGGCCTAGATCCAAGCTGAAGGCATCTGGAAACTCAGCAAACACGTCAGCAGTGCCCTGTGTGATGGCAGATGGCTGTGCAGTCAGCGGCTTGGCTGGGAGGCTGAGGACTGGGAAACCTGCGTTGCTCAGAATGGGAATTAGGTCTCGGCCATATAAACACGGACCGGGGCAATCCAGCACCACCAATGGGCATTCTACAGTTACACTGTCGTATGACACCGCCAGCAGGAACTCTCCAAAAACTGGCCATTTTCCCAGGCAGCATGACAGCTTCGTATGGGAAGGCCGCAGCGGAGGCCAAGTGTTCTTGTGCTGCTCAAATAGCTGTCGGGACACGACGCAAACCGGGGAACCCGTATCGATAAGCATTGGTACGTCAACACCTCCCCATATAAAGGTTCATCACATTGGAGGCTTCGCAGTTACCTCCCATGTCGATTTTAGCGTCCAAACGTGCAGGCTGTCCTCTACGTGTTCATCTGTCTCCCCTTCCTTAACAGCCATTACTCAGCCACATATTCCCTGGGCCTCTTCTCGAGTTCAAGACCTTGCACTTTCTTCGCTCCGGCGTTTTCATGCTAGGTGACCACGTCGGCCGCGATGATAACGAGCATTACTCCTACGGCAGGCATTTCTGTTCTCTTTTACGCTGCCACAACGCCCACATTCGGCCAATAACTATTTCGTTGTGGTTGACTGCGCCTTAATTTGAAGCACCGCTGACGTGTCTGCGGCCATTTTATTGGCATCATTATCTGCAACTTCAGCTGACAGTGCCATTGTTTCAGCATCCTCCAAGGACAGATCTTTTTTTTGTCAAGAGTTGTTTCTGCAGTGCGCTTGATCTTATACAGCACACAATTCCATCCTGTAGCATTCGGTCGAGCATGGTACCAAAATTGCAGTTGCCTGCAATTCGACAAATTTCAATAATGAATTCTTGAACAGACTCGCCGTCAAGCTGGCAGCAGTTGAAAAAGCAGAAGCTTTCTGTAATCTCGTAGTGCTTGGGGATAAAAGAACTCATCCAAGACTTTCAAGACGTTTTCGTATTCCAAACAGTTCAGCTTCTTTGATGCTACTCTTCCTGCTAATATTTGAACGGTTAGCGTGATTAAAGCTGCCACCAAAAGCGCCCGTTTCTTTGCTGGCTCCATCACACCTGTTGCCTCAAAGTATGCCTCTGCCTTAATGACATACGCCTTCCAGTTGTTTGTTTCACTGTCGAAGTCGGGCAGTTGCTGGTGCGCCATCATCGATTCGTCGCCCCATAGTGTATCAAAGCTGCTGTCCTGTGCTTGAAGGTTCTTGCCACGGTTTTGTTTCCTTTCCTCGTCCCTACTGTTACATTGTTAGTTGGACACTGCGCTGGATGAAGGCGAGGTAGACGCAAGCTGACAAGCTGAAAGAATAGGCGTTTATTTTCAGTTCACATCGTAAATATAAAGACAGGTTAAGGAAGGAGCGGAAGGGAACCAGAGTGAGGGAAACCTCAGATAGGTAGCCAGAATGGCACGTGTAGTTGTCAGCTTTAGTTGAACTAGGAAATGATAGGAAAAATACTGCAGTTACAACCATCGTTCTCGGTACTTTTTCATAGTGTCAGGGCCATAACCTGATGCGGCTGAAGTTTCCTCCTCCTTGGAAAACAAGCTGCCCTCGCTCCAGTCAACAGTTGAAGGTGCTGTCCGAATAGCCGTCTCAGAGTGATCACATGGCCAGGCTCAAGAAAGGAGTGCTTTCATTTATTGTAACTTGACCAGAAAAAGAAACGAAGCAACAGATCAGAGATATAATAGAGGGCAGAGCCATCCTGAAGAAAGCACCAATGAAAGGAGTACCCTCACCACTGGAAAGGAGGTGCGCCTTAATGATGATGGCAAAAGAAATAAAAGAGGCTTTTATAGACATATGACAGATGGCATAAACATTTCAGAGTGGTGTCCTTACGCTACAGCGTGAATATTTGAACCGAGAATCGCTGCCATAGTAGTGTAGAAAGTATGGGCACCACCCTTTCTACTTGCAGGCACCCATGCTCTGCATGGCATAATGAAGGGGCATGTCTCACAGCCGCTAACAAAAACCCTGACTGAGCAAACCCAGAGAGAAAAAAAAATACTGCAGAACTCGTCTCATGATGACTGTCAAGGGTAATGCAATTAGCATTCAAGGTATGTAGCGACACACCATATCTCTGAAGTCACACTTAACATGTGTAGTGGTTATTCTGAGCATTCCATTACTTCGGCTATGTGCGACATACTTCAGTATCGTCCCACTTTGCTATGTTGCTTGCTTGTCAAGGTCACCCATGAGCATGGTGGGATGACAACAATGGAATGATAAAGAAATTGTCAGTGAAACAACAGTATGACAACGGCATGGCAAAAATGAGATGACGATGATATAATGACAGCGTGAGGACAACATGAGGACAGTGGGATGATGACAAGTGTGTAAGGCCGATGGCATGACAATAAATGGATGGCAAAGCTGGAATGATGACAATAGCAGATCCATGCTGGCATGATGACAATATGACAATGGGTACGTGATACTGACTCTCTGACGATAACCCAATGACTTCAGTTACATGACAATGGCAGCATAATGACGTTTGAGTGACGACTTCTTGATTACTGTAGAATAGCAAAGGATTGATGTCAGTGGAATGACAAAGGTGGTATGATGACGATAATGTCGTGACGATGACAGCATCACGAGAATCAGATGGCGAAATTATATTGATGACGATGGAGCAACTGCAACGACATCACAACAACAGTATGGCAACAAATGTATGACGACAATGGCACGACAGTGGTACGAGTATCATGGGGTGACGACGAGTGTAGGAGGACAGTGGCACGATGAAGACTTCATCATGAAGCCTGTGCGACGATGACGACATGACAAGAGTCAGATGATGAATAGAGTGACGACGATGGAACGACTATGGCAACATCCCAACGACTGTGTGACAATAAATGCATGCAGCGATGGCGCGACGATAGTGGCGTGAACACGACAGCGTGCCAACGCTTAGATTACAAAGCTTGAATGATGATCATGCAATGACCGCAAGCACATACTTAGTGACCCCAGCTATTGGACAGCTTGCGCCACTGGGTCGGTGCAGAAGGCATGACGACAACAGCATGACGAGAGACATATCGTGAAGTTGGAATGACGACGATGGAGCAAGCACAATGGCATCGTTACCATGAGCACAAACCTACTGGCCCAAGCTGGTAGACAACTTTGGGTCCCTGTGCCATCGTGACAGGCTAGATTGATACATGGATAGGCTCAAAACAGCTGAAGTAGGCAAAGAATGCTAATTGCAGTAATATACTTCAAGAAATGCACAATAGACAGCAGAACCACGTGGGCGCTTGCCAACTTTGTGTTACGGTGCACATGTGAATGGAGAAAGTGGAGAAAGTATGCGCGTGTCGGTGACATGGCGGGACAGAAACATCAGAAACATATTGGTACTGGTTCAACTGAACCTTTCTAGGATATTGTTATAACATGCAAATAAGTACGCCTCTGCTTACATTGACAATAATATGTATCGTTTGCATTACTGCTTCGTTTCAAATTTTGTGCTGATAATTGGTGCTTCTGTATTATATCTACATTTTGTAAGAAAATAAAAAGGAAAAGAATTTGTAACACTTCAATAAACTTGAAGTTGAACTGTGTAGCGGCAGCATAGTGCTGGGCAGTGAAGCAACAGTACCACCAATAATGGGAAAACTCATCCATGTCACAAAAAGCAGGTGGTACTACAGTAGAGAAGTATATACTGCGTGCTTGGGGCATTCACTGTCTTCTGTCATGGTTTTAGACGGTTTACATCAGCTAGGTAACTTTATGGAGCTTGAAACATTAAAAGTGCTGCTATTCACACAACTGACTGTTTGCAAAGTAGGTGAGTGTGAAATAGATATTAGAAAACTTGGAGTGTAATTTAGTCTGAGCTTAAAGAAATTTATTAATATAACTCAAACTGGCGGCACCCTTTTGTGGTGCCTCTAGAGACAGCAGTATGTGACCATCTTATTGTTTTTAGCAGGTCTTGGCCTTATCACAATGTGGTCATTTTCTTGGCTGTGTGTCTTGACGTACGAAATCTGAATGCATCTCTTGTGTTGTTTGATGCATGGGCAATCATGCAAGCACAGCACAGCTGCACGGCATATGCAAGCCTCACTAACTTTTACCATGGCCATTTGTGGACTTTGAACATCACAAACCTAAGATAACAATTGTTACATGTGTGGATTTTCATTATCTTGGTCTTGTCCTTTGAAGAGATGAAAGTGTCCTTGGTGTCTAAATTGCAAACTTCTCTCTTCGACGCACTTCTGAAAGCAGCAGTGAAAAGTCATTTGCAGCAAACTTGTGCATTTGATTTCTCCTCAAGATTTGTGACCTCGAGTTTAGGTGCTTTAATAGAAGTAATATTTGTTGTATATTCTTGTTCTGATTCTCCATTCCAGCTTGTCACACAAAATCTGAATATCACTGTAGGAAGTGCAAATCATATGGTATAAAATTGCACACACATTTAATTAAGCTTCAATGTTTTTCGGTTGGCCTTCTGACATCAATGATGCAACATGAGTGAAGATACTCACAAAAATTTATTTGTGTTTTATAAGACATCTTCAATATTGTAGCATTGAAAGCTTGCATATCTTTTAGTTTGTAGTGGCGGAAGTGCATAGTTCATTGTGTTCATCGTAGTGCTGCTGCATGCATTCTGTTTGTATAAAGACTAGTGACGAAGTGTGTCATGTCAATGCATGACAATGACTGAGGGGTCAGTTTCATAAGCCATTCTGTCATCTGCTCACTATGTGCACCTTAAAGGTTGTGTCCTCGTCTTCCGTACTGGTCATATGCTGTGGATTAGCAACTGGCTGCCCATGCTTCTGCTATTGTATGGAATAATTTAACATGGAATTGAACAGGACTGGGCTCTGCCGTGCGTATGGACTTTCAAGCTATGGCAGTGAGTTTATCAGTGAAGCTATTGCGACTAGAAGCACTTGAAATGTAAATTCATAAGCTTAAACAAGAGATGTGAAACAGATATTTAGGCGCTGTATAAGCACCTATCTGGAGAACCAAGATTTGCATTAGTAAGATCTTGATGAGGACTAGTTGGTTTATATTTAGAACTGAGGTTGAACAGCGAAAAACAAAACAAAACAAGGACACGAGAAAACATATACCACAGACAAGCGATGTGGTATCTTTCCTCGTGTCCTTGTTTTTTGGCGCTGTTCAACCTCAGTTCAAGCTTTGCAGTTCGCCAAATATAGGCAGCAATATTGGATGTAACAAGGGTGATGTGCAGGCAAAGTTACAGATCTGGAGGTGGATTAGGTGCATTGTGGGTAGTAGTTTCAGCAATTGCTTGCTTGAGTCCATTTTGAGGCTGTATAGACATTTTCATCAGGGAGAGCAAGAACCTCTCTGAACTGTGGCGTGGGATTACAAAGGCACCCGCATCACTGCCTGCAGTGCTTTTGCGCGAGGTTTCACGTCCAATTACCACAACCCAGGAAGTACATAATGGTACCCTGGGCGATACTATTGAAAAGGTCTATAGAAGGGCTGTGAGTGAACCTTTGGGTTTGTTGGATAGCGACCAAAACTTACAGTATTTACCCTCCTGAACTTGCCGGCAGAGTCTGAAAGTTGTAGGCATAATGAAGGAGCCAAAATGCAATACCAGAATTAAACTGTTGTGGCATGCCTCATAGCAGGGAGTTCAAAGCTCCTGACATAGAAGAACTGTGTTTTTCAGCAATTTTGAGGGGTTAATTGTGTACTAGGATAAACATGCTTGAGGTTGTTTAGTAATAGTGGAGCCATGATAAATTGAACAAAGTGCTGCAGAATTTGCAGAAACGCTTTTTTGAGCAGCGACTTGCCTTGAAATTGTCACGTAAGACAATCAGACCTTCCTTGCGCTAAAGCATCAAGATCACTATAGTGAGATAAAAACCAACAGCATCACGAGGAAAAATCATTTCACCAGCCAGTGTTAACAGCATGGAGAAAAGGCAGAAAGCTTTCTATGTGGTTGGTGAAGCCGTAATGATATTTCTGCAAAGAATGACTTCAGTATTGAGAAAAGTGCTCGACCAAAAGCATCTTGGAGATCACACAAGTGCTTAGAAAAGCACTCGAACCATAGCATTCTTCATGCTATCATAGTGATCCTGTAGTGAGGAAGATAGTGCAAGCCATGGGGTGGATTTAACCTTGCAAAGGCATACTGGCAATTGCTCTGCCTGAGCATCTCCAAGTAATGGTAAACTTTGCCAATTTGCAGTGCAGCACCTATTGAACACAGCTGATAGCCTGCAGCTGATAGCTATGAAGTTGATAGACATAATGCAGCTGGTAAGCTGATTGGATATGGAGTGAACTTTATGCTGCAATGAACTGCATGTTCATATGCATGTTTATCCTGTTGGGATCATGCAGAAAGTGGAGGGCTTTAGAGGTATTAGTTGTGCGAACAGCATCGCTGGGATATAGGGCTGTGATTCTGCAACTTCGCTCAAGTTTGTCAAATTATTTACACAGGCAGTACTATGGGCACACTTAAAATGAATTATTGTTCTGCTTTAATAATAGCTATTTGTACTATGATAGTTGAAGTGAGATTACTTTGATGGTTGAAATGAGATGCTGCTTAGCCTTCTTTCTTCGTTTTGCTTTGAAATTGTCATGCTTCAAGCTTCCTCATTCACATTTCCTGTTCTGTTTTACTGTATTCAGTTCCAGGCAATTGGAGACTCCCTGTTCCAGACGTTCAACTCGTCAATATCAGTTTCCAATTTTGCTGAACTGTCAGCATGTGTGTTCAGCTGGCTCGAAGAGTACTGCAAGCCCCAAACACTCAAGGATGTGGTGGTTCAGATACTGTCACAGCTGAACCAGACAATGGGGTCTCAGCATTCTTAGCATTTGTTGTCTTCATGGAGTTGGCTTGTCATATGGCATACTTAGAATCATTGCAACTTCTGCTTGGAAACCTTAGAGAGTAAAGGTTGGGGCTTTGAAAAACAAATTTCTTTTTTGATGCTGTGGATCATATGGTTTTAGTGTAAAACAGTGCTTTGGTCCACAGTGATTTGAACCACTCTTTTCACACTTAGCATACAAGTACCCCTTTGTTTTGAACCAGGGGAGCTGCTTAACTGATATAGCGTGTGCAGTGGGAGCTTGCTTTAGCGTACTCGTATATGACATAAAAGTATGTTTGTTATATCTGATACTCAATATAAGCTTACATGCTAACAATAAAAAAAAAATGGTGCAGTCAATTCTATGTGAAAGAGACACCTGTACGTGATGCCTGCAACAAGCAAGCAAAGGGCCTTCTGTTGATTTTGATGGCCTGTAAGCAGCTTTCCATGCTGAAATAGCTATTGAGCACACATTGAAATAAAGCATGGGCAACAAAGTTTCAGATTTTCTTCGTTATATCTGATAAATCTTTATATTCGTATACAGTATTTTCTGGACTATAGTTTTCACCCAATAGGCTGTATGAGCTAATTTTGGCATAAAATAAATTTTGTTAGATAGTCCACAGCTGCTGTGTAGTTAACAGGGCTCAACTTCTTCTGAAGGTAGGTTTTTGAGCTTTTCTTCAACCAGTAAATGGTAGGGGAGCCAAAAGTTACCAACCAGTAAAAAATCATGTCCTTTTTAATATTTAACTGAATATAGGAGTCACTTCTAAAAGGCTATCGCAATCTCTCATGTTGGGGCTGCCAGAACGCAAGTCAAGTATTTCGGCTTGATGAACGGCTCTTAAGTGTCTTCATTGCCTTCAGAATGTTTAGTTCTTGCGCATGCTCAGCTACACTGAGCTCCGACTATGCCGTGAAAGTTATTTTTGATGGCATCATGACTGTTCCTGTCTCTTGAGCATGTATAGTTGCATATAAATGCATTGCATATTTTGCAATGAGGTTTTGTGCATGCACTCCCAAATCAAAGTATTGAAAACTAGCTACTTTAAGTGTCTCGAGCAGCATTCAATTACATTGCATGAGCTGCCGGTACAAGTTGGAAACATTGGTCATGGATAGCGACGATCATTGCTGAGCTCATCTTGCTATGTGATTTATCCTGGGAAAAATCTACTGGGCCAGTATGGCCTCGTTTTCCTCAAGTGCACTTCCGATCTTAAGAAATAAAATTGTGTATAGTCTGCACCCGTAGTCAGTCTGCACCCCAGGAAATTTCAACTTTTAAACTTGTATAGTCTGGAAGATACAGTAATTTAGGTTGAGGTTTTTCTGTACTGCCAGTTAATGCATTGTAATGCAAACGATTAAATGTGTGTTTGCATTCTATGCATGCCTTAATTAACTGCACTCCACCATGAATTGTTACAAGATTTCATTTCCCTACGAGAAGTTTAAATACATATATCCTGAGGCAAGTTTTCGGGGGCACAGTCATCACAGCAATATCGCAGCAACTTGGGGCTTGTATATCTTGGCAAGCAAGATGTATGCAGGATAGTGTGCTTCTGTTGTTTCTGTTGGTGAATCCTGGAATGGCGCATTCTTGCCAGTGTAATCATGCAAAATTGTGCATGAATGCTGTTATGACAAGCCAGCTTAACTCATGGGTGTGAGCGAAAAAAATATTCAGGGTGTATTTACAAAGCAGGGATATAAAAACACTTCCGAGCAGCTCCACTTGCAGAGCTCTTTATTATGGTGATGTGAAAGAAATACATATGGCACATTCTGCTTCTTTTATGACTTTAGCTTGCCCACGTTGGCAAAGTGTTTTAAGTATAATATGAATATGTCATTGATTTACAATTTCAATGTACTGATATATGATTGTTTCTTGTACTATAAATATACATTTGTTGGAAGGTAGGCATACTCGTGATCTCGTGGTAATGAATTTGTTACTGTTGCTATGAAGCTATGGAAATTTTTATATCTACTGTTTTCATACATCACGTGGAGATTTGAAGTTTGAATTTCGAAAGAGGGAAATCAGTATTAATGATTTGCCTGTATCACCATGGCTTTAAGAGTTAGGTAAAAATTTTAAAAAACCTTTCAATATTTTTTAGCACATTTGGGCACATTCCTTCTTTTCCTGGTATGTTTGATTTGTGCTCACTCGGCCTGCACTTTGAATGTCATGTCTACCGTATTTCATGTGCATTTTGTCATGTTCAGGACACACAACATTGCTGTGATCCTATCTTTGCATGAACAAGCGCACATTATACATGGGTGCTCTACAGAGCACAGTGCCCATGCGATGCCGTGTATTAAAGTACAAATTGCTCCTTGCCCCGTTTCTTGTCTGCTTGTTCTACCTACAGTGTAATATATTTTGATATAATGGGATGCATCATATTGAACTGTCTCTGGCTAACAAGGTATTGTACAGTCATCGCTGCGTAAATGTGCTTATAGGGGCCCTGAAACACTTGTTATCGAAGTGGAGAAAGACAGCTGAAGTGAAGATAGGCTATTTCAGAACCATTTTGCCGCAAAAAAGTACTTCAATGCGTTCAGCAGAAGCGGAGTACCGGCAATCAAACACGGCCTCAGCTGTGCTCCCCTTCCTCCTCCAATGCCTTGCACTGCGAAGGCTACGGCGGAGACGTCGCCGTGGCGCGCAGTCCAAATTTCCGATTTGGTGCCTATGCCGCGCTAAACGTAAGCCAAACGCGACCGTCCTCGGAGAGCCGCAGTGCGCTTAGCCACTGGACTCGTGGCGGCACCTAGCGGCGGCCGCGGTGTAGCCAAGCGCAGCGACCAATAGCAGCCGCGTATTGGAGTGTGCTTTATGACGTAATAAAGCACACAGAAGAGAGCGAGGATCATGGGGTTTTTGAAACGAGAGCGCTTGAAAAAAAATTGGACGCTTAAGCTTCGTCCTCAAGAGTGGAACGCGACAGCATTATCGCACCCCGTTCGCACCGCCCACTCAAAACGATCTACGCGAGGCAAACGTGATCGGCACGGACAGCCGGGCCACGACGCGTCATGAAGGCGGACGCGATCATGGTGCTGACGCCTGATGGGGTCGTCCTCTTATCTCGCTTGGGAGCACCACGCAGACGCATGACTCCTCGCCAGCAGCACGACAAACATCGCAAGGGACGCTTTCCCACCAGACGCGCTACGGCGTAGCGATCACGTCAGAGGCGTCCCGCATCGGACGCTGCACCTAGGAATCGCCCTGTCAACAGAAAGAGGAGTCTCGTCGCCTAAACACGAGGGTTCGAGTGACGCACGCTGGAAGTTGGACGGGGAGAGAGCGGGAAAGCTTATTAAACGCAAGGGTATTGGGGCATCCTCGCACCGGCCCCCGCACGGCCGCAATGCGCTCAAACGAGACGGAGGGGAGAAGCGGGCGAGTGGTGCGCCACGTGTCGGGGCAGCGCCGTACATTGCGAGGAGGGGATCTGTGTTTGCCGCAAGATGGCTCTGCGTGTACGCAGAGCGCAGAAGAAATGTAGTGGGAACGTACTTTGCTACTCATGTAAGTGCGACTTCTGTAATTTACATGCTCATAATTACCGATATACACCGCAGTTTAACTTTCTACGGCACGTTTCTAAGGCAACACCGCATTCACTTGAGGCACTTTTGTCGCGCTTTCAACCATCGAACTTGTGGCTGAATGGTAGCGTCTTCGTCTCGCGCTCCGGAGGCCCCGGTTCGATTCCCACCCAGCCCATCTTGCAAGTTGTTTATTTGTGAATTGCCTTCCGAAATTTTTCGCTCACGGCCAACGCCACCGACGACACCGGCTTTTCTGCGACACGAGCTCCTTAAGGCTGTCGCGTTCGAAGGTGACTTCGCGCTCCGCTTGCGAGCGCCGCGTACGACAGCAGAACTTGGCTGAGATGTTCACAACAGCGTATGCTACCCGCGGACTATGATATTTCACCAAGCCCGAGGGTCCTGAACCACCCCCCGGGGGGGGTGGTTCAGGGCCCTTTTAAATTGAGTTTTGAACCATGTAGCGGGTTTGTAAAAGGTCGCTGAGCTGCCTATTCATAATTTGCTTTGACAGCGTTTCTTGATCGGTGCATCATATGAAAACTAACTGCAAGAGTGGGACTCCTGTGCAAATTTGATACAAACGCAAATTCCCGCGACAAACTTGGAAAATTGACCGAAATTGTTCCACGCTGCACCAGAACGGCATCGGCATGTGTACTCCAGCAGTAGCCGCAAACAGCGAGCGGATTCGTTTCTTGAAAAAATGCGCAGCCGTTCACATTCCGCACACCGCGCGACGGTGCCTCCCGCATAGTTTCTCGTAATGTTCGCGCTCATAACACGACTTTTTGGCGCTTCCAGCAAGTGGCCGGTCCCGTGTGGTCACTCCCGGGTGTCGTGGCTGCTGTCGGAATGGCCAGGGCGGCTGTATTTAGAGAATTAAGAGTACGAGAATACGGTTGAGGCGGGTCGAGCTGAGGTGCAGAACAACAAAAAGTAGACTGAGGTCGCTGCGAGCGAACTAGATTTAGGGAGGCGCGGGCGGGCGGGCGTCGCTGTCCAAAAGCCGGTATAGCGTAAAACTATTCCAATAAGTTTTTATACTCATATGGGTGAGGCCTGCGCCATTTTCTCCTACCACTACGGTAGTGGCGGATTTGAAATAAAACATTGGAATAGTTTTACGTTATACCAGAAAGTTAAGCATTAGGTGATTTGAAATCGCCCAGGACTATTGCGTAGAAATGGCTTCCCCCCCCCCCAAAAAAAATAGATGTCGCAGTTTCGCCCGAAAGGCGGAGCATCGATTGCGATAGCAAATTATTAGACAGATATACAAAGTAAGGATGGTAGTTTTATCGGCCGTATAAACATTCGCTTACTAAATTAACAAACATGGTATGACGCATGCGCAGGCAAGCGTGAGCACATTTCACTCGATCTTCGCGCGCACTGGCAGTCAAAACGGAGTACGGAAGCGCGGCAGCCGCAGCGAGCGAAGTGACCTTCGTGCTGCGTCTTGCTTCAGTGCGAACTAAGCGACGAAAACACTTCGCACGCGAAGCTGTCATAACTCGACGCATGCACTGTCCCCATCGCAGATCGCTTTCAAGAAAGGCCCGTGCGGCCGCGCCATACGCAACTGCCGGCGGAGTAGAACTGCCCTTCCCCCGGTGCGTTGTGTGCGGCGGAAGACGGCGCGCTTTCTCACGTTCTTGCGCGCGCGAGATTGAGCCGCCATCTTCGGCTCGCCCTCGCACGTACAGCATACGGCACGGGGCAACGATGTTATCATCCTTCGACTTATTACAGAATACCACTGCGACGACGACGGCAGGAATGCGCGTAGTGTGTCCATATATTTCCTATAGCAATAGTGAACCACCGTAGTTCATAACTCGCTTCTCCACGGTCTGTTGGTGAAGCGCATTTCCAGGAACTTTACCCACGCTGTGGAGACATTAAAGAAAATTTCATTTATAAAAAATGTCTTGGGCTACTTTTGGAAGTTTGGGAAAAACTGATGCAGAATGCATGATTTTTGTGATTGCTACCACAAATGAAAGATCTACAGGCACTGTTATCGAAATTCGCATGTACTAGACGGTTGCAGTATCAGGGTAATCTTCGAAATTCAGCTTAAGACGTTGCTTAAGACACCTGCAGCACAGCGCTCGTGTTGATTTATTTTGTTTCGATGTGGTTTCGAAGTGCGCTGCCTTATTTCATATTCTATTATTCTACCAAAATTCAGATTGGCCTGCTACAAATTTCTCCAAACTGCAATTTAGTCTGCTCCAGGCTGCTCCAACATGCAATTTGGTCTGCCATGTGACCTGACAGATGCTCTTGCTTTTGTTGACGTCCGGCATACAGGTACATTTTACATTTGATGCAGGTATGTTGACATGCATTATAAGCACATTTCGTGACATACTTTCTTCAAGCATGTTGCACACCAAAAATCATGCACATGAATTGCACATCTGGCAAATTTGAAATGCAACAAAAAATACAACACCCCAAATAGCTTTTTTTTTCCTACCAAGGCTACTACAGCACAAGAAGCAAATTTACTTTAAGGAAATGTCATGATCTAACCAAAGAAAGCTTTTATGAGTTCTAAAATTGAGGTGCATAAAAATGAAATTCCTGCTGAACAATATTTACTAGTCGGAGTATTTGATAGTCCAGGTCTTGACGTCCATGATTTCTGCGGCTAAGTGGTATCCTCATTTGTTTGCGTATTGGTTAGCGTAATGCTGAAGTAGGTGTGCTGAAGTTTTGAAGCCTATTGCTTTTTAAATGTAAAAGTAATTTATAATGATATATCTGGCTGGCTTGGAACAATGAGTGCTTATTGAAGAGGTATGTCAGATCTTGCAACCTACCATGATAGTTTTCGAATATGTGGATTACCCTTTTTTGTATTAGCACCAGTTTTTGTTATCCTTCTTTTTTTTTTTTGAGATCGCTGTTCCCCAGTTTAACACACACTAAGTAAGCTTAGAGTGAAGTATTTGCTTTCTTTAGCCATAACGGAACAAGACCGCAAATTTTATACATACAACGCACTACTTTACTAAGATCAGTGGTTAGCTTATGAGAAGAGTGTCTCAAGAGAGGTTATCTTGGAACCAGACCCCCGAGAATTTTAGTATTCTTACTTGTTATAGGCATGTCCTCTGAAATAAAAGCTGCATTACTATGACATTGCTTGTTTGGCAGTTTGAATAACATATGCTTTGTTTTGTTACTATCTAATTGAAGCTGTTTATGTATACAAACAGTCATACAGTAGATTTAAGTGCTCAATTTCTTTAATGGTGTATTGCAGGGAAGTGTTCGTGAATATTTGTGTCGTCTGCATACATGATTATATCAGGTGAGGAAGAAATGCTTGGTAGGTCGTCTATATGGAGGTTAATAATAAGGAACCAAGTATATGAAATCCTGCAGAACACCGACCTATGCTTTAAGGAGTGACGAGGTGAACTGACTAAATGAAACTCGTACAAGTCAGTGAAGTAACCTTTCATTAGCTCCAATGGCGTTCCACGTATACCACAGTCGTGGACGCTTTCACTCACCACAGCATACCATAGTTCACACTATCTAATGCTTTACGCATGTCCAAGAATAAGCTTATGATGTATAATTGTCTCAGTGTTTTGTAATATTTTATGTTTGACATTTAGAAGTGCATGTTCACGATATATTTTTGAAAGCCATGTATCGTGCCTCACTAATAATACCATACTTCCTAACAACATCTTCTAATATTGTATTTATATAACAGATGGAAAAAAAGTCGCAGTTTCGCCCGATAAGGCGAAGCATCGATAGCGATAGCAAATTATTAATACGAAGTAAGGATAGTAGGTTTATCAACCGTATAACCCTGTCGCTAACTAAGTTAACAAGCGTGGTGTCACGCTTGACGAAACATGCTTAAATCGGTGCGTGTAAGGACGGTACAAAGAAAGAGTGCACAGAGGACAATCGCTGAACTTCAACTGAGCTTTACTGCGGAAAAAAACAGACAGGCTTTGTCCCGTGCTTATACGCGCCGATTTAACCATGTTTCACCAAGCTAACCAACTAGCGCATCTAAGTCTGTTAACGGTGTCACAGGCAAACATAAACACATCTCACTCGATGAGCGCGGACACTCGTTATCAAAACGATGGCGTGAAGAGCGGCAGCAGCAAGCGAAGTAACTTTCCTGCGGCCTCTCGCTTCAACGCAAAGCGGCGAGAACACAGCGCACACGAAACCAAAAGCCGTCGGCGAACCTGACTCTGTACCAGCCGCAGATCACTTTCAAGATAGAGCCCGCGAGGCCAGGCTAAGCGTGGCCATACGCAACCGGCTCCCTAGTAGAACCGTAGAACGCCTCTCCCCTGCAGCGCCTTGCGCGCGATGGAAGATCGTGCGTATCTTTGCGCGCGCGAGATCGAGCCGCCATCCTCGGCTCACCCTCGCATGTTTTCACTCGCACCCAAAGCAGACGGCGCGCTGCCACGATGTTATCGCACTTGGACTTTGGACGAAACGTCACAGCAACGACGACAGCGTAAATGCGCCCGGAAGTGTCCATATAATTTCTATCGCGATAAAAGTTTCGTAAGAAGTGGTAAGATCGACACTGGTCTGAAATTGTCCACAGTGTGGTGAGCACCGCCTTTGTGGACCGGGAAAACTCCGGCAATTTTAAGTTTCTTTGGAAAAATTAGATCAATACATTCTATTGATAATTTGGGCTAGGACTTTAGAAATGGTAGATACATATTTTATAGAAAATGTATTAGTGTCGCATCTCGTAGCAGTATTGCTCTCAAAGACAGCGATCACCTTTTCTACTTCTCCAGATGTTGTCAGGAAAAGTACTAAAGCATTTGGGATAGGATGTTTTAATATCTCTATAATAAATGTTACCTTGTTCTCCGATAGCGGCGTTGCTACAATATTGAACATAATTGAACGAAGTGAACTTCCGCAAGGGTGTCAGTTAAAGAGAAGATATTCTCGGAGAGTCTCAGAGATCGTTCTTTCAAGTCGGGTTCCTAACTTACGGCCAAATTTTCTTTGGATTGGTGTAAATCTGCGAGAATACCTTTTTGTGGTTTCTTTCGCTTTTTTAATTCTGAATTAACTAGGCTACGATATTTCTTAAATTAAGCTACTTGAACATAACTTCGCATTCTAAGGAAAGTATGGTCCATTTATTATTCTTTTCAAAATTCTTGAAAAGTGCAGCGTTTATAACCACGGCTTTATTATTTTTTTTATGTCTTGTGCTACTGCGTTGTGGGAATGCCTTATCATAGCAAGCAACCGGTTTATCATAAAATGAATTATATGCCTTATTTGGGTCGCTCTCTACGGAGTTCAGTTGGGCAATTGAGTTTACTAATAAGACAGCGAAAGTGAGCTAGAGCAGTTCTGTAAAGGAGACAATTAGAATATTCGAGCGCATTACGCTTAATATCGCAGTTCCGCCCGAAAGGCGAAGCACCGATTGCGATAGCAAATTAGCAGATAGCTGTATGAAGTAAGGATAGTAGTATTATCGGCCGTATACACTGTTAAACATTCGCTTACTAACTAAATTAACAATGATGGTATGTGTAAGTGTGACTCAACGAGGACACTTACACCTTTCTACGGTTCCTCTCTACGGAGTTAGCAATTGAGTTTACTGATAAGAGAGCGAAAGTGTGCTAGAGCAGTTCTGTAAAGGAGACAATTAGAATATTCGAGCGCATTACGCTTAATATCGCAGTTCCGCCCGAAAGGCGAAGCACCGATTGCGATAGCAAATTAGCAGATAGCTGTACGAAGTAAGGATAGTAGTATTATGGGCCGTATAAACTGTTAAACATTCGCTTACTAACTAAATTAACAATGATGATATGTGTAAGTGTGACTCAACGAGGACGTAGAAAGAAACAAGCACACAGAGAGAGCGCTGTCTTTGTGTGTTTGCTTCTTTCTACATCCTTGGTCACTCGCACTCACACATTTTATCATGGATTCAAACCAACTATAGCCCGCCAACGTGTTTTAACAAAATTAACCAGCATGGTGTCACGCACACACAGGTAAACATGAACACATCTCGCTCGATGACAGCGGAAACTGTCTAGGAAAACGCTGGAGTGAGGAATCGCGGCAGCAGCAAGCAAACTGACCTTCATGCATCTCTCGCTTCAACGCGAACGAAACGTCGAAAGCACAGCGCAAACGAAGCTACCGACGCTTCGAGCACTTTACAAACATAGCAGATCACTTAGAAGATGAGGCCCACGTGGGTGCGCACTTTGGCCCCATCGCAGATCGCCTTCAAGGCACGAGCGCCGGCAATGCGTCCGGCTTCCGCCAAAGAACTGTTTCACATGGCGCGATTTTCAGTTAGCGACACAGAAAATTCCGTCGCCCAGCGACCGCCGCGACGTCGTGGGCTCTCCACAACTGGATTCCAACTAGAGGGATCTTAATTCCAACAAGTTGGTCGCGCCGTCGCTGAATCGCAGCGATCGGCGCGATGTGGGAGGGGCAATGTGTGACGAAATAAAACGCCGTCAAAATAGGCGCTCTCCCGTTTTACCGCGCGCGCGTTGGTAGCTCTGTGGAGCAATGTCACGCGCCAGTTTTAGCTACGTCTTAATAGGGCGTACCCACGAGCTTGCAGCTTAGGAGCTTCATAAACATTTGTATTTTCTTCCACTTACACAATTCGTTTAAAAGGAGGAGCTGCACGATATCCAGGTCGGGAGAAGGACGCCGCTTCAACATAACGCACGTACCCACTTGATCGCCACCGTCGTCAACCTCTTCATCACTACAAATTGCGCCAGCTGCTTATACGTGCTCACTAAACAGTAGCTTGTTCTTCTGCAAAAGCAAATACTCATCCAGGAAGAAAAGTTGTGGCTTCCATAGTAACAACGAAACTAGAGTATACTAAACGGAACCACCCCACCGACATAGCACAAGCCACACGCTCATACTTGCGGTATTGTGCAGCGCCTCACTCACCGTATCTGCAAGCTGCCGTGGTCTCAACGCTTTTAAACGTTAAAAAACGGTTTGCCTATTCTATTATCGAATAATAGGAAAATTCGAATATTTGACTATTTTCTATATTGTTTTTATTTAACGATGCAGGCACGGATACTTCGTGAGCAGGGGGCAACCTTGCGCATCACTGCGACGGAAATCGCGCTGCCGCAAACGCATGTGAAAGCTGTCAGCAAAAATCGCTCTGCGACGTGCGCGGCAGAATTTTTTTTTTTCACCTCAATCGCGTCATGTGAAACAGCCTAAAAGTGTCTACTACAGCGTCCGCGTGGCCAACGCCGTAGTAGACGCCGCGGTTGTCTCCACTCTGTACGGAGCGCCGGGCGAATAGGACATCGGGGCACCCTAGCAGCTGCCGGAGAAGAACGCCCCCTCCTCCCTTGCCTGATTCCTCTGCCTAGCGCGCCACAGGAGAGGGCACGCATCCGGGCCACGTTCCTCGCTCGCGCACGGGAGATTGTACCGCGTTCACCGGCTAATCCTCACACGCTTTCACTCATAGGGAACCTCACGGCGACGCCGGGATCATGCGCAGTGTGTACTAGAATATATTATAGTACACTTTAATAATGTAAAATCGTAGTGGTTCTAATCATCCAGTTAGTACTATAACCATAGAGGCAAAGCTGTACAAGAAAGTGACAACTGCAAAGGTGCTGCAATGAGGCAATTCTTCTTGAGGCTAGCAGAATTATTTTCACAATGGTTATTTGTATTGCATGTGGCTCGTAAGTATTGACTGTATGTGAAGTTCGTCTATGTAAAATTTGGTGTGCGTGAGAGGGTGCGTTTTCAGGTGCCTTAAGTTGGAGGTACCACAGCAGCCATCTTTCGAGTAGTTCAGATTCCACCACCAGGCGACACCATTCACTGGTGACCGGAAAAGCTATTTCGAACATTTGAATTCTCTAGCTGGATTTCCAATTTTCTTTTATCACGGGTAATACACAGGTAACGTAATATAGCCACGATAGAAGAACCAATACAAAGTCCTTGTTTTGAAGAATTAATGCTCCCATTCCATTCAGAAAATATGGCTTCCAAATAAAAAGATACCAGCTCGAGAAAACCTGCTACCTATATATATGGTATTCGCAATCTTCAGTTCATCGTGAACATCAATGCGTCCTCTCGCTTAATTGTGGTAAAGAATGATACAGATATTTTACGTCTATCGAGAAGGCATCTAAGTGATTGCCTGACTGGTTTCTCAGATTATTTATCACTTCTGAATTCTTTGTCAAAAACGCATCATTAATATCCAGTAACTTCGATGATGTGTAGGGTTCTTATGGTGCAGGGGCCAATAATGGCCAAAGAGCGCCAAT
Source organism: Dermacentor andersoni (assembly GCF_023375885.2). Lineage (NCBI taxonomy): Eukaryota > Metazoa > Arthropoda > Arachnida > Ixodida > Ixodidae > Dermacentor > Dermacentor andersoni. The sequence continues at coordinate 168,911,418 of NC_092818.1, forward strand.
CCAAATTTTGTTGAATTTAGAAGCCTAACGACTGTTGTCATGTGGGTAATTCTGGCACAATAATGCATAACGGCCACCCTGACTTTTCGTTTTTGACTCAAGAGAGCATTTCAAGGATACCATCCTTTATGACTTTCATTTCACGAACAAGTTTGTTGAGGTTACATTTCCCAAAAAGTTTCCTTGCTTCAGTTGTTACTTTTTTTCAGTGAGGCGTCATCTCTACTTAGAAATACGTACCTTAAGGAAACATGTGAGACTGGGCTTGTTGTTAATCCATGATGTGCCCAATGAGACAGCAGACAAAGAATGGTTCTATCACCATTTGTTATTTTCATATATTTCATGCTTCATGCATCTCCTGATTTGTCAAATTGGATAAATCCGCTTGCACAAGCTGGTTGTCTGTCTCCGATATAGGTGTGTGCGACGCTTGTGAAAATAAATTATTGTTGGAAGTGAGCGCTTCGTCTACGTCTGTCTACACTGACCCTGTGTTTCTTATGCGCAAAGAGCTAATATAAATGTTGATAGTAAAGGATGAGAGGAAAGAGAGGGCCACATCGATCTAAAGCCACCCATGAACTACAAAGTACGGTGTCTTAAATAATTAGTCACCTTTATTTTTTTCTTACTCGACATACACAACCTTCAAAAAAAAAAAAAACAAAAAAAAAACAACAACGTCTAATGTTACTATCGATGATTCTGCCCAGAAAAAATGTAGTTGCCTGTCATTGATTGGTGCTAGTTTGGACATCCGTGGTTATTACGCTTGCAACATATGGCTTAGCCATGCAGCTCATTTCGATAGTTCGTAATGACTTTCAAGGCTCGCATCATCAAATGGCTTAGCCATGCAGCTCATGTATGAAAACAGCGAAGTCCTGGGGAACACGTTTCTAGCACTCAAATGAGCAACCCGTAATCGATCGTGGTGATGACAGATGTTGAAAAACAAAGGACTTGCAGAAGAAAAAAATGAATAACATGAAGTGAGCGCTCTCATAGCGACGTGTGGTCCCTCTCTCGGCGTAAGGAGGCTGGGTCCGAAGCCCTGTACGGGCCGTCGTAGCCACGAAGCTCACGCTGTGGATTTCGTTCAGGCTGCGCAGTAAAAAAAAGCAACACTGTCAGTAAGTATGGTGTAAAGGTTATGGCACACTACCATAAGAATTTGCAACTAATACCGTAAGAGTTTGTAACCAATTCAATATATAACTTATTTAGTTATCTATTATATACCGGAGGACTGTTTGAGCCAAGCAGGGGTGCAAAAAAGCAAACAATTTTACAATTAAGAAAACAAACAAACACGTGGCATGCAAAATGTACGAATGTTAAAGCTAAAAGAATGTGCACGACAGCGATAACCATAACATATTGAGCATGGATCAAGTTCAGCACTTTCAGTACTAATTAGTGACGTAGGCAGTAATCGGTCATGTGCTGTCATTGATCGAAATGTTTAAATATGTTATTTCTTGTGCGCTACGGTGCTAGCGACTCTGCATGCTTTTCTTTGCAAGCATGGATAGTTATCGATAGTTTATTATCCTTCTTTTAAAGAAAAGAGACCAATAACATTTGTTCTATTTTAAACCTCTAGCTTGCACTGCCTTGCTTTCTCATAACTGCTAGCTGGTGAATCAATAGTACACTATATTTCATAAATGTAATTTTGAGAGCTAGTTATCGAACCATTTCTAATGTGCTAATGTTATTGTTATTTATAACTAGGGTTCTTCGTTCTCGGGTTTTGTATATTTTTTAAATTTCTGCGGTGGGGGAAAGGGTATAAAATTGGTTGTGATATTTAAAGTTAAAAATGGAAGAAATTGACGCATTTCTGTCTGGCAGCCCAAAGTTAGGGACTTTTGAGGTAACTTTCACAAACCAATAACACACGCAACGGTCTTATTTTAGACATCAATGTTCTGTATTTAAAGAAGCGAATTCGCTCACAGGAATATGTAATGAAAACGAGAGGTGCTCGCAAATCATGTGACAAACTCATCTATACAAATCTCAGTTCGCATGCAGGCAATAATAATACTTTTAAATGAAACCACTTGAACAAAGCAACAAATATAGACGTGTTATTGATCCCTTCTTTACTTTGTACTTGCATGTTTTTACAAAGGAAAAAAAATGGAATAGTGCATGTGGGCACACTTTGTAAGGGATGCGGTGGTTTTTCTTGCCTTACGGGCCCTTATTGATATAAACTAGCATATGTACGAGTGAAAGTCAAAAAGCAAAGGGACTTTTGCAATTTCTCGCACTAGGGTTTGGTAACCCTGCTAGTATGAAGTGCTAAATTAATGTCGTCTGCAACACTTCTATGGAACGTGTCACTCTTACTCCCGCGTTAGTCGTTAGAGTGTAGCAGACCGTTAAACATGGCAGCTCCATTGTCGATCTGCACTAAGGAGAGAATGATGGCCGTGATTAGCTTTTTGTTCGCACAAGGTGTTGAACCTGCCGAAATTATTCATCGAATGCAAGCGCAGTATGGTGACAGTTTATCGTGAAGCAAGATCTACGAAAGGATAGAGCGTTTCAAATAGGGAAGAACTTCTTTATATGACGAGGAAATATCGCGCAGGCCATCGACATGGCCAGTACGATCGTCTGCTGTCGTCGTCTTTAACTGGTTTAAGGAAATTAATGCAATACCGTTCATTTCACCCCAAGAGGACATCAACGACTGAGCACAATTTGAGAGTCGTTGAGGGCATGGTGAAGGAAAGCAGACGAATCACCGTGGACGAAATCGCTAATACTTTAACATCAGTCATGATTCACCGTATTCCATCTTACACGACAGGCTAAATTTTCGGAAAATTTGTGCAATGTGGGTCCTGAAAGAATTGTCAGTGCAGCATGAGGCACAAAGGTTGGACATCTCTCGTAAACATTTGGCCTGTTATCGTCGCGAGGGAGATGGATTTTCACAACTGTTACTCTATATGAAACTTGCAATAACGCGCATGCCGTTCGTGACTTGGAAGTACCACGCCCGCAGCGTTACATAAAGGAAATGCGGACAAGACGGATGACGGTTATTGTTGTGTGGCAAGATACGGCTTAAAGGGTGTAATTTTGCTTAAGAGTGTACGAAAGCTGAGCTTGGTGTGCACATAGTAGAAATGAGAAAGAAAGACGTACACCGACCTAGTAAAACTTATTAAAAGACATTGTATTTTAAACATTGTATTTTAATAAAACATTGTTTTTTAATAAGTTTTACTTGGTCGGTGTACCTCTTTCTTTGTCATCTGTGATCCCGACCAGACAGGCTTCCGTCGAACTCTCGATTATAGTAGAAATGAGCCTGTCCCAAGTTAAGCTACTCGTTAGTGGGATGCTAATGTATGTACATAGCTCAGTGAGCACACTAATGACAAGATTGTGTGGAAAAGATAAGTTATTTTTTTTTGTTAATTTCATGTCAACAGTTTTGATAGCATTCAATTTCATGCTACCTGTACAAGAGTATTATAACTTTATATACTGTAAGGCTAATTAGAGTGCTACAGAAAAGGAACAAACACGACATGATTCGTGTACCGTGTATTATTCACTGTAAATGATGTGCATTACATTTAAATTTAGATTAGGCCATAATTGACTGTCGTTGCACTTAATCTTGTTAAACTGTGCATGATAGCCAGCAAGCAATTTAATTAGAGCGGGCTCAGTATTTGCATTATTATTGTCATTTTTGTACACATAAATAACGAGCGTACTCTATGGGATACCAGAGCTGACTAGTAGATTAGAAAAATAATCTGCCAACTTGCAATCTGAGTATAGTGTATAATGTGCGGAAACCCAAGTGGTTATGAAAGGGAAAAAGACTGATGTGCTGTAGCTTTGGAATAAGATAAGCATTGAAGATTGGCAGGTTGGTGCATACTGAAGAAGGAACAGTGCAGAAGACGGGACACCGTTGAAATGAACTTCAGGAATGTGCCTATATTCTTACAAACCTAAATATGAGTAGCACTTACATCTTTCTTGAAGTTGGGGCCTTCAAGTTTCTTCTTCAACCTAGGAGAGGAAAGACAGTATAGTTGCAAGGAGCGCACATGAACATAGTGACAAAGAAACAAACTTTGGCTACTATCTTCAGGAAGCTGCTTCTGCCCACGGTCATGCATCGTCACAAATATGTTAAACAGGAACATGACGAGAACGGCAACACAAAGTATTACAATATTCTTGAAACAAGGTCAGAAGCAATCATTTATTCAAACGCCAAGAATAAAACTGTGCACTTCAGCATATGTCATTTAAAATTATGGCTCTTAACCAGCCGCAAAACTTTAAGTATGGTATAAATACAATTTGTTTTATGTCCTAGTGATATTTGGTGCCTTTCTTTTGTAACTAATATTCGCGAGTGGCTGCTGATCTCTCCTTGTCCTTTGCCGTCACTGTGCAATGCGTGACTGCGGCAGTTGTTGCCAGTTTTCATTCAATAGCAAACTGATGGCTAGAGCAGGCGCTGAATAAGCCCGGAGCAAAAAACGAATACAATCAAGGTTCCGAAGAGGGGCATGCCTGTGTGTCGCGGACTAGGAATTGCTATCTGCCACAGCTGCATGATTACGAGTGCCTTTTATGAGAAGAAAAAATTGCATCACCGCTTGGTTAAGGCAAACAAGCAATTTGCTACAAAAACAAAAGAAAAAAGCCACTCATCTATTGCATGGTTCCCTTTGTCATAAAATATTTTTTCACACTTGTTGTGCAGTGTGCTAGTGTTCTTGGCATCAGACATGACTTCACATTTGCATGAAAATGGTCATTCATGACGAGAACATTAAATAAAGAGATTCCATTAAACATTTATTTAGATTAGCATATTTTTCTTACATAAAGTCTATAAATCTATTTGACATCCAATGGTTTTATGGCATTACAGCTTTTGTCGGTTAATATCCATAAATAATACACAAAACAACTAATCTAGAAATATATTGACTGCATATTACACCGAGTAAGATATATACCTTTTGTGACTCATTTTAAGCAGTCGTAATTTCTATAGCGAGAAGAATGTACAAGAAGGTATAAACACTCTACCTGAAGTGGATAGCTTACGGCTTGTCGACACCTTTTCATGAAGATTAAATTATAGATAAAGTCTGACATGCATCGTGTTTGGCACAGCCGGTGTAAAGAAAGCTGGAAGCGTTGCAGGAATGACGAGGTCTACCACTGCATCCCATGGCACAGTGTTTGTAGCGTGCCTTCATTGGCAAACAGGACTAATATGACAGGTTTTCAGATGCTTGATATGAGTAGGAACCTTTCTCATTTGAGATGTATACATACGATTTAAGCGCGTCTGAGTTACTGCCAAGCAGTAGACAAAAGTATAAACGCACTGTATAAATTTTATAACGTGTATAAATTTTATAACTTTTATAGACAAAAGTCAAATTAACTGCACATTTATCTCTCATGCGGCCAACACTGGAGTATGCTGGTACTGTATGGGACCCTTACTTATAAGAAGTGCCCAACTGATGGGATTGAAATGGTTGAGAGGAGAGTGGCTATGTTTGCGTTTATTTCAAGATGCTGACCTACTGACTCAATAACTGAGATGCCAAATGAACTTAAATTGTCTCTACTTTCGGAGCGCAGGAATGTAGCTCGATTGAAATTCCTCATTGCGCTACGTAACAGTTTTATCATCTTGAACACTGGGCAGTGTTCAGGCAGCGCTCACCTCGACAAGTAAGGAGCAGTCACGAACACCAATTCACGCCCACAATTACGCGACTAAACTCGTATAAATACTCATTTTTTCCCTAGATCAATTGAGGAGAGGAATCCACTTCCACATGATATGATACAGTCACCTTCCCTAAACGTGTTCGAACTTTATTGTGTCATATCTTGGGCCTTGATGCTCAGGTATACGCGCTTGGCGACAACCTCATTTCTTCTGTTTAGAATGTAAGTCTCTTATTTATTTTTTATTATTTCGAATGTTATTCTATATTCGTGTTATATACTACATCTTGTTATTATTGCTATCATCATCATTTGCCTATTTTTATGTTCAGTGCAGCACGACGACCTTTCCCAGCAATCTCCAATTACCCCTGTCTTGCGCTAGCTGGTTCCAGCTTGCGCTTGGACATTTTCTAATTTCATCGCCCTATCTTTCATCAACTGGGTACTATATCTTGAACTTGGTGTAAAATATGTTGCTTCATGTTTAGTTCCATATGATCAGATGCTTAGGTGCCTGTAGTATTTGCGGTGGCATTTGTAAGACAATGCGCCAGCATCACTATCATTATTTTGTTTGTATACTACTTCCTACAATTATGTTTACGGCTAGATAAGCACTGCCTGAAGTGCGGTTTATGTATACACTGTGCTCACATCTCTCTGTTCTGCCCTTAGTTGGCACCAAATGGCTAGCAGTACAAATAAATAAATAAATAAATAAATAAATAAATAAATAAATAAATAAATAAATAAATGAATAAATAAATAAATAAATAAATAAATAAATAAATAAATAAGTAAGTAAATAAATAAATAAATTTATTTATTCACCAAACAAAAGTGATGTTCTTCCTATAAGCTCTGCTCTGTATCAGTGCTCTACAAACCTCGGTTTTATTACAAGGACAGTATTGATATCTTCCTTTCTTTCTCTACGCTGTCCCTTGCTTGCAGATTTATATTATATTTGCAAACACCATTGTTATGGTTGCTAATGACGCTATATTTTACGTACTTATGAACACTTCGAGCGGAACAGTCTTTTATCCGGCCTGCAGTTCTATTTTAAAATTTTACCTCGATATGATGCTTGCAGAGACGACGAAGCACATCAGTAACAAGGATGAAAGGACGACACCAACGATGACAATGTTCAGCTGGGCAGCTGAAATAGAATGTCAAACAAGTTATATTTAAAAATAATTTTGGAGATAATGAAAGTACTAACGCGCATGGTTGTTGAAAGTTCCCATTGTTCCTGTTTGTGCCTGCGAAATGTGCAGCCTTCATCTTGCATAAGGAACTTGCCTCGAGCTCCTTTCTGTTTCTCATGTGAAGGGTACTGGAAAATTCCGGCCTCAGTGACATTAATGTTCTAGTTTTTGACGCGTCTTACTTCCAGAGCATTCAATGTTTGCTCGTTATAGCCAACATTTAAAATATTTAAGCATCTAAATATGCGTCTTCACATATTTAGTGAATACATATACAGGGGGTTGAGGGTTCTCAAGCCATCTCTTTGCGGCCTTTTCCTCACCCTACTCCATCGTTCAATGGGAAATCAAGCTTCATTCATTGTTCTGGCTACGTCTGATGGCAACTACGCAACGTAAGCGGGCTGCTCCATCTGAATGGCTGAGTTACAGGCAAGAAATGCTGGTTGGCCCATTTGGATTAATGAAGGCAGACATTTCTGTCAAGTGCATTGCAGTCTGGGCTTGTTAATACTATACTGTAACATATGGTATTGCTAGGTGGCACCAAGATATATGAGCATTTCGAGCTAGGTGCCACGCTTTTTCAGAACACAGCGTTCGTTCCATACTGTTAGCGCGATTCATACTGATGTGCGCCTGTGAGGCATGGAATCCACAATTCAAAGCCCTTATATCAAAATTAGAAATGCAGAGCGGCGTGCTCCTCGGCTTGGGTACTGGTCTTACAGTGTGGACATTTCAGTATCCCCGCTTTATATCACAGCAACGGAGCCGCTACTGGAATCAAGAAGGAAGCAGAAATGGCTTAACGTCTTCTACAAAATGATTAATGATTTAGTGTTAATTGACAAATCAAAATATGTAAGTGGATCGAGATCAAGAATTAAAAAATGAATGAACACTGTAAATTTGTAGAGGAACAAAGATTCTTGAGAGACTGCCTTACGTATTCTTTTTTTCATAGTGGCACGTGACTGGAACGAACTTCTAGGACAAGTTGTCACGGCGGGGGACCAGGTACATGTGCTCTCCTCCTTGGTTAGTGATTTTTGTGTTAATGCAGATTAATTACAGTCAATAATTATTTTGCATACGCATCTTATCTAGACTGTAGTGTAACTGGTGCCTTTTGACGGAGATATTTTGAATGGGTAACTGAATATTAATTGTGTTCATAGTGGTTAAATATGCAGGTATGGTTTACAGATTCGTTACCTATTCATTTGTTGCCATGGCTATTGTGAATAATATGTATTTGCATTTGGTATGTATATTCCGTAAACTTGTAATAATTGTGTGATTGAATATTTCGTTCGTAGAACCTAAATGAGGAGTTGTCTTTTACCCGTGTGTTTATTGCTTATTATTTTATTACCATGTCAATTGAGTCGTTCGTCTATATCATGCATCCTAGCACTCGAATCTTAGTCCCAAGTCAGACCGATAGTATAAATAAATAAATAAATAAATAAATAAATAAATAACGACAAGACTGAATAATAGTGGACCTAGGGTACAGTAAATGACATTAGGCCAGTTTTAACCATCTTTCAACCACTTTTGTTGATTGAAAATTCTGATAAAGAGAATATAAAAATTTGGCAGATAAAACTGTACTGCGTAAACGTCACATAATTTCTTGCTGGAATGGGTTTAAGGCTTTGTGAAACAAGTTTACAATTTGTTTCAAAGGAAAAAGATTTTTAGTTAATATGGATACTTACATTGCAAAGGCTTGTTCTCACGTTGGCACTGTGGTCCTGTTCGTTTATCAGGGCACCTGCAAATATTAGTGTTTATGTGCAGTGATGTTTGCAGGAGCGGTATAGTGACAGATAAGCAAATGGGGCACAGAGAATGTCGAATCTAAGCTATAAACTGGTCCATTGAGCAAAGATGAAACTTCACGTAGGCGCCCTATAAAGCAACTGCCATATAAGGTATTTGTAGCAATACGCTGTTTGTTGTAAGATTGCAAAGTTGAAATTTTTAGCCCATCATAGGAAACAGATGCTGGTGCACACTACAAAAAGACAATTACAGCTTGAATTTTATGGACGTTCTGACTTGCTTTGTTGTGCGCGACCATGAGACTGCTGCTGAAGATGCTAGCTGCTCGTGAGTTCAGCTGAAGAACCCTGGGTATGCCGTTGCAGTGGCAAAGAAAAAGCGCTTCCACTCATAGGATGGCTATAGGAGCCAGACGATATTATAATAAATTGCGTAAATTCCTTAGTAGATGCAGTACCAGAATTGAGGAAATCCGAAATTAAAGAATGTGCAACAAACGGCAAAATGTTCGTGCCAATTTTAGGTTTCTGTTTTCGCAGGATCATAAAAAGTTTATTTTGCAAAACTGAGCTTACGATTTCTTACGCTATCCTAATTTACTGCAATGACGGCAGTGTCAACCAGTGGGCAAACGAGGGAAGCCTCCACTTGTATTCATTTTCAACAAGAGAGCGTGTACTTATATAAAAAAATACTGGTACTACAAAGAGGGACAGACACAGCTCTGACCTGCCATTGAAGATTTCTTTTGTGTACAACCTTTTACACCCATCTTTTTCCCGTATATATTGTGCAGTGTACAAAATAAACCTGACTTGTATTGACCGGCGACTGAAAATTTGTTTTGCACATAGCTCTGTAATGCATTTTTATCTGTGTACATATTTTACAGCACATAAAATAAATCTTCAGTTGCAAGTTAGCGTGGTGTCTGTATTTCTTGGTCCATTTTTCATGCTGTTTTCATTCTAAAAACCATGTCTTTACTAGCCCAACCGCAAACTCTTGCAGAAACTGGTCGTCTGGGTTCGGCCGCTCGATCCAGAGAGTCCATAATCGAGCGGCCGTGGGCTTGGCAACAACTGTTGTCTTGAGCAAGATTTACGTAGCTTCCAGTTTCCCAAGGGCGAGGAGCCTTATCAGGCACAAAAGAATAAGGCGAGAACTGGGTAACGGAAGTGATGATGTTCAGTAGACAGGATTAGTTATAGTGAAAGGCAGGTGATTTCATAAAGGACAACTGCAACGAAACTTCGCTTAGGCTAAATTATTTATACATGTGTAGTATATACAGATGTGTAGTATTTTCCTGCGTGCCATGGGAAGTCGCCGGCAACGGCTAATCTCGGAGGTAATGCCGTGGAGGTGCGTGTTGTTAATCATCCATCACTTTCAGCGAACGGAAATGTGACAACTTAAAAAAACATTCGGTATGAAATGATTCTAATTTTGCGAGATTTTTGTCACATATCTGCTCGTATATCAAACGTGAGATTTTGCACGGAGGCATCTACATCTGTTCTGCATCTACGCTATCTGAAACGAAGCTTCTTACGCGAACCAAAATTTCGCTGCATGGGCCTTTAATGGTAGTGGTTGGCGACTCATGAATTTTAAAGTCATTCTCGCCCCACACCCCTCTTATTACCACAACTAATTGATGAAATAAACGACTGTTTTCCAAACAGCTCAATGAAACATGGCCTTACTCACCTGCAGTAGAAGTTTTGGTAGTTTACACCGGGTTCACAAATTGCATCTCGATGGCAGAGGTTCGGGATGGCTTCGCATATATCTGTGCAAAATTTAATTCCGGTTATTTTATTTCACAAAAGAAAGACAAAAGGATCGGCGGAGACACTAAGACTGCTTAGGCGTGCTTCGGCACCAACTGCGCATTTGGCGACCGGACGCAAGGGCAACTGACGATCGCGGCTCAATCTCGCGCGCCATATATGGCGGAAGGCGGGCAGGCAGCGCGAGAGGGCGGCTTCGATCGACTTCGCCAACAAGTGCGTACTTTGCACGGCCGCACGTGGTCGCTCGCGCCCTATCTTGGAAGGGATCTGCAGACGGCTCATACCTTTGGGCGCTCTGTGTTCTTGCCGCTCTTGCGTTGAAGCGATAGACCGCACGAAGGTCACTTCGCTCGCTGCTGCTGCCGCGCTTGCTCACACCAGCGTTTTGACAGCGAGTGTCCGCGCTCATAGAGTGTGATGTGTTCATGTTCTCTTGCGCGTGATGACACCATGCTTGTTAATTCAGTTAGTGAGCCAATGTTTCCAAGTTTATACGGCCGATAATACTATTATTTTTGCATGCTATAGCTGTATACCAATTCGCTATCGCAATCGATGACTCGCCTTTTGGGCGAAACCGACTTTTTGATATGGTTTTACTCTATGCCGTCGGCCATTTTGGTACTATCATTCGGTCACGCCGCCGGCTACGGCGCGGTATTTTCGTGTAATTGGGCATATAATGCTTTCGCATTAAGAAGAATGCACTGAAGAGGAGAAATTGAGAGATGGCAGTTTTCAACAGCTTTAGCAGACCGTGTATACCTAATGAAAGGCCCACTTGGCGGCACGACAGCCCAAAGTATATGTAAGGCTTAGCAGTTGTATAAAAACAAACAGCTGATATTTCGTTTTAAGTGAATAAATTATGTGTACGACTGAATTTTACATGCTTTGGTCAGATTTTTCATCAACAAAGAAGCTTAATGGGAAGTGTAAATCGACATGTGCGTATGTTGTGCAGTCTGTGCTGCAATCCAGAACCAGTGACAAAGCTTCTTGTACTCATTCAGAAGTACTCTGCGTATATTTATCTTATAGTGTGTATATATGCCTGCATGCATATAATTTAATCTGTGCTGCTATTCGTGCTGGTGGTAACGCTTAACAGACTTAGACGGACTTGTTGGTTGCTGGCTTGATGGAACATGGTATTAACGGCGCATTTTAAGGACAAAACACAGAAAGAATGCACACAGGGACAGACGTCGAAACGGTGATAACGCTGCTTATGACGTGCTTGTGAAATCTGCAAATAAATTTCGAAAAGTGCGTTCTGCATAAGATTGAGCTGGTCAGAACTGTGTGAGCATTCGCTAGCTGTGCATGCGCTGTAGCGAAATGTTTTGTTTTACCTTGAAATAGTGTTGTCTGACGGGAAGGGAGAGCCACATTATATTAAAAACGGATATATCTTCTTCCTTTTACATTACATGTTATAATTTAAGGAAACTCAGAACTTTGCCATATGACTGGTATCAAAAGGTCTTGAATTTTGCCTAGTGGATGGTGCAAAGTGATTTAAAACGTTCAGAATTCGCGTGGGTGATTTGTTAGTGCTGCACAAGCTACTCCAGTAAGCAGGCAAAAATGTACAATAGAACTTCGTTGATGCTGTAGACGGCGCAAAAGACATGCCCCAAATGTGCTGCAGAAGCTACTCCTGTAAGCAGGCAAAAAAAAAAAAAAATTACAGTAGAACCACGTTGACACTGTAGAGAGCGCAAAAGATATGCTCCAAATCACTTGATGGTGGCACCCTCCAAATGTACACACAGCGAAAATAAAGTTGGGGTTCTTCGAGTCACAGCGACAACGCGGTGCAGTCGCTCCATGCTGGCGAGCTCAGGGTGGCTCGACCAGGCTCCAAACAACGCCCTTTCATGGTGTCAAAATGTCGGAACACCGAGCTGCCCCCGCATCGGTAACCGCCAGCATCACTCTCCGCCGCCCTTCATGTTCGACGACCCAACTTGGTGCTTGTCTTTTCTTTTTATTAAAATAAATGTTTCTCCTCCTCCTCCTTGGTGACCAGCATGGCTACTCCAATTGGAGGACTATGCGCTTGCGTCGGGTCTGACCGCCGCTTCCGAAAAGGCCAAGGTCCGCACGCTCCTGTACTGCACGAGTACTCAAGCATAGCTCATTCTTGCTTCGTTTGTGACGGACACCGAGGCGCACCGTTCCCTCGAAGCCGTCAAAGAGGCGCTCACGAGCCACTTTATGCATGCTGTCAACGAAGTAAACTGTGATGTCCATGCATCCACCAACTGGAACGCCCAGAGCGGCAGTTACCTAGCGCCCTTGGCGTCACCTGGCGCCATGCCTATCTATACTTGTGCCACCATAATTAAACGGGAACCGGTACGAGGGGTTCTTCGACGGTTCACTTGTCCTTTCTTTCATGTTGTCGGGAGACGGCTTGCGGCGCGATCTCCCTTGCTCTACGGTCGCGCCTCCGCAGCCGCTTGTGCCGCCGTCGACGACATAACGTAAACGAATCTAGGCGGTTCCACCGACGGACGCAGACGCCCGGCTAAACGGTGGACGCCTTCTACAGAACGCTCCGGAACATGGTGAAATAATACAAATGCTCGTCAAAAGACGTCGAAGAATGCCTCGTACGCGATCTGTTAATCGTGGGCCTGCTGGACACGCGCTTTTTCGGACGAGCTTTGTCGAAACCCAAAACTGACACTCCAGGACGCGCGCACTAAAGCTAGACAGCACGAAGGCACCGAAAACCAGAAAAGTTCGGCAGTATGTTACACTCCTGCAACACGTGAAGGCGAAAGCCTGCTGTACACTTGGTAATGAATTAAGTTATACGATCCGAGGGGTCGGACTTCTTGCAAGACAAAACGAGCCGCAGTGTGAAGTACACGTGTGGCGCTTCAGGTCGACCTCCTCAACGACGCATGCGAGCACTACCTAAGGGTGCAGAATGCTTGTCGCCAGTAAGTGTTGAAATGTGTAACAAAAGCAGAACGCAATTACGTTGCATCCTCTCAGCAGGGGAGAGCAGCACTCGCGGTCGAACGCCTTGCTCCCACCGTTTCACACGTCACACCTCGTTTCTCGCTTGGCGAGCATCCTCGGCAGTAGCGTACTTCCGAGACATACCGCGAAATTCGCCAGGCTCTGGGCGAACATCCCCCACTGGCGTCTTTCTCGCTTCGCAGTCGACTGGCGGCCAGAACCGCCGCCGCCGCGTGTCGTCAACGACGAAACACTTGTTAAAGCGAAGCTATCTTTGCCTCTTTTTTCGACTTTCCCGTTGCTGCTGCTGTAGTCCTGCACGCCGCTAATGCCGGCTACGTCGGGACGTGGTTGAAACGCACGCCACTAACGCCGGCCGCGTCGGGACGTGGTTGAGACGTGGCCATGTCACAGAAATATAAAACGCATGCGCTATCGATGTTTTGTTTCATGACTTTTGTTTATGAGCTGTTATTCTCAAGATCCCGAGGAATAACATTGTAAAGAATGCAAGGCAAGGTATGAGCCACGTGGAGGGCCTGTGCTGTTGTGGTTCAGAGTGATTGTTTGCCAAGCGACCACCACGGCGCCGATACGGGACCATTAACGCTATCGCGTTAGTTCATGACATGAGTGTGGCACAAAGGAAAGACGACCAGAGAAGGTCGGGTCAAGATTTATACGCCGCATCACATGTTCACAGTGCCCTCTGGACGCCTGACCAGGCGTGTCCCCTCACAAATGATGTGCAGGAGCTGCCGCGCTTGTTTCCGTGCTCACCCGCAACACCTACGAAAGTAGAGGGAGGAGGTGGGGAGAACGTTAGCGAGATAATAGAGAGAGAGAGAGAAATGACGCAGTTTTGTGAGCTACAACGCTACAACCCAGAATGGCACCGTAGCGTGCACTTAGTGCCTACGAGACAAAGGCTCGCTTAAAGTGTCGAGCGGAGCAACAAGAAACAAAGCGGAACAGGCAAGGTGACATTTCACATCCCGTCACGACTGTCGTATGCCGTCAATATATCACTGCCAAATATCGTCAATGAACGCAAACAGCAGACAAAGCTTCGCTTACATCGATCCCCACAGTGCGCGGGATCTGGATTTTTTTTTTTTTCTGTGTGTCTCCACATCACAGATCGCTTTGAAGATGAGGCCCGCGCGGGCGCGCATTTTGTCCACGTCATAGATCGCTTGTAAGATACGGCGCCCACGGAGCTGCGCCGTAAGCAGCAGCCGACGGAGTAAAATGTCCCCACCTCTCCCTCGCCTCCCCTCTGTACTTCACACACGACAGAAGATTGTGCGCTTCCACTGCGCCTTCCTCCCTCGCGCGCGCGAGGAGCCGCGATCGTCGCTGACCCTCGAGAGATTTCACTCGCACATACAGCATACGGCGCGCGCGACGATGTTGTCATGTTTGAACTTTATGCGGAACATCGTTGCGACGGAAGAAATACGCTTGGAGTGTCCATATAATTGCTATCGCAATAAAACTACACAACGGCAGATCGCAGGTGGGCTGCGTCCACGTCGACGTCATGTCGTTGAAGCAAACCAATACGATGGCAGGATTACGGATTATGTTTTCTTTCTATTACCAGGCTGTTGGTGCGTGCTTGTTTATTTTTTCTTACGTAAACCAATATGGTGGGCTCTGAATTGCTACCAACTCATGGTCCTGAAAAGGGGGGATGTAGAGGGCGCAGAGGAAATGCCCCGAATCATGGATTTATGGGGGCGTCCTCCAAATTTATATATTGCACAGCAAAAATTAAGTCTGGCTTCTTTGAGTCACAGCTACACGCCGTGCAGCCGCTCCTTGCTGGCGAGCCCAGACGCTCCAAACAACGCCCCTTCAGATACGTCCCTGTTATGAATTTTCTTGACCCTAACGCTCTAAGACACCTGTCCCGTTTAGTGTCAGCAGGGACATGTGCATTACTTTCTCGATTGTTATGTCTAAGAGCTGTTGCAGCATACCATAGACGCGGCATCATTTGTCGGTAGCACCTGTATGTTGTAGATAAGTCTGGGGTCTTGCAGGCGTGCAGGTCCTTGTTATTGTTCCTTAGTGAAATGACGCAACCCTCTCACAGGAAACGGCCATGAATCAGGTGTTGAAAAGACTGTTATCACTTGTTTAAGGAAGAGGAGGCCTGCGGCCACAACTACACCAGTCTTCTGCATTTTCAGTTTCCTTCTTCCATCGCCATGTCCCTGCTCATGGTCTTTGCGCCGGCAGAACAAGCACACGTTCCCAAATTGTTGACCGCCGCCTGTTGAGCCTGCGGTGCAGCGCAGAAGGATCACCGTCGCCGTGTTCAGATCATCGCTGGTCGCCAATATCAACACGGCTGATGAAGTCGAAAGTCAAGAGGAGGTGGACGAAAGCACAAACAGCCACTCCACACTCACATTGACGCTGCTTCGTGATCTTGGATACTTTGCACGATCATTTTTATAGACATGGCTGTGTAGAAACTGAAATAGGACTGAGAGTACATGAACGAAGGCTGTTATTATCGGTTTGACCCCTAGCACGAAATGAAAATCAAAAGGTTTTCTTACTGCGATTTATGGCTACGACTGTTCCACAACATGTTTAACGATCAATCTATCCGCCAGGCAACGACAATGAGCTTTAATGAGAGCTTTAATGAGCTGGTTTTCAATAATCTTTTGGCTTCCTATTTAACTAAGGTCTTGTGGGATAGTAGCTTTTAAGCACTCTAAAGAAGTTTAAACCCTTTGGGGTGTATATATGCCACCCATCGATAATCGTCATCTGCCTTGCTTGCGTTTGCTTTCTTGAAAACGTCGCGCCCGCTACTTTCCTGTCGGCAATGCTATATCATGCTGATAGCGCGCATGCCATTCGTTAAGGCCGATCCACACGACGGACCAAATTGCTCTTTTGGACCGCGGTCCGCGCATCACGTGATAGGACGTCACCACTTCGTGCGTACCGTTGTTGGCCCGCGCAAGACCGCGGCCCTCGCGGTCCAACAAATCACCGAGGCTTTTCCCACTTCAGTTTTGGCGGCGGACCGCATGCAAACCGTAGCGATTTTGGCGTAGCCAACGAATGTTGTCCGGCAACAGGGTGTCTTCAGCCAAATCCAATCTAGTTTTCAGCTCAGCAAAATCCAGTCAAGGCAGTCGTTTCATGTCCGCCGTTCCGCCTACACGTGCGTGTAGCAGATATATTTTTTAAACCCCGTGTCCTTTTGGAGTGACGAGAAGGTTTTTTTATTTTATATCCCTCGTTGAGCAGTTCCCGGCTGTGTGGGACTCGAGCCGGAATGATAACAAAGATAACACTGGCAAAGAGTGTAGCTGGTTGGTCTGCTCTGCCGCCTGCTATGGTGGTCCGCCGTGTGGATGTGCTTTGCGCCGGACCGGACCGCAGCGAGCCGTGACGTCGCATCACGTGACCGAGCGGCCCGCGGTCTTGGTCCGTCGTGTGGATCGGCCTTTACTGGGAAGTACCGGGCTCGCAGCGATAAAGAAAGGAAATGCGGACAGGACAGATGACGTTTGTCGTTGTGTGGCAAGATACGACTCAAAGGGTGTAAACGTTTCTTAGAGTGAAGGGAAGCATTTTTGCCTCATTCTTGGCACATTGAGGTAGGTGCGTTCCTGTCTCGCTTCGCTTTAGTAAAAATTTTGTGTGAATGACGGTGAAATTGAACACCTCTGCCGTAGCGCCTATCGGCCCGGTACTCCGACCACTAGGCCACAATCGCTTTTCGTCTTTGTTGCCTATTTCTGAAATGTCACACACACGCGCGCGCGCGCGCACCCCCACACACACACACACACACACACACACACACACACACACACACACACACACACACACACACACACACACACACACACACACACACACACACACACACACACGCACAGAAAACTATATTTACAACACTCATTCTCCGCATTAAAAACACCAGCCCAACTAGGGTGAATGTATGCATTCTATAACTGTTTCATTTGTAATAGGGGCTCTACAGGTTTTGTTGAAGAACAAGAAGGCGCAGTTTCGCCCTCAAAGCGAAGCATCGATTGCGATAGCAAATTAGTGCACAGCACAACTAAGTAAGGATAGTAGTTTTATTGGCCGTATAAACTTGGAAACATTGACTTACTAACTGTATTAACAAGAATGCTGCCTGCGTGCACGAACAGACATGAACGCGTCACATTCGATCAGCGTGGACACTAGCTGTCAAAACGCTAGCGTGAGTAAGCGTGGCAGCAGCAGCAAACGAAGTGAACATAGTGCGGTCTGTTGCTTTAACGCTGGAGCGACGAGAACATACTGCAGCGCGCACAATGGTATGAGCCGTCTGCAGATCACTTTCAAGATACGGCGGGCGCGACCACGCGCGTTATGAAGCGCGGGTCGCACTTGTACGCACTTGTTGGCGGAGTCGAAGCCGCTCCCCTCCCTTCCGCGCTGCCTACCCGCTTGCCTCCATATATGGCGTGCGAGATTGTGCCGCTACCGTCAGTTCCCTTTGCTCCCAGTCACGAAATGCGCAGTTGCTGCAGGAGCACAGCGCCGCCCCTCTCCCTGCCTCCCTCCCATCACCCCACGGCCTTTCGCGCGACGGAAAACAACGCCTTTGCTCTCCTCTTTCTTCTTTCGCGCGAGGCAGATTGAGCCACGATCTTCGGTTCCCCTCGCATACTTTCCCTCGCGCATATAGCATACGACGCGCGGTGACGGTGTTATCGCCTTTAGACTTTATACGGACCATCACGGCGACGGCGACGGCGAGATATGCCTGGAGTTTTCATCTAATTGCTATCGCAATAAAACGTTTTCAAAGTGTTCCAGACTGGTTAGACCACTGTCGAACGCATACGTGTCTCTTTCCAAAGGCAGTCAGGGGCCATAGAACGTAAAACTATTCCAATCTGTTTTCATTCTAAGCTCATAAGGTTAAATTTACTTAACCGCCGACGCAAGCATCCGGCGGTCTCCCACAGTGTTGTCTGAAAAGCCCAATCAAACGCTCTCCTCGCTTATAGGACGTCACCTTGGTTCGCTTTCAACATGCATAACATAGCCTACACTGAGCCGTTTGTCCTATCTAACTGACAGACAAGAGGCGAGGAGCAAGCTCAAGTGGAGAGGGTTTTGATGGGGCCGAGCGAGCGCACTGAAGATATATAGCCGGATGTAGAGGGCGGTGCCGGCGTCTGCGAACTGTCCGCTTCCCCTTACTTAGCTTGCGGTGGCTGGACAAAAATCGCGGCGGCATGCAACGGAAGGTTAAGAATACCGCTAAAACGGACCCTCAACAAGGAAGTGTTGGCAGAGCGATGCCGTATACGTACCGAAAGGCTCGATAACGTCATACTGCCACGCAAAAAAAGTTTATTATATACATATAAATCCATGCTCTCCGCCAGGTGTGAGTAGCGAGTGCCTGAGTGATCGGCGGGCTGCCCTCTTCTATTCCTTTCGGAACGGGGCAGTCTCTGACTACTCAGAAAAAAATTCGGTTTTGTTCGGCATATTAATGCATCTTTAACGCGTACACGTCACTTTGAGGTGGTGAGTTTTCGCGGTGTTGTGACATCGCGTGACAGACAGGTGAAGTGGGCGCAGCTCGAAAACTTTTGACTAATAGCAGAGGGCTATTGGCGAATAGGCGTCGAATCAGAAATAATTTTCTTTCGTTCGGCTTAATCACGCATAATCAGTGTGTACACGTCATATCAGATGGGGCGCTATCACGGTTTTCGTGATGTCGCGGACTGACAGGTCCGCGACGGTCCGCGACGTTGAGGATGGCCCGAACATTTCATGACCAATCGTTGAGGGCGGATAGCAGAATCGGAATAGAAAAGATTCGAATCGCTTTACGTTATAGCGCTCTAGATGTTAGAAATAGTCGGCACTTGCGCCACGTGTCACGTTCTTGCCTTCGTTTCTTGTGGCAGTTCTTGCTTTGAGGCACCGTTTTTTAGACATGACTACCTCCAGGACCGGCCCATTTTCCCCAGCACTTTTTTCGTACCAGTTTATGCTGCTTAGGAACTGTGACGTTGTACCAACTTCTTGATTGCCCAAGTTAATCATGTTTTAACAACTCTTCGTTGGAGTTCAAATGCCGTCGTTGTTTTACCATGCACCACAAGACATAAGGTACACACGATTGTAAAACACGTAGTTGCTGATGACGTCACAATTAATCTTTCTCTCGCTTATGCTCATGCACTACCCATGCAGAAACCAACAATCCTCATGTAGGCTATATCGAACGGTCGGTGTAGATATAGCTTTGCTGCCATACGATCGTCTTCGACGTGGTCGTCGTCGTGCTGCTGTTAGTCGTCACACGCACGTACGCTCGCGACCCACACACACACACACAGCTTCTCAATTTAGACAAACGTTGGTTTATCTGGGAACGGTTTTCAGAATCGCAAACAATGCTGGATAGGCAGGTACCTGCAAAATTCTCCGCATAACATCAATTCCTGCCGTGCATGAAATCTGCACATTTATGTTTGTCTCATCCGAAGCCCTGCCACAAGTGTTATTGTGTCTCACACTTTGTTGGATGACACATTTTTTCCATGGTACTAAAAAAAAAACGTATCAACAGGTTTCTACTGCACAGAGAGGTTACCATCGCCAGAGAAATGCAGCAGTGAAACAACGCCAACATCTGAATAATTCAGAACTTAGGAGTACAGAACTAAATTTAAAATACATGACAAGTAGGCACAACATGGTGCGTGTCCGCGGAGTACTGGCGTCGTTGTCAATTGTGCGGTAAAATAATACTTGCAAATAGAATATAGCAGTTTGTATTGAAACAGAACTCACTTTTGCACTCTCCAGTTTCCGAGTCATACTTGTACTGTGGCTTGCAGACACACGATTCGAGGACGCAATGCTTTCGGTCATCACCTTGGCAGGTCTCGTTGCATGGTCGTGCTGTAACCGTACAAGACATTTTGATAAATGCACACGACATTCTTGTTCTTTTATTAAAGATCTTTACATATTTCTTTGTTTAAACCCCTTTTGGGGTACACTTCGAAATTACTGACAAATTTTTGTGCTTTCGGTCACGGCAAACATCTGGTTCGAGTAGCGATTTGTGGCTTCTGGCTTTACGTGCCCATAAAATGTTTTAGCACTAAACCCGGAATTTCTGTAATATTCACATTGGCACCTTGTTAGATTTAGAATCATAGAGTGATGTCAGAAGCCAGTATGAACTACTTGCCCATGCTGCATGTTTTGGGCCAGGTGAGCTAAAGTGCAAAAATATAGTTAAAGTGTCCTTAGGCAAAGGGCATTTCGCCATTCAACAGTGTCCTGTGCATGCTCTTTTGGTATCTTCAAGATGTTGTAATTTGCATCAGTTCAGTGAGCTATATGCCTCAAAACGCATAATCATGCATGCGTGTGCGTGTGTGTGGGCACATGCACGCACCGAACGCAGTCCAAGAGAATGTGTCAATTATTCAGTGTAAGAGTTTCGGACACCAGCATCAAGCACACAAAGGCAATTTATTTTCTGGCTTGTCTTACAGACAGCATCGTAGTTCAAAGTGTGAACTGAAGCCGGTTACAGAAGGCGGGAATGAGCGGGTGAAAATGTATTAACTTGCTCAGAATTATATTTGTTCGTAATCTGAAGATGTTCTTTTGCATCTTTATTGGAGCTTCGAGATGTGGTTCAAAAAGGCCTACGTACTCGGGAGTGTTTGTGGAATTCTAAATGTAATTTCACTGAACAGTTCTGGGCAGTTCAAAAGGCTGAACAAGTGGGAAAAAGAAAATGAGGTCAGCTTTTGTGTATGGGATGCCCAGAGACCCTAACCCAGGTGGATTACAATGAAAGGGGACGTATTTTTTGGCACTGTTCTTGCTGAAGGAATGGTAGCATCGGACCTTCAACAGGCAGTGGGCTCGCAGATGCTTCGTGTCACAGCTCACGAGTGGGTTTGTGGAGTCGCAGAAGAAACGCTCATGCCACAGCGACGCTCTGTCGCGAGTAACACCGACTGCTTCGACCACATGATTTCTTATGTGGCAGGCGACACCTTTGTCAGCGAATTTGCTGCATGTATGCACCTTTATGGTGTAGCATGAACTAGGCACTAAAGAAAAAACGCCTGTATCTGCCAACGGTTACCGAGAGATTACCTTGGGCTATCACAAGTTTCTTCAAGTTACGCTGAATTAAATTTACCATTGGGTAACTATGCACCAGCGAGCAGTCCTGTTCAGCCTTGTCGTGAATCATTACCGAGTAAAGTATGGTGTTGTATCTAGAAAACTGTTATCAGATTGGTTTAGTGAGCAGTTTTGCTAGAGGCTTCCAGCGAAAAAAGGATGCCTACAGGCTCTTGCAAATAGTGCAATCATAGCAAAAGCCTGCAATTTCTTCTCTTAAACTGTACTTACGTTTGCAAATTTCGAAGGGCATCCCATCTAGTTTTGCCGATCCGATGGGCTGGGTTTTGACACCATCACAGGAAAATATGGTACCGTTATCGCCGTCTATGCATTTCATGCCGAAGTCGATGGCAATGGCCTTCAACTCACTGCATTGCTTTGTAGGCTCGACTGAAAGAAAAGGAGTAAATTGCTTTTGACTTGCTCAAGAAAGTTATAGAAGTGCATTTCCTGGAGCCACCATGTGAATCATTGGAAGCTAGAGTGACACCACAATTTAATTTGTCCTCGAGTGGAGCAAGGGAATAGAGACAAGCGGTCGTAGAATAAACAAAATTGAGGCAACATTTTTTCCTTTCACTGAATTGCAAGACCATGAACATGGAAGCGATCAATCAATCAATCAATCAATCAATCAATCAATCAATCAATCAATCAATCAATCAATCAATCAATCAATCAATCAATCAATCAATCAATCAATCAATCAATCAATCAATCAATCAATCAATCAATCAATAAATTTCTGTCATAAACGTAAGCAGTGTGCCAAAACATAGGTGGCCAGATAAAAGGAACTGCACCTGCATTGCTTGAGTAAGCTCTAGCTGTCGAAATAGCCGCAATAGCACGTCAATTTGTTTTAGATTCATAGAAACATGAGCAGCCACAGAAACAATTATAAAAACACAGTTATACGATATAAATATGGCAAATATACAATTACTCATATGAGCAGCTACATAAACAGTTATAAAAATACATCAAATAAGTTTTTGTTACAAGTGGCAAGAATGTTAATGTCCTTCTTGTGTAACTCATTCATTGTGGTTGCTAGCGTGTATGCAAGCCTTTCTTTCCCGTAATGGGTGCACGTGAAAGGAAAACAGTATGACGCCTGATACCTGACAGGATTTAAAAAAGCTGCTTCTATAAGACCTGGCAATTGTAGAAGCAATGCGGTACCTAATGTAGTACTTTCGTAATTTCTTGGTAATTTGTGTATGCATACGTTACAAATTTTCAAAATTTTCTATTTGTCAAAGAGTGGTTTTTTGTGTTTTGATTTTCTAATTGCGGAAAATTTTCTACTGAATTAAGTTATTTTTTGTGAGTTACCGCGAGTCTCTGCAAGTATGACGCTGTTGTGTTTCTTCGGGTTAGAGTGCAGTAATACAAATGAAAAAAAAAATAGAGCGAAATATAATCTTTATAATGTTGCCTAGGAAAATATAAACCCGCCGTGGTTGCTCAGTGGCTATGGTATTGGGCTGCTGAGCACGAGGTCGCGGGATCGAATCCCGGCCACGGCGTCCGCATTTCGATGGGGGCGACATGCGAAAACACCCGTGGTGCTTAGATTTAGGTGCACGTTAAAGAACCCCAGGTGGCCGAACTTTCCGGAGTCCTCCACTACGGCGTGCCTCATAATCAGAAAGTGGTTTTGGCACGTAAAACCCCATTATTACTATTAGGAAAATATAACAGTTCAGGCTTAATAAACCAGCATCACTGCTAATATTTGGTAATAAAGCTTTTATGTGTTCATATGTACAGTCACCCGCAAAAGTTTACGAGACGCGGGATTCGTGAAAGAGCCACATTTCCGCAAAGCCTGTGCACGTAGCCTCTAATTAAAAGCTTCGATCCGTAGCAGTTCTTGCGAACTACAGTGTGATCCATTAAATTAGAAGCGCTACGCCTTAACAGAGCAGAAATCCGCACTTGTCGTCGAAGCCATGCCCCGCAAACTTTTGCGGGTGACTGTACCTTGTTACCTTTAATTTGAGCCTCTTTTAAGTGCATTGGGCTCACGTTGCTCATGAAGAAAGGGCTATTGTGCGTGTGGAAATAAGTATAATATTTATGAGAAGGATCGTGGCTGCGAGGCAGCGTACTGTGAGCATACTTATTCGATAAAACTGTCTGCCAGAAATCTTGTTCGATGAGAAAATTGCCATCACACTCTCCTTGTGCAGAGTCGTCTGCGTGTTTATAAACTGGAGACATAAAATTAAAGGGGAAAACTCAGTAATACCAACTTTTTCATGGAGCTACCGGTGTGTATGTGTTCCAGGAAATAAATGCGATATCTTTTGGAAAGGCGCGCATGTCAAGCGGTGATTAAAGAAATTCAAGTGCGAAATCATCTGTGCATTTACTTTTATGCTGCAATTTAGAGTGAAATTGACAGTAGCAGGCGTGTGCTGTCTGCGCTAGGCTGTGTAGTTAGCCAAGTAGCCATTTTCGTGTCACATACTAAATAGCGATGTGGGAATATTCACACATTCTCAAGTAACGACTACTATAATGACCTATTCGATTCAATCTTCTATTCGAATAGTTAGAATTCGTAAATACGATTATTTTCTTCAAGGTTTTCAAATATTTTTAAATGTTAACTGCGTGGAATAAAATTATAGCAAAAGTACGATCAAGTTCTTTCCCGCAGGCGTAGTATATAGGCATAAAACAAGAACTTATGTAGTGGAGCAGGCTACGTCGCTCATGGAGCCAGACTTTACCGTCTATACAGCAATAATTTGTACTCTCCGAAAACTCCTGTGTATGAGAACTGCTTATGCTCAATTTGGGCCTTTTAATATACTTTAGTGCTTCAGAATGTGCAATCTAATGATAGAGCCTTGGTAACGTTATGGATACTAGAATTTGAACATTGTTTTGTAATACTTGTGAAAATGGTTGTTCGTTATTTTAAAACTATTATAAAAGCAATTCAGAGTCAATTTCATTCAGTTCGCTTTTAGCGATGTTTGATTCTTATTCAATTCGATCTCAAAAAATTATTCGTAAAGCTTTAGTACAGAAGGATTGAGCGCATTTGTGTCAGAGAGAAAGAGATAAAAACAACATTAATTAGTTCCTTAGGAACATAGGCCCATTTCATGCCTCCTGGTAGGCTCATGGTTCCTGGCATAACACGTTTCGGATGCGCGGCACCAGAAACGACTAGCACATTTTTGTGAACTTTTGCAGGGAAGAGGTACAGTTCTCCCAGCTGACTGGATGCACAGGAGGTATTATGAAAGTACTGTGTTTCTGAAGGTGGAGGTTGCAGGGCATTCCCACAAGGCGTGTTTATTCGATGCATAGGCTCTGCAGTGTTTACAAGTTGGAGAGCCTGGGTGCCCTTTAATACACTGTGTACAGTTTGGTATGAATAATGTGTGTGTTCGTGCTTTATCGCATTGATACGTCCTCTCTTAAATGCATGTAAGATTATGTATTGAGAAGTGTTGACGCTGCCCTGCAGACTTCAAAACCAACCTTGCTTTCCGCTGCATCTGCTTCTCTTTTTTTGTGGTTGTGTCTTCGATGAGCCAAAGGATAGGAAGTCCCAGATTTTCTGAGCGGGAGCGCCAGTGCAATCTTAAATTTCCTTGTAATATGTGATGGCCTGGAACTCATTGTATACATATGTGTAGAATGGGGTGAGCATCCATGTACAGTGCCATCCACTCAATGTAGAGCGCACGTACAGCCGGCTTTGCTCTGCGGGCGACACCGTGCGATGGTTGCGGGTCAGAGGTAGTGTGATCAGGAGCATGCACGGCCTAATAGACATGCGGATCTGCGCACGTTGCTTTAAACTAGAAATGATGTTGGTAAGCGCCTTCGTTCTGCAGGCTGTGCGCTTTACCCGAGGGCGCCATTTTACTACACCCAGCGGCAACGGAATCACCCACGAGAATGATAACGCGTGCGATTCGTCACGACACTTGGTATAAAGGTATAAAAAAAAAGAAGTATGTTTTAATCGATCCCAGATAATGTAATTGGCCACTGAAATGAGATCACGCGCCTGCCGTCTAGAATAAAAGTATAAATATCAAACGTTTTCGCGGAATTATATTTCGCCGTGGCTCCCCGACTCACAGCAGAAAAGCGACGTGCAATTGCTATTGTGAGGCGCACAATGTCTCAAAGAGCAATATACGCAGCTACACGGCGCCCTATGCGCACAGTTAACAAGGTCCTTCAGGCCGCTTATAATGAAGGACAAACTAGTGACGCTCCCCGCGACAGTTGGACCGTTTGATCGTGTATTTGCTAAGATGAGGACCGTTTAATCCTGGCAGAGGCTGTGGCCGATACATTCTTCAGCGCCAGGGAAACTATGGAAGAGGTTGGTCTCCAAAATATCAGTCTGACGAAAATCAAGAGAAGGCTTCATGAAGCCTGTATAGAGAGCAGAATATCGGCACAAAAAACTATGCTGGAGGAAAGCCATCGCAATGAGCGTCTTGAATTTGCGTCTGTGGGGGAGCCTTGGTGCCCGAACAACTGGCACGTTGTGTGGCGCGCGGAACAACTGGCGCGCCACACCCTTCCCTGCCTACCAGCAGAGAAGGGTGTGGCGTCCGCGCAACTGCTGGTATGTCATATATTCCTACCGTTGTCATTGACTGTGAACGCTGTGTAGTTGTTCCCTAGCTCTTTCAGGAACAGCACTGCCTGTATATGAAAGCGTCTTTTCTGTAATCTCTCATTCTTGTAAGCAGTTATGACGTGTATTAAAGATTTTGCTTTAACTTTTTAACTAATACTTTCTTTTCTTACTGCATGGTCTCGGAAACCGCCTTACTCGGCGAAGTTTTGATTAGTATCAACCACTTCCCTTTCTTTCTTTTTCAACATTGCCCATGCGTGAATTACCAAAATTTCGCTTCTATCTGTCAAATATGCGTGCGTAATAGCTATCAGTTTAATGCATGTGTCTATGACACATCTCCTGCAGGTACGAGGAGCGCTATGTCTGGGGTACTCGTTCAAGCGGGCGCACCGCTGTCCACGTGTGGGGCGCGGTCAGCCTCAGGGTGTGGGACCATTACACCGATTTCTAGGGAGAAAGACCTCTAAAACCTTCATGGACTTTTTGGAGACAGTGCTCATTCCGCATGTCCTTGATGGCCTCTTCCCGGATGGACTCTTCTGGCTTCAGCAGGACAACGCACCAATTCACACATCGAAGGAAGTGCAGCAGATGCTGGAAAACTTAGATGTGACAAGGCTGAACTGGCCTGCGAGAAGTCCTGATTTAAATGTATTAGAAGATGTATCGGGAATAATGAAATTAAACCTAGCCAGAAAGGCAGGTCTAGCCAAAGTTAACACTGACCAGCTTTGGTTAGACATTCAAGAGGAGTGGGACTGTCTTCAACAGCTGCCAGACCTCGAAAATAAGCTCTACGACTCGCTTCCCACGAGGATCGCAAGTGTGAAGCGGAATATTGGGGCACCCATCTTCCATTAGGCGATAGACGCTATAGCCTGCTCCTGATTTTCACATAAATAACAGCAGTTTATTTTTCTGTGCTTCCATGTTTATTCTAAATGCTATAAGTCGTCGTGGCACTCTACTGATCCAAACACGCAGTCACGGCTGCCGAATGGCCATGGTATTGAACGTGATGCCATTTGCTACAAAGCGCCACAACGGGACCACAGAAAGACGTAGATTTCAAGTCGCCCGCATTGGCCTAGCCAGGAAAACCTCAGGAAGGAGCCAACGTTTAAGCAACAGGGCCTTTCAATGTCAAACGATGACGCAAATAAGTCTCCTTGTTGAGCCGTTCACCCTGAGCGGAAGCTTCTCTTGTTCGGAAATTGCTGATCAAGCCGTGTTCTGTTAATGAGATAGAGCCAAAATACAAAAGAAAGCAATAGCAATAACTGCCTAACGTAGGCAAAACGTGGTATCAACAAATGAACGTATGGGATTTCTTTTTACTCAGCTGTTCGCTTTATCATTTTTCCATGTAACCGCGTCTCACGGCAGAGCCAGAAAGCGTGCATCGTTTGTTGTGAAAGAGCCCGTCCCGTGTTATCAGAAGAAACACGTCATTCTCTGCCATCGCGATGCCACAAGCGCCCTGATGCTGAGTGCTTTTCAATGTTTACACTTGTTCAAAGCAGACCTGCATGTCTAGTAGGCAGCGCATGCTTCTGGGCACACTAGGTCAGACCTCGCAACCGCCGCAAAGTGTCGCGCCGCAGGGCAAACGTATGACAACGTAAACCGCAACATTTTGTGGGATATTTTGGAAGGGGAAGGCTTAGGCGACAATTGTCGACAGCTTTTGAGAGAGATAGACCTAGAAAATACCGTTTACGTGGAATGGGAAGGGATGAGGAGCGAGGAGAAACTTTATATATTCACGAGGGACTATGTGCCCTGTGCTACGTGCCAACGAGGCTATGTGCCAGCGGGCTATGTGCCAACGAGGCGGCGCGCGTGAGGCCATCTATTTATTCTTTATGCTCAGGCGTTATTAGCCATGGTAGTTGCTGCCTTCTGACATAGGCATTGTCGTGCATGGCCTTTGACAGTGCATCGCCCAGCAAATTGTTGGTTTTAGAAAAAACTGCGATAAAAGAAACTGCTGCTCGCAACGCCAGCGCAAAAAGCAAACAAGCAACAACAAAAAAAGGGTTCATGTGCGCACCCGCAGTGGCGCATGATTCTGCCGTAAAGTAACACATAAGATATCGTTTAACTGGCGGTCTTTAATATGGGTCGTTTCCTGGTGGTCACGCATGCTTTGGAAAATGAAATGTGCATGCCACTCTTGCTATTGGCGCGCTGTGAAACAACAGCGCCACATGCCGTGATTTTGACGCTGCGGACACCAGTCACATGCGCTAATCTTTCTCCACTGGGACTGTACAGCCTATTGCACTCTTTGATAGTTTTCCGAAACAGAGAATGTTTAAAAACATCTACCCTTCCTGACAAAGGCGTAAATTGATGTGTGCTGCTTGACCTAACAAACACAACATTATTTTACTTAAATATCTATGAGTGTCAAACTTGAAGCAATCACAGCCCGTCGAGAAAAGAAATTTTGATCTCACTGCCTCTGCGTCTTGAGTCTGTGTCTTGAGGCTTTCGGACTCTCAAGTAAGCTTTTACAAGCGTCGACTGGCATCTGAATAGTATGTGTTTTTAATGAGTTATTATTAAGAGCTTCAGATTGAAAAAATTGTGTAGGACGCCTAAGCTTCGCCTTTAAGAGTGGAACGCGATAGCATTCAAAGATCCCTGACTGCTGCTCACGCTTCCCGGCAACTGCGGCTTATGTAACTGTTTACCCGGAAAGGCTGATGGCAAACGCTATGCACGAAGGCGAGCTTTCTGGTAAAAACGTGGCCTCTTCCGTGGGCCGATCCCGGAGGTAGGGCACAGCCGTGCCATAAAAATTATATAATTTTCACGTTTCTGCATCGTTTCGCACTTTAATTATTTAATACTGAGAAGAATTAACATAAAAGGCATGCGCTGTCAGTGTTTTGTTTCATGACGTTTATTCGTAAGCTGCCATTCTCAAAATTCAGCGGAATAACTTTGTCAAGATTGTAAGACAAGGCGTGAGCAACTTCGACGGTAGAATGGTGTCGCAGTATAATCCACATATACCGCATGTCATATAGCAAGGCGTGGCATATACATATACCTAAATATAGGCGGAAAGTTTCGCTCACGAACAACTCTGCCGACGGCGACAACGACACCGGGTTATATGCGACGCGGGGCCCTTAATGCTAACGCGTTAATAATGTATGTGTATAAAGTGTGTAGCCGGTCAAGTGGTAAACGTAGAGAGGGGTTGGGAATGCATATATATATATATATATATATATATATATATATATATATATATATATATATATATATATATATACAGTGCAAATGACGGTGGTCTGCTGCGGACCAGCTCTTAGTTGCACTTCGCTTCTCGAAGAGGCAAGATGTGCTTTGAGTGAGCTCCTCAACACTTTGCGATGTGATGAACATGGTTTAAATCATGGATCCTGGTCCTCAAAGAGGTGCGACGTAATGCTAACGCACTTCTCGAGCATTCAAGCTAAATGGCCACTTAATTCTTTGTCTGTCTGCTGCATCATATTTAAAATTTTTACAGTCGTTTTTGATTCTTTTCCTTGTGCATATTCTTTGTACCAGGGTCTACTTTTATCCTTGGGAAATTGTCACATGGTGGTAATGTTGGCGCAATTGGAGATAAGTTAGCGATTTTGTATCCTGGTCTGGTGAGTATTCGTCTATCAGTACAGGATAATTGAAGTCTTTCTATTTGCGCGTGTTTAGCTAGGATGTCAATTCGGTCTTTTAGTGAGTTAAAGGGGCCGGTTGCTTCAATTTTATGCTTGGTTGCGAAATTAGAAAAATTCAGGAAAAGTCTAGCGCACTTTCTAATTGCGATCTCTAACTTTTTGCATTGTGTGTTGGTCCTCTTAGCGTGCAATTCTCTACTTGTGTAAATAGTACATAATGTTGAAAAAGAATAAGGGCTTTTATATCTTTACCTAGCTCATGTTCTTTTGTTACTCTCTTTTGCCTATTATTCTATGCATCATAGCAAGGATCTGTTCAAGTTGTGCGGTCCATTTCTGCACCCATTTCAATGCTTTGCCATTGTCCTGCAGACTTAAAACGGGGTTTCTAATGGCATGTTCGTGGGGTAAGAACGGTAGGAGTTTCAGCTCTGTAGTTAAAGAACAGCCTTTGTAAAGAGTTACTTAAGCGTTCCAGAGTGTCATACTGGAAAGTACAAGAATAACTGCACAAAACACCAATTTCAAATTTGTGAAATTAGTTGTAATCTTAAGTGCACTGCGTAACGAAAGTTTCTTGTTCTTAGTTCAAATAGAAGTGTTACAAATAATTACTGAACCCTAGTTTTTTTCTGACTCTCATATGTCATACCAGGTCTATAGATCGCTTCTCCGGCGTCAATAGTAAAATAGGCAAGTCTACTTGTTTATATTTGAGGATAGTAAGGGGACGGTTATGGCTAATGCATGCGCAAACTTCGAAATGTGCGAGTTAATTTCGGCATTTTTATTAAGTTGCGTATGCAAGTGGTCCGAAACGCTATGAGTGTGTTTTACGAGTGGCGCAAAATTTAGCGTGCTGCCGTTACACGACTACATATACCACCTAGTTGAAAAATTGCAAAATATGCGGACTACAAAGAAAATCTGTGCACGAAGTTAAATGCGTTTGGCTCAAATACAGCCAGTGCTAAACATTTCTGAAAATGTGCTGTCAAATGTCAGGATGCCGTTACTACCTGTACGTTTCCCAATGCTCGGATGCAATCCTGCATTACACATTGCTAATTTTCTAAGAGAAATGATGGGCACCTTAAGTGCAATCTATAAGGAAATTTAAATGTTACTGGCTGAATTAAGAGCGTTACAAAAATTTATGAACCTACATTTTTTATGCATTTCCATGCGTTACACGTCATTAGCATGTGTTCTCAGTGAACTAAACTAGGCACCTTGTTTTAGTTTAGTGAAAGTAAGGGCGAGGCATTGGGTGATGTGTAGGCATAGTACAAAATGGATATGTTTTGGGGGCATTTGCAATAACTTATGCAAGCGCTCTGGAACGTTATGAGTGCTTTACAATCAGCGGAACATTTGGCCAACAGCCCTAACGTAAATACAAATGCCACCAAGTCCAAACTTCGTGGAATGAAA
This sequence comes from Dermacentor andersoni, assembly GCF_023375885.2. Lineage (NCBI taxonomy): Eukaryota > Metazoa > Arthropoda > Arachnida > Ixodida > Ixodidae > Dermacentor > Dermacentor andersoni. The sequence continues at coordinate 168,942,928 of NC_092818.1, forward strand.
TGCAACCTTTGATGACAATTTCTTAAACATGTGGACGAAAACGTTATGTGAACTTTTTACACTACTTTTCACAGTGTCCTGAGTAAACTATGCGTTGCACAGAGTTTACACTTGGCGAAAATCAGAGCCACGTAATGGGTTATGCATACACGAGATTGACAGCTTCTGTTCATTACGTCCTCTCTAATAAATTGCTTAATCAAGCGCTCAAAGCATATATGGTTGACTTTTACGAGCTGCGCAACATTTTGAAAGCAGCGGTTGTAAACCTACAAATGCCACCAAGATTAAGCTTAGTAACAATAGATGGACCACAATGGTAAATCTGTATGAGTATTTAACACCTTGAAGATCAAACCCAGCTTTTGCTAAAAAAATGAAATAAATGTGTTTCCAATGGTCAGTCTGCTGTCAAATGCCCGGAGGCAATTCTGCATTAAACAATTTCCATAGTTACGAGGAATGAGGAGAATCTTAAGTGCAATGTGTCCCGAAATTTTAACCCTATGACTTAATTGGGAGCGTCACAAAAAATTATGAACTGTCGTTTTATTGGTACGACGTTCGCCCACTGTCCGTGGTGGACTAATTAAGGCACATTGCATATCTGTTCGGTGAAAGTAAGCGGCAGGTAAAGACCAATATGTAGGCAAACTTCGAAGTTGGTGAGCCTCTTGCGGTTTTTGCAGTAAGTTACGTTTACAGACGCTCCGGAGTGGTATAAGTGTTTTACGAGCACGCAGAATTCAGCCCTTTTCTCTGGCAGAAGAGTAAATGATACCGAGAGTAAATTTAGCAGAAATGGAGGTAAGGCAATGGCAAATCCTTGTGTGAAGTTGTGCGTGTTAAATAAATACTGGCTTAGCTAAACATTTAAGCAAGTGTTGGAAAGTGGTAACTGCCGTTATCAGCTATCTAAGCTTCCCTCCCAATAATTCGAGATAACTATATCTTACACCGAGTTTATGTCTACTGAAAGCGAGGGTCATGTTCAGTGCAATGTGTGACGAAACTTCATCTTCCCTGGCCGGATTAGAAGGGTTGCAAAAAAATTACTGAACTCTGCTTTTTTTCGCTTATTTTTTCAGTATACGAGTTTCGTGGTAGCTTTCCCCTATAGCCTCGATGAACTACAATATGCGCATTGTTTATGTTTGTTGAAAATTAGAGGAATTATATAGGAAATATGTAAATAATGTTCAAAGTGTCTGGATAAATTACAGGCCTTAGCAGTAAGTGACGTATGCAGGCTATCCGGTGCGTTATAAATGTGCTTTAGAAACAACGCAGAAATTAATATGCTGTCTGGGGGGAACTGTGAACCAGAAGAAGAACGCGTCTATAGAAAATGGGCTGAATATTATGGCCAATATTCTCACAAAGTAAAATGTGTGCGGAGGAATCACTGTATTTGTAAAAGTTATGTACCAAGCGCCCGAATGCGTTATTGTTGAGAGGTTCCAAATGGACCAGTAATACATGGACAATGCTTTAAAGTGTGTTGTTGAATTACAGGCAACTGAAATGTTCATGACTATTGCTTGAAAGAAAGAGCTTCGCTGAAACTTCGATGGTGATTCTGCAAGCCCATAGAATTCTGCAGGTTTTTTGTCTTTGATGGCTGTAGCGTCTATTGCTGGGAGTAAACGCCTAGCATGTTCGATATCGTCAGCGATGACTTCTCTTGTAGATTTTATTTCATTGTTGGCACTACACTCGAACCTCGTTAGAACGAAACGGGACATAAGAAATAATGGATATAACAAAGTAATTAAATTTCCCTTTGAAATCGCCGGGGAGATCTGCGTACTTAAATTCTAATTTTAAAGAAATGAAACAAACCGGATTCGCTTTCAAAACCAATAAATATCCCACCGCTGCGCGCTGAGTACATCGCATTCCGAGGGTTTCGGCACTCGTTCTTCGCGGAAGTTCAACGCTCCCGCCTCCCCCCAGTACAATGTGCCGTCGAGCAACACCGTTCTTTCTCACCGCGGTGCGCGTAGCTGCGCACAGGCAGCGGCTCACTATCGCACTTCTCCACTGACCTCTCTCTATTGCGCGTGCCTTGCTGCTTGAGCCGCACCACGCTGCACGGCTACGCGCGGCGGTGCAAAAAATTAGTGTATTCGCTTATACTGCGCGACCTGTCTGCGCGGCGCGCCACGCAGGCGGGTGCAGCGCAGCGTGGTCTCCAAGATCTCCCCGGCGTAATCTCGGGGGTCAAGCGCAAGCCTGCGCAAGTCGCGCCATGCGGCGCGGCTACGCGTGGCGGTGCAAAAGATTAGCGAATTCACTTCTCTCTTTCTTTGCGGGCGCGCCGCGCAAGCAGCCGCAGATGGGCCTGGCCTACGAGAACTCCACGGCGCAATCTCGCTTCTCACGCCCAGGCCGTGCTGCGCTTGCCCGCCTGCCTGCGCGAGCCTCGCCGCGCGGGTTTGCAGCTGGGCGTGGCCTCCGAGATCGCATTAACTCCCGCGCACTCTCGGAGGCAACGAGTCGACCGAGCCAAGTCAGTGCGGCGAATTTCGCTTGCCTCCTCGATCACACAGCGCAGTGGGGTGTTGTGTACCACGTGCTGCTCGACCGTGACGAGCCAAGTGTAAAGCGGGCGCGAAATATCATCACAATGGAACAGAAGGCCGCTATATAAAGGCTGTCGCGTCAAGTACTAAGAAGTCGCGTATTCTACACGCCAAAGATTCTTTGTTGTTTCATTCAAATTTAATCGTACGTGTGGCCGGTAGCGCTTCGGTGGGCCGCAAAGGCGTGCTCTTATTTTCATGTTTACAATAGTGTACCCCACTGGGCATATAATACAGTAAATGACAATGATATATATAACAAGGTAGCGGATATAACGCGGTAATTTTGACTCGCCCTTCAACTTCGTCATAATGAGGTTCGGGTGTACTACATTGTGATGATGTTCATTGGTATAAGCTTTTATGGTGACAAGGTTTTACGTAATCTGAAAAGATCCTCCATGGGCATTGCTGTACAAAAGGAAAATAAATGAGAGAGAGTGAGCGAGAAAATAAAAAAAATTGCCAGAGTACAAGATTTTAGTGTACGTTGAACGGGCACTGATACAGTTTGCTAATTAATCATAGAATGGCGTCACTATTAAAGGATGTCGCCTTACGAATCTGTTGGCGCAAATTTTTTTTATATCCTTCGAGTGTCAGCCGAGTTGGACGCAGTTATCGCACCAATGAGCGACTTTCTCTCTCCTTTCGCTTGAGGCTACACAAGATAGATGGCAAGGGGGCAAGGCTCTGGCCAAAAGCTGCGGGTCTCGCCGGTGAGAAGGCTCGTAGCCTCGCAGGACAACAAATCAAGTCGCAGGTAAAAAATCTATGAGGTAGCAGGATCAAATCCCGCCTACGGTGGCCACATTTCGAATGGGGCGAAATGGAAAATGCCCATATAACACGCCTTAGGCACTGCTGAACGAACTTGAGGTAGTCGAAATTGATTCGGACTCCACCACTACGGCGTGCCTCATAATGAGATTGTGGTTTTGGCACGCAAAACCCCAGAATTCTTTAAAGAACATAGAATCAATCAATCAATCAATCAATCAATCAATCAATCAATCAATCAATCAATCAATCAATCAATCAATCAATCAATCAATCAATCAATCAATCAATCAATCAATCAATCAATCTAGCTTTACAATAGATGCATTCTGTTCAGCACCGTGTATGCTTGAAACAGAGTGTTTCTTACCTTTACCGCTTTCGAAGGGCACAAAGCCGAGCTTGCAAGGAGGTTTTCCAGGTTGGTTGCAATTCTCAAACTGATCTGTAACCTCGGCTAACGTTTCGTCGTCTTGAACAAAAACATCAAATGTCACCTCTGCACCACTGAAAAAAGTAAGAAGCATAGAATTATAGAAATTGTTATAGTTATAGAAGTCGCAGAAATTGTATGAACATAATGGTCGCGCTCATATGACACTGCTCCTACTGCTTCCCTTTACCTGTTCGGTTCGCCCAAGAGAGAAATAGAGGACAAACATCTTTATTACGTTAATGTGCCTTTGGAGAGGCATCCTCATTCCAGAATGCTTAGAGCTTGGGCCGCTTCTTGGGCGCTCGCGATCAGCCGCTGCTGATCCTCGAGGTCAGAGCTGGCCAAAGCTCCCTCGAAGCTAGTGTTTTCAGGAAAGTAGCTTCTCTTTCAACCTCCATGCAATGTCAACTAATGATAACCAAGCACTGAAGTACACTTGTGCGCGTGCGAGAACGCACATAATATGGCGTCAAAAAAAACAAAGAACATCAAGTGGCTTTTCATATTTCATACATGAAAATATGTGCGCTATAATTTACTAATTCTCACCATTTTGCTTTGGTCTCTGCTTCTTGTTTCAGCACATACGACCCAATTTAGGGAAGAACGTGCATTCGCAAATAAAAGCTAATTCTATTTGCCTACGTGGGTGGCTGTCAGAAAGTGTATAGTATGTTGGGAATATCAGGCTCCTTGGTAAATCAACGAAATCAGGATCAATCCTTGAAGAGCATCCTGATGGTAGATGAAAAAAAAAAGTCGCAGTTTCGCCTGACTGGCGAAACATCGATTGCGATAGGAAATTAGTGGACAGCTATACGAAATAAAGGTAGCAGTTTTATCGGTCGTGTAAACTTGTAAGCATAGGCACACTAATTAAACTAGCAAGCATAGTGTCACGCCGCGCGCACTAGTAAACATGAACACATCTGACTCGATGACCACGGAAACTCGCTGTCAATACGCTGGCGAGAGGAAACGCAGCAGCAGCAGCGATCGAAGTGACGTTCGTGCTGTCTATCGCTTCCACGCAAAGTGAGTGCCGGGAACACACAGTACGCACAAAGCTCCTAGCCGCGCACGCACCTAGACTCTGCCCCCAACGCAGATCGCTCTCCAGATACGCCGTGCCGACTACGTACAGCCACCACATGCGCAGTTGCAGCCGGAGTAGAACGCCACCCCCACTACCTCCCCTCTTCCCGGCACCTAGCAACGTTCGCTGCCTTGCGCACCACGGAAGACGCCGCGCTTCCTCCCCGCTTTCGTCTTTCGCGCGGCCGAGAGTCAGCCGCGATCGTGGGCTCCCTTCGCACGCCTTCACTCGTACATACAGCGTAGGGTGTGTGGTGATGGTGTTATCGGCCTTGCCTGTTATCGGCCTTATACGGAACCTCACGGCGGCGCTGGCGCCCACGCCGACGGCGGAAATGCGCTTGGAGTGTCCGTACGATTTTTATAGCAATAAAGGTAAACCATACTGGAGAAGTTAAAGTTCCCGTCCTTTCCTTTATTAATTACGAATGGTAGTCAACGACTGGCGTAATATGTGATGTAGACGTTGAAATCAAGTATGCGGACCTCAAGAATCTGCTGAGTTTTCTGCTAGCGCTACAGCTGTTCTTCATGCAAATGCGCTATGCCACAGGCTTTTCCTTCTCCACATTACTCTCCGCCCCCCGACGCAAATACCCCTCTCCACATTACTCTGATGTGAACGTGACAGCTGTGTGAGAGAACCCCTGCGGTACCTGCTCGGTGAGACATTGACGCCAAACCCCGATTTAGAGGCAGAGAAGCTAGGTCCACATGCTACGCCTTGTTGTGCCATTACCACAAGCCCGGATTCCGAATCTGCAAGATGCAGAATTTATCCGGCGAGCGCCCTTTGGACAAACCCGGGGCTGCGCCGAAAGGCACAGCGCCCTAATTCTCCCTTGACAAGTCAAGATGCTGAGCCGTCAGGCAGTGGTGTCCTCCGGAGAAGCATCGGCGTACAACGTGTTCATACGTGTCGCCAAGTGCCAGACAGTCCGGCGCCGTAGACATCCACTAGGTGACCTCCGGCCCTTGCCTGAAGGTCACCGCGCCCGCCACAATTGAACCAGGTGGCCAGCGCGGTCGCTGGTTGGACCTCTCGGACGACCGTCGAGTGCTCGCTTTGTATTGGGCCGTTTGGGTGACAATGGTTTTGGGGGCTTATAAGCGGAGGCGCGCCGCCTGAAAAACCGGATCCGCCGACCCACCGGGAGCCAGTGCCGCTCTCGACTGGAGCGAGATGTGTCACGCGTTTTCGCCGGACGTTGCCGTGCGGGAACAGTCGCGTTTGCTGTGAGCTCTCGGCCCCAGTGCCGATCCCTTCATGTCCTGTATAATGACCTGTATATAGTGTATAAAGTCCCTTTTGTTATTCTCATCGACGCCTGGCTCGGAGTCTTCGCTACCAACGCTCTGTCACGAAACGGGTGACGAGCGCTACGGGACCACAAAGTCGTAATAGTGGTGCAGCGGTGCAAAGTCGTAACAGCCTGAGCCACTGTGACAGCGTTATCGGTATAGAACCACCCACAGATTTGGTTGCATTGCCTCTAGGTTCGGCCCAAGTTACGAACGATAATAAAAACCTTTGCGAGGACACATGTCTTGCACTGGTATCGCAATCGCTCTACCAAGATTTAACCCAGTTTTTATTGCACTTTGTTTGAAATGTACTCGCTCTACGCAGGCACGACAGCACCACTTATTGGCCTCCTCAAGGAAGAGGCAAATAAAGCTTAGCTAAAATATATTACAAGTTATTTTAATATTTGAGGTCCTGTTATAAAACTCCTACGGCAGCGTCTGTAACTTAGGCTGTGAAAGTGTTGGCGTTTAAGAATATCAACATGTTGGGGAAGTGCTCAGAAAATAGTGAAGTGCAGGGAACACATGCACATTCAAGGTATAGATATGTGACTCTGGCAGTAACATAGTTTTACCTTAGAATAATACTTTCTGTATTTAAGACCGACCTGTGCGAAACATGGCATCCATTTTCCATGCACACGGTTCTGCCGCGTTCAAGTAATTTAGTTTCTACTATCTACCAGAAGTACACGTAAAATACGCTGTCGCAACTAACACCAGTTTTAATGATTTGTGGCTTTTGTATGGTACATTTGTAATTGAGGTATAGATGACCCTTGTGACAATTTTCAGAGAGAGAGATGAATTCGAGGTGAAATTAAGTTTAATTACGTACTCAGGTGCAGTGCTTGTTTCTCCGTCCAAAATAAATGAGAAGTGCACCTTGTCCACGGCAATGTGGGAATAAAAAGTGTCACAGTGAAAGGAGTTGTTAGAATACCCGTCTTTTCTTTGGAGAAGCGTGGCGCGCCCTGCATCTCCCCATTGCTGCGGCAGACAGCATTATTGTTAACAAGTTTTGTGGCATCAGCCACTAACCTGTTTCAAAGGGAATGATTTATTATACGCCTATTTATTAGAATGCCATATTTATCTGGCATCACCATGAATGACTGCAGACTACCGCACATTTCTAAGTTATTTTCATTGAAATAGGAAGATACTGCACCCAGACACGGCAGTGAACAAACACGTCCTGAAATGATACCTCCTTGTGAAATGTCAGTGCTAAAGAGTGAGCGATTTAGCTAGAAGACGAATCAAAAAAACAACAGACGACAGAAAAAAAAAACATTGGTAATTTTGTGCTAACATACGTCTCGTATTTTTGTACCACAGTTTCACTGTATTTCATGTGGTTTCAGACATGATTTTTACGGAGTGTCGGATTTCAACATGAGGGACCCGATAGGGGACATAACGAAGAAACCATAAGGCTTGCTATGAATTCTCAGATTTTCAGCGTTCTTGTAAGGGAAACGTGGTTACAGTCAAATGTTCATAACAGCAAACTTTCAATATTTATCGTTGCGACCGAACTTATCATCATAGCGTTGGTGTACTGCTTGCTATCAAGAAATCTATACCATCACGTGTTATTCATATTCAGTGTGAGCTCGAAGCTGTCTGGGCATGTGCAGAAATTGGATATCGCACATTTATTTTTGCCCTGTCTGCTACCGTCCTCCTTCTTATCCCTCTAGTTTTGTTTCCGCATTGCATAATGCCCTCAATTTTGTTACCACACGACACCCCAGTGCCTCGCTCTATTTATTAGGTGATTTTAATTTCCCGTCGATTTCGTGTACTGCCATACCTCCGGCATTAATCTTGCCTGCTACTCAATGTATCGAATTTTTAAACCAGTGCTCTTTATTTTCGTTATCCCAACTAATTCGTGTGCCAACAAGAATGACACGTGGAAGTGCAGACACCGTCCATCTAGTGCTGACTACAAACCTCGAACTCGTCTTACTTGCCAGGACTTAGCGATCATTTGCTCCTCTCATTCGAAGTTAGTATTCCTGTCACAAAAACATCAGCAAAACCAAACATACACGACTACCGCAACGTGAACTTTGAAATGATTAACATCGAACTTTCCCACTTTTTTTAAGGAAACCTCACTGAAAGAACAGTTGAAAATAACTGGAACGCTTTCAAGTATAAAGTGCACGAGATGACGACAAAATACATTCTCTTTCGCAGTTTTTGTTCTAACCCAAAAGCACCATGGTACAACGTCCGCCTTAAACGGCTATCTAATCGTAAGAAACGTTTTTTCAGGGCAGCTAAGTGCTTTCCCTCCGAACAGCGTTGGGCTTCCTATAAGCTCGCTAACAATGCTTACATCGACGAAATAAAAGATGCGAAAAATAATTAAATTCAATGAGCATTGCGCGCAATGCTTAATAACGATCCTAAAAAGTTTTGGCACGTTATTAATCCTCCCAAATGTAACTCCATTCAGCTAGTTTATCCCAGTGGCTCTCCTATACCGAATGTCGATTGCCCAACTGTACTTAACAGTGTTTTCTGTAAAACATTTTTCAACCTCTTCTAGTAATTTGCCTGCTTGTGAGGCCAACTATGAGTACCTGCCAATGAATCCCATTATTATTGATCCACATGGCGTTGCCAAAATAATTGAATCGTTGAAAGTGTCATCAAGTCCCGGTTCTGACCTTATACCTGCTGCGTTCCTTAAAAGCCCTGTTTTGTATTCGTCTATTATTCTGGCTAATATTTTTCAGCAGTCACTGGACACCCACACAATCCCTGTTGATTGGAAGGTCGGGGAGGTGGTGCCCATTCGTAAATCCAGTAAAGAAGACTCGCCTAAAGATTATTGACCCATATCACTAACAAGCATGCCATGTAAAATCCTCGAACATATCTTGTACTCACACTTAGTAACTTTCCTTGAATCAAATTCATTTTTTTTCGCCTTATCAACATGGTTTTAGGAAGACTTTCTCGTGCGAAACTCAGTTACTCTGTTTTATCCATAAACTTAATCTCATTCTAGACGGCGGCTCATGCGCAGAATGCCTTTTCCTCGATTTCTCGGAAGCATTCGACAAAGTCTGCCATACATTACTTCTCTTTAAACTTAGTCAACTTACCATAGATCTTAAAATATTTTCATGGATAGAACAATTTCTTCTGAACCGCTCGCAGTATGTAACATGTAATGACCAAGAATTTTTTTCCATCCCTGTTCATTCTGGTGTGCCGCAAGGCTCAGTATTAGGTCCTCTTCCCTTTTTAATTTATATTAATGATCTTCCTGCTTGTGTTTCGTCTAATATTAACCAGTTTACCGATGACTGCAATATTTTTCGTGAAATTACAGACCATAATAACACTACCATGCTACAAAATTATATTGACGCAGTGTCTGCATGGTGCAAGAAGTGGCGCATGGAACTAAACGCTACTAAATGCAAAGCTATGCATGTCTCACGTGTGACATCTTCTCCTGCCCTTTATCATTTTAACAACGTACCGCTCGAAACCGTAACATCATACCGATACTTAGGTGTTCACATAACGTCTTCGCTTTCATGGTCCCTGCACATTGAACAAATAATTAACGCCAACAACACGCTTGGCTACCTTCGTCGTAACTTTTCATCCGCCCCGATTTCACTGAAGACACTCTTGTACACCACTTTAGTAAGGGCAAAATTAGAACACGCTGCTTCAATATGGGATCCGGGTACTGAAGTTTTAATGAACACTTTAACTCGTTCAGAACAACGCTGCACGGTTTATTACAGGAAATTACAGCAGAGCATCCAGTGTAACGTCTATGAAAAATACATTGAGCCTGCCTCAGCTCGCCCATCGCCGTCAGTATTTTCGTCTTTGTTTATTTCATAAACTTTATTATCACAATCCCTACTTGCGATCCATCTTGATATGCGAGCCTTCATATGTCTCTGCCCACACTGATCACCGACATAAAGTTAGACTCATTTCTTGCCGAACCAAATCTTGTTTTCAGTCTTTCACTCCCCGTGCAGCATACGAATGGAACCACCTTTTCGAAACAACCGCCGCCATTGAAGACAATTGCCTGTTTCGCACTACTTTAGCTAATACTGTTACTTCAGGAACCACCTAGATATGTTATACACTTTTTGCTGCATTTTCTTGTTTTTCAAATTTTTGTACCCACCCTCCTCTGTAATGCCTTTGGCCTTGAGGTTAAATAAATTAAACGAAATAAAGTGTTATCTCAACAAACGTTTGCTATATAATTTTTCAAGATTTAGGAAAGGGTGTACTTGACAGCGAGAAATGTGCTGTGCGGTGAAAACAGCTTCAGTAAATATCACTGAAGGCTAACTGGAGCTCTTCATTATTTCCATTTATTCACGCAATTCATATTACAGATATTAGCAATAAGGTGACACAAGTAATCGGTTTTAGTAGCTGGCATACAGCACATGAGCGAAAATTAAAGTAACAGAAGACTAGTCCAGAAATGAAATTCAATATAGAAAAACAGGGGCTGAACTTGCAAAAGAGTACGCATTTGGGCTGGTTGGGTTCACGGTTACGAGCAGTAAACAGCGCTAAACAGCAGGGCGAAGAGAGGGACACAGACCACAGCACTAACGACCAAGTACCTTTATTCTTTTAGTCAGCATATATATATATATATATATATATATATATATATATATATATATATATATATATATATATATATATACTATACCGCTATCTCAAAGCACAGAATCAACAGAATTCAGCGTGCGCGGGGGGAACAAATTGCAATCAATGCGATAGGCAAGCTATCTCCTCGGAAGTAGAGAAATGGAGGGAAGGCTTACACCCGCTTCGCTGCTGTTAGGAATATGGAAAGCTTCGGAAATAAGATGAGCACGGTCATCGCTGTATTTTGACAAATAGGTCGCATCTTTAAAAGACGGCTTGCAGCTGCATTCAATGCAATTCAGTGATAATTGACCATCTCTAGCTTGTTCTTGAACTTCGAGTATTTGCGCGTGCGGTCATTGATGCAGCGCCCCGTTTGACCAATATAGAAGCGCTTGCATTAAAGAGGAATCTTATAAAACCACACTGTCACAACAGTCAAAAACAAAACCTCTTCCTGTGCTGCTTTTTACAACTTCTTTGTTGTTGCCGGTCACCCGATTGATTTGATGGCACAGGCTACCTAACTTATTTCTGGCAGTGCACACCAACCTAGAGCCTGCCCTGCTGATAACCTTGATGATATTATGCGCAACCTGGCGCACATATGGATAACTGCAACCATATGCCTTGAGCGATTCTCAGATTGAGTAGCTGCCAATTGCTTTCCTTTAAGGCTTGTTGCGAGGCTTTCAGCGACGCCAGTTGAAAGCGGTAACGGGAAACCTGCGAACTTCAGCCTGGCTACTTGCAATTCGAAGCTTGCATCTACTTCGTGGTCCCAAGACCTGATGAGGGCCGTCTTCATGCAGGATCTTGCAATACCGCACTTACTATCTTTGAGTGCGCGGAGAAAAAGGAAAGAAGTCTCTTGTGAGACCGAGGAGCTTAACCCCAGCATACATAATTGCTTGAGAACGATAGCTCTAAGTCTATGAAACGCAACTTCTTGTGTGACGAATGCTCCGTGGTCAATTCAAAGGAATCTAAAACTGTGCGGAACACGTCAAATATTATAGCAGCAGCAGACTGTGTGTCAGGAGTTTTAGTATTGTAAAAAAATTAAAGGTAACGTATCGCATCGCTTTTACATTGCTCGTCTGGCTGAGCTTAGATTTATGATTGCGGTCATAGCTGGCCAATAAAATGTCGTTTAAAACGGGCTATACATAAACCGATGCACACACCTTTCTTTGGTATAAAAAGCTTATCCTCCATGGTGATGAAAGTGGAAAGCATGTAAAACCTTAAGAGCTCTAAAACCCTGGCGACATTGACACCACATACATTCTGAAACTTAAAAACACCGTATTTGTTAATGCAATGGCCAACTTCGATGCATGCATCTTCTTCGGGCAAAGAGTAATATAAGTCCTTGATGTCCACGGAAAAGGCTCGGGCAGCCTTTGGACATTCCTCACGGAGAAAAGTGGAGACAACACCTGGCGTCTTTATGATTAAGGGGTCAGCGATGTCGAGGAGGCACAAAAACTTTTGCAGGAAGACTCCTACTTGTCGTTGCCAGATTCCACGCTCAGAAACAATGGCCCAAAAAGGGCACAGTTCCTTGTAAGTCTTAGCGCTGAAAAAGACGGAAAGACTGGTTCCTTTGCAGCTTTTATAGAGCAGGCCAGCTTCGAGAGTCCGGCTTTTTCGTAAAGCTGAACAGCCTTTCTTTTCACTTTCGCATGAGCTACTCCATGCACTTCCTTGAAGTTGCCTAGACTGGCCGAATCTGCTTTGCTCTTGTACAAGCCATCAGGCATCACGACAAATCCACCTTCTTTGTAGGATAGGAGCAGCTTGAGCCCCGCATTCCGAAGGACGGTCACTGCTGTGCGGAGCCAAACTGTGTTGCCTTTTTTAACCTGCTGGGGCAGGCAGTCAACACCTTCTCTAATGCATCTGTCAGCTTCATCTGTTCTTGCTCTACCAGCAGCTGTCCTGATGAGGCTGAGTAGTCCTGTCTTGCCCAGAACAGGATGCTCACAAAATTTAGGATCAAGCTTGAGTAGATCAGCAACATTCTTTGGGATTGAGGCGTTTCCGCATGTCGTTACCTCTTGGCCTTGCCCTGGATTTCGACGTCCTCTCCTATAGCCAGTCAAACCACCAAGTTGCCCCACAGGAAGTCGTCTGTCTCAGACACCAATCGCAAATCTTGAAGATTTGCGATTGGCGAGGTTTGATTTGAACTCAAAGTTCAAGAAACAAGCTAGAGATAGTCCATTATCGCTGCATTGCAATGAATGCAGCTGCAAGATGTCTTTTAAAGATGTGACATATTTGTTAAAATACCGCGATGACCGCGCACGTCTTATTTGCAAAGCTTTCCACATTCATAATAGCGGCGAAGCATGTGTAAGCCTTCCCTCCATTTCTCTCCATTCCGAAGGAGATAGCCTTCCTGTCGTATTGATTACAATTTATTCCCCCTGCGCATACTGATTTCTGTTGATTCTGTGCTTTGAGGTAGTGGTAGAGTATGTATATGCTGACTGAAAGAATAAAGACACTTGGTTGTTAGTCAGCGCTGTGGTCTGTGTCCCTCGCTTCGTCCTGCTGTTTAGCGCTGTTTACTACTCGTAGAACTTGGAACTCAGTAAGCCATCGGAACATGCATGTCATTAAAGTGAGTGATAAAAAGTGTAGCTTGCACTTACTTGCAAACAATAGTATTTTCGTCAATGTTAGGCTCCTTCTTCTTCAGCTGAAATAGATTTTGCAGCAAATAAAACATGAGGTGGTTTTTATTATGTTCATGTCTTCAGCAAAGTCAGTTATGCAATGTCTGTCGGAAATCATTTAAAAGATCCTGTAGCAGCACCCACATGACAAATTGGCTCACCCTTTCCTCGTCTGTGCTTATTTTTATTAAGTTCGTAGTAGCACGGGCTGTTACAGTCGCGTGAATTGTTACATGTTTCTTTGTACATTGTTCTTAGACGTCTAATGTTAGAGCTCTGCTTCAGCGCACGATAAATGAACACAGAGCGCTGACTTCCAACAGAGCTCGAGCACAATGTTGATTGCGCAAAACAGGGTTGGCTTTCTGCCCACTACTGCATGTGCGGATGTAAGCCAAGATACAAAAAAATTAGTATCGTCGCAAAACACAGGGATCGTGTCATGCGTGAAATAATCGAAGCGGGAAAAATTCTTTGCTTAAAGGATGGGTGCGTCAGCACTCTCTCTGTCGCGCTAACTGATAAGGTCAGATACCTTGGGCTATCACTATGGTGAATTTTGTGTGGCTTTGTTGTGGCGTTCTGCGCATGGTCGGTGTGCTAGTGTGCGGCTAGCTAACTTGCTATGCCTTCTGAAAAGAAAATAAATTGTTCGAAGTGAGCGCTCTGTTCTTTCTTCTGTCCCCTCGGCTGTGCTTGTGCATATATTCAAACTTTAAAGCATGTTTCGCCAACAAGCCCAATCCTACACCCTTCTCATCCTATTATCGTTCATGTACCCGGAAAACCCTTGAGGAGGAAGTGGAAAGGGTGGGGCAGCTCAGCATTGAATAAAACAAGGTAGCACAACTTCTTTCCATAAAACACTAAACATTAAAACAAAATGACTACAGAAAAAATTGTCATATTGCACAGCAATCTGTCAGGAGATGGAGAAAAATTTTGTATGTATTACTAACGCGAAGTTTATAGTTTCAGAAAGCTCTTCAAAAAGTTTACTAATGTATCGTTATCAGTTATACGTGCAATGTCAGCCAGTAACAGATTTCATTAACGAAGGGCAAGGAGGAGTGGTGAATAAAATAATTTCATTTTAAATTTAATACACCTCGCGGTGACTGCGGAAACGGCCTTCCGGCGCTGACAGCGACGTTAAGTATTCAATTCCTGATGTGGCTGTTATTCCGATAGACGATGATTAGAACATTGCCGTAGTTGAACGCGGTTTGGCCAAGTTTGTGCGGTTTTGCTTGCTTTGGGAAAGGACACAGACGCTGCTTGGCGCCGTCAGCAACTACCGCATATAAAATTGCACCACAAGACAACACACAGACGCTGCTCGGCGTGGCAGCATGAGCGAGCGAATTGACCTTCATGCTGCGTCTCGCTTCATCGCGAACTAAGCATCGAAAGCGCAGTTGATACGAAGCTACCAGCATTCGGCGTACTTTGTACACATCGCAGATGGCTTTCAATATATAGGCGCCCATGCTACGAACGCAGCACCGGCTGGTAGCAGAAGGCTAAGTCGCAGTTTGACCTTGGCTGAGCTTGAAAAAAGATGGTCAATTTATGGAACCAGGCGTTTTCTGGGTTTGTATCTGCAGTAGCAGAGCTATCGCTCTAAAAAAAAAAAACAGATTAGTACAAGCGAACATAGGTGCTATTCTTAGTGATTGAGACGCAAGGACACACGACGGGCTGCAGCTTGATATTAACATAGCGCATGGCGAGTGATTGTGCTAATGTTTGTAAAAAAATGACATAAGTGTGGATAGTGTGTGTTTTTTTAGCAGTGAAAGTTTAGTTGACAATTTTATTCCCATTAGCTTCATTGTAATGAGTACAAGTTTTTTGTGATGAAGTGATCAGCTTTATTTTGTAGAGACTCATGTTTCTATATTAGGTGGGTCTAGTGTTGGTTCCAAATAAGTGCGTATCCAATTTTAGAGTTTACTAAAGTAACATAAGCAAGAATTCTAGCAAAAAGTAGTGGTGAAGCGAATTGTGCCGTACGAAGCCAAGTTTCTTTTAGATGCCTTGCTTAATATTGTGTCTGTGTTAGCGTTCTAAGACAGATCAGCTGACAAAGGGACAACAAAAAAATTTTCAGCCCACACTTAAGTTATGGGCACGCTATTTAATGCATACAGCCAAACTGTGAATTTAAAAATTCGTAAAAACGCTCATGAACATGACGAAGAGTGGTATGTGAGGCGGATGTTCGGAGCAGAACACATATGTGTTTACTCTGACCACAGACCTATTGTGGGATACATAGGCACTTTGCAAATATTTAGGTTTAGAAGTAGCACATAAGAAACAGCAAGCAAGTCGCAGCAGAAACTGCAAGCAATACAGGGATCTTAGATTACAATGACTTTATCAGCGGCTTTGCTTTTGCTCATTCGGCGCATTTAAGGAAGTTGTCTTAATAACGTTGCTCGAAGCAAGCAATCCTCTGTTTAGCTCGTTGCATTGCCACCAAAGGGGGGTGCAGGTAACCACAATTTCTTTCTTGTATAAATTCTTTCTTCAATCTTGCTCACTCCATCCCTCAAATTTTAAAACCATTTTCGCAAACACAATCTATTTTTCGTAACACTAGACGCACATTCCTGAAATTGTAGAAGGAGCTCAAAATCGTAAATCTTACACCAAATTCGAGAGAGTTCGCAGGTATGTTAATGTATGGTTCGATAACATGTAATAAGCAGTTGTCGTAAATACAATGGCTCTTCTTTTAGTGATGTTCATTTCTATTTGCCACTCTTTACACCATTTAATGATCTTATCTAAATCAGACTAGGTAGTCCACATGCACAAGGCTTGTAATTTGTCGATAAATCACACAGTAATCAGCAAATTGGAGTGTGGAACACACACTACAAATCTCGTTAATATAATTTAAAGATATCTAAGTAACGTTAGCGATAATTAGGGCCTTCTGATTGCCAAGACCTGTTTTTAAATGCGTAAGCATTTCTACGCCTACCTAACGAGGAAAAGTAAAACTCTTGCTTGGGCTAGTTGATTCATGCTTGAATGAGTAAAGGCAAGGGGCAAAAGACCAGGACTGAGGAAGGACAGAAACGACAGGACTGTGCCACTCGGACTTGAGTGTTTTGCATAGGCGCCTGGCGTGCCCTGAAGATGGTTCCAAGACGCCGAAGGTAGACTGTACTTCCAAAGGCACCAATTTTTTTTTTCTCAAGCAATACGACACCACTCGATACTGACAAGCTGAGACGGCGATCAGGTTGAGGCACAAAATGGCAGGATCGGGCGAAAGCTTTCTTGAAAGAAAGGGCCCAATGTAGAAGAAATATGCTCAAGTAAAACTCTTGCTTGGGCTAGTTGGTTCATGCTTGAATGAGTAAAGGCAAGGCGCAAAAGACCAGGACTGAAGAAGGACACAAACGACAGGACCGGCGCTACTCGGACTTGAGCATTTTGCATACGCGCCTGACGTGCCCTGAAGATGGTTCCAAGACGCCGAAGATAGACTGTATTATCTGATCCATTATGGATCCATTATGATGTCCAAATATTCCAATTAGAACCGCAGTGTTCCAATGGGTCAATACAAATTGGAATTTTATGACGAATTACACTACCAAACATTCCAACAAGCATTTCAACTGGAGTTCCGATAGGAAAACTGCAGTTTCGATGGGTCCCAGATTGGAGTATGTACAACCAATTGGATTAACAAGCATTCCAAACTGGGAGGCTAAATAGAAAATTATGCCCCCATGGGCATGACTACTTGGAACTGTCAAATCCAGTAGCAGTATCCGACCCGCCCCCCCTCCCCCCCATTAAAGTGTAACATAGCAATTAGTTTCCAGTTGATTATATTTGGGTCCAATTGCCAGCAATTGGTGGGACCAGTTCGACCCATTTACTCTTTTTAATTGTCTAAGACTTTGATATCGCAATCAATCCTTCGCCTTTCGGGCGAAACCAACATCTTTTACAGCATAATGACCCTGTTAAGCGCCCCCGCCCCATTGGTATCCTTGTTCTGACACTGTTGGAGTAGCTGAAACCCCCTTTCAAAAACTGAAGGGCAAACAGAAAGCCAAGCCACTAGTGGAAAAAAACGTCACAAGGTGTCTCTTATATGCAAGAAGTGGCTCTCAATCTGAAGAAGGTAGGTAACAGATTCAAGGCACCCACTGTTCTTGTGGCTCCGCGGCAGCTGGCTGGCTTGTGCCTACGCATTTCAGTACCGCCAAAGCTGCCCCCGTATGGAAAAAAATGCTGAGCCATATGTGGCCTGCGTGGTCAACTTGGTGTACAAAATTCCGCTTGCTTGTTGTAGGGTATATATGGGCGAGACGGCCACTGTGGGGGGGGGGGGGGGGTTGGCTTAATGACATGGCAAGGGAACATAAGCTTTTTGTCAAAAATAACATTACTGCACATTTGCCTATACACTGTTGTTCGTGAATGTGTGAGCCAAGCCTTTCTAACATCCACATACTCGGTAGAAGCAACGATGCTTTGGCCCGATAATTAATCGCAGCATGCGGCGTCAGTAAGAAACACGACATTTTTATCAGCAATGTGTTTGTGGCTCTGCACAGCACTGAACGTCAATTCTTTGAATGTTTGACTAGGCTCACTTTTTAGAGCGATAACTCTACGACTCCAGGTACAAACTAAAGAAACTCCTGGTTCCGTAAATCTGACCTTCAAGCTCAGCCAAGGTCAAACTGTGACTTAGCCTGCCACTGTCGGCGGCTGCTGCCTACGCTGCGTTGGCGCTCATATTTTGAAAGCGATCTGCGATGTGTACAAAGAGCACCGAGTGCTGTTAGCTTCGTATACGCTGTGCTTTCAACGCGTATTTCGCGTTGAAGCGAGACTCAGCACGAATGTTAATTCACTCGCTGCTGCTACCGCGCCGAGCAGCGTCCGTGTGTTGTCTTGTGGTGCAATTGTAGATGCGGTAGTTGCTGACGGCACCGAGCAGCGTCTGTGTCCTTCCCCAAAGCAAGCAAAACCATGCTATCGCTCGACAAACTTGGTTTAACCGCATTCAACTGGGGCAATCTATTTTCGCAATTATATTTCATTTGGCTAATTGCAATGCGCGAACGTATTTGCGTACCTTGGTACCTTTCCTATAAAAGTAAACATGTCTGCTTCGAATAAACTTAGTTGCGAGTGGCGCTCTTTCCCGCGCTTTTTGTTTCTTTTGTCTGCGTCCTAACACAACGCAAACTGATAGAACAGAAACACTGAGTTTTCAGTGCCATGTGGACTAGATCACTGAAAAAGAAGGAAAGAAGCAGATTGCTAGCAGAGACGTGCCCAAAACCTTGAGAATACATTGAAAATAATTCCATGTAAACTTTAAATTGATGTCGAGCGCTCATGAGGCATGATCAAATTCATGATTAAGTTGCAAAGGAAACGATGACTGCTTTCAGGTGGGTGGGCGTGACCCTCTAGCCAAGGCAGATGGCTTGGCTTGACTGAAGAGTTAAGTGAAGAGGTAAATGTTAATGTATTTAGGTAACCTTGCTGTAAAAACACTGATAAGATTTTTACAACGCAGTGAACACGCAAACTCACCATCGCAACAAGTTGTGTTTTGTCCATGTTGCACTCCTTGGAACTGCTGTCGACAGTTTCTCTTTTTTGGCGTGAATTGGAAATCTTGAATCTAATGGTGACCTTCCTGCCTGTGAAGAGAACGAAGACAAAACTGCTGTTTCATGACCTACAAGACAGGCATGCCATGACATTCATGTCATGACTTAAAATTTATGTTCGTCATACATTCTTGTCATACTATGCCAATTTTGGTACATGTGAAGTTAACGAAACGACAATGAGAGCACGAAGGCGTAGGCGGCTAGACAGATACATATTGTCAAAGTGGCAAATGTTCGCCGAGGAAGGCTTCGCATTTAGTATCTTGGTACATATATGTGTCATAATGCAATTGAATAATATTTCTTTATAAATAAGTGCCTGGTTGAACCCTGAACTGCGCCACTATACGTAAAATATTATGAATGAGGCATTCAAAATACTACAAAAAGTTAATCGCTAAAGCCTAAACTGTTGTATCGAGAAGATTTGTCCGTGCATTAGCCTGGCGGCGAAGCGCGCTTGCTTCAAACGTAACTTCAAAAATTTTGTTGGGTGTAGGCTAATATTTGTTTCTAAGTGTATTTCTGTGTCTATAGACTAAACTACATTGTTCAAGGAATAACAAATTTTCCCTTTTATCCAAAACAGACGTAATGCTTTTGTTCAATATCAAAGCACTGCTGCATGCACATGAGGCACATTTGTGCTCATGGCTATTTCTGAAGTTTTTTATTTTATTTTAGAAATAACTGACAATCCAGTTCACCGATAGACATAATCTTTGTTGGTGTTATCTCTCTGTGAATTCGAAATACGTTAAAACGAATAATGTCGCCACCTTCTTCACCATCAGATAAGACAAGCTATAGATCTTCCCGCACAGGGGACAGTAGGAATTCAGCTTATAAATGTGCCATGGTTTGTAAACTTTTCTTTTTGTTTCGTTGATATTGCGAGAACCGGTAGCTGATATTTCGTTACGCGTTTGATTGAAGCCTTCAGCAAACACAGTGGCCGGCTGAACAACTCGGCGCTTAGCACTGACAATTAAACGCACAGAATCGGCGTCGCGAAGTCACTTTTTGTAGAGCGCAATACATTTCATTGAGCTAATTCAACAAATACTCGCAAATTGTTCAGTTTCACTGTAATATGGTGCTCCCACCCGCGTAAAGCATTTCTCTTTCATACGTGTTACATGTAAAAATGTTTAAATCAATGTCGCATTTGAAGCAGCATGCAATAAATTGTAAGTCACATCTACAAGGAGCTTTCAAAGGTGTTAGCAGTCGTACGTAGGGATGACAAGGCGTAAAATATTATGTGGTCAAGTGCGTGAGAACAGCCAGATGACCAAAAATATTTTTATTCTTGAAATGCTTAGAAAAGTTCAATAAGAATTGGCGGTAAAATGTGCAAGCAAGACATCCTCTATAACAAGAAACTACAAAGTATTCTATACAAAGACAGTATGGAGGAGGCTACGGTAAAAGTTAACAAGGGTTACTTTGGAGTTAGAAGGAGCATGACTTCCATGCATGCAGCTAGAATGCGCATGAAATAAACGATGCAACGTGCACACTAGCATGGTCAAGACAACAAAACTGTGTGGAAGCAGGAATGGTGGCTCGAACTTCCCCCGAAAAAGCAGAGGCATGATGCATGGGTCCCATTCCTGTCGTGCGTGATGTCGTGGTCAATTTGTGCTCTCCGCAACCACAAATATATTTTTCGCCATTTGCTTATTTGTTTTAGTACACATTCAATTCTGCTTAATTTAAGAATCTTTATTCAGTTTTTTTGTATATGAAAGAGCGGGCTAATGTTTAACTTTCTAAACTCAGAGTATGAATGCCATAAAAACAGCTACCATCACATTCCACCCCCTCCACTTTTTGCTGTCTTTAACGAGGCGGCAATCTGAAGTAACTACATAGTAGTGTATGTCTGGCAGGCAACTACTTACCAATCTTACACTGTCCATCATCGCTTTCTTTCAGTCCTGACTGACATACACATATAAATTCTCCATTGTGAGCTTTGCATTCCTTGTACGGAAATTTCTTGCACTCTGTAGCCTTGTCCTGCGGACATGTATCTGAAGCAAAGTTCAAAATGGCATTCTCGTTTAAGAAGTAAGTTATGAAACACATCACATTACACTAATTTACTACACATTGTGACCAGAGGCAATAGCTTCGTGCAGTACAGAAAAAATACTACACTATAGTTACTATTCATACAATGTTCTGCGCTTATTAACTGGAGTTTGCTATTGCCTGCAACAACAGTCAAGCGCGTCTCTTGTCATGACGACTATACCATTGGATCAAACCTTAAAATCAGTAGAATGTGATTTGACAGTGTTCTCTCAGGCTGATGGTCAGAACTTGCATGCACAAAGACGCTCTTTGTGTCATTGTCCTTGGTAGTTATGTGGACGAATGTGCAAAAATTTGTTCTTGTAAATTCAAGAACACAATGCCATGCCACACGGATATTACACGGCACTGTGCCAGACGCAAAGCTCTGGAACAATGGTCTATTCTAAGATTACGGTTGAATACATGTCTCTCGCAGACTGCCAGAGGCCTCAGCAGCACCAGAGGTCTCAGCAGCAAATTATTCGTGGCGGCGTTCCATTAAAATAACGTTTTTTTTTGCTTGCTAGTTATGCGGGCGCTTTCTGGTAAGTCAATCACTCGTGCCGCATTCAGAAAAAACCGTATTGCAAAGGGTAATTGCACTGCAATTTCAGGGGACCACAGGCCACTTCCCATTTATAACTGCAGAATAGAGCGTAAAAGGGACTGCATGGCTCGAACATGGAGAGATAAATAGTAATGGCATCACGTGGTCAAAATGCGCCGTCTATGCTAGGCTTGAAGTCGTCGCCACAGAAAGAAAATCTTATACGTATTAGAACTAACCAAACATCATGAGGAAAAAAATGAATTTGCGAAAAGGAAGGAAACAGGGAAAGCAGGGGGTGGGAAGAACAACAAAAACTTGTCAATTACCTGTGCAGTTGGCTTGTTCCCCAGTATCATCACAGGCTTTTTGCATATCTCGACACTTGTTTTTCATTTCTTCAGTGCACGCTGTGGGTCTAGGCACTTTTGGAATAAAAAGAAAGGGTGACAATGAGGACAGCCACATTGATATCCTTGCAGAATGTAAAAGCAAAGTGAAAGGAATTCCTATGCTCCCCTTGCCTTGCCTGGTCGATTACCGCAAGACTTCCATATTTCACTCCTGTGTTTGAAGCTGAGATTTTGGCGATGATTCTTGTGCTGTGAAAGCTCCCTCTGAACGCATTCACTGCTTTTATTATCAGATTCCCTCTCGGTTAGTTCTTCAATTACCACTTCATCAAATTCTTCAGCATTAAAGAAAAAAAGGCGGCAGATCCCACGCCCTGTGGGAATCGATCTTACACGAAGCAGTGTACGGGGAGCCACCAAGTTAACAAAACGACCACAAGAGCACCGAGACAGAGGCGACTGTTTCATGACCTACATGACACGCATGTCATGACATTCATGTTATGACCTTTATTTATGTTCGTCATACGCTCTTGTCATACTGTGCCAGTTTGGGTATATACGAAGTTAACGAAACGACCATAAAAGCACCAAGACGAGCATCGAAAAGGCTGTCCTCCGCCTCGGCACCACCAGCCAGGACTGGTTGTCTGGGATCGGCATAGACAATCCGTCAGTATCGCGTTTGGAACGCCTTCGCCCGACGCGTTCCTGTCCCCCGCATGGATGGATGGATGGATGTTATGAGCGTCCCCTTTGGAAGGGGGTGGTGGGTTACGCCACCAAGCTCTTGCTATTGCACTGGCTAATGTCCTACCTAGGTTAATCAATAAAAAATAAAAAAAAACACTATGAACTACCACACCCAAATTTTCTCATCCCCTATTGCAAACTGTGTTTTTGTACGCCTCCGTGTTTTGTCGTTTCCCAACTTTTCTTCCACCAATCCTCCAATCTCCTCTTACTAATGCCTGTTGCGGGCATGCTTACTTTACCACTGCTCCCGCTGAACCCAAGGGCTCAAAGAAGCCAGTGGTGCCTAAATCGACCGCTGGGTAGACGACTTCACATTCTAATAAAACATGCTTCATAGTTTCCCTAACTTTATCGCCGCAAGCACATGCTTCTTCCTTCTTATATCTCGCTTTATAGGTGCGTGTTCTAAGGCATCCCGATCTCGCTTTGAAAAGTAATGAGCTTTCCTTTCAGTTATCATAAATGGTTTCTTTCCTGATTTCGTTTTTTCCTCTTAAGTAGTTAATCAGGGCAGGCTTCTTTTCCATTGCCGGCACCCATGAGATTATTTCAGCCTCGCTGACTTTCCGCTTGACCTTCTTTGTTGCTGTGTTGCCCACCCTACAGGCCGCATACTTGCTGGTAAGCTTCCTAGTTCTTTTCCTCCACTGTGAATCAATGTTTTTCCTGTACAGATACCTGAACACTCTCCCAGCCCATTTACTTTCTTCCATATTCCTCAGTCGTTCTTCATACTCAATTCTACTGTGAGGTTCCCTCACTTCAACACTAGTCCAGCCCATATGGCCCTGCACAACTCCATTTGTAGTCTTCCCGTTAGCGCCCAATGCGACGTGACCCACTGACCTTTAGTTCCCGTCGAGTCCTGATTGTACCCCTGATTTAAAGCAAACAACCGCATTTCCAAAAGTAAGTCCTGGAACCATTACACCTTTCCACATACCTCGGAGGACTTCGTACCTATTGTATCCCCATAGCGCTCTGTGCTTCATAATTGCTAAATTTCTCTTCTCCTTTGCTGTTATTGTTTTTTCCTGTGTTTCTATAAATTTATTGCCCTTGTTTATCCATATACCAAGGTATTTATATTCTGTTACCCGAGGTATTTCCTGGCCCTGTATCTCCACTGTCTGTTCACTGCTTTCATTGAATACCATAACACCTGATTTTCTAACACTAAATTTAAAACCTAAATTGTTGCCTTCCTCTCCACAGATATTAGCCAGACGTTGCAAATCACTTTGCTTGTT
Organism: Dermacentor andersoni; assembly: GCF_023375885.2. Lineage (NCBI taxonomy): Eukaryota > Metazoa > Arthropoda > Arachnida > Ixodida > Ixodidae > Dermacentor > Dermacentor andersoni. The sequence goes on from NC_092818.1 coordinate 168,967,150, forward strand.
AGCTAGCAACACAATGTCGTCCGCATAAAATAAACCTGGGGGCTGCTGCTCTACTGCCGTACCCGCCTGTTCGTATGAGAGATTAAACCCGATATTACTTCCTTCTAGCGCCCGCTCCATCCTCACCATGTACATCATAAACAGCAGTGAGGATAAAGGGCACCCCTGCCTCAGTCCCTTGTTGATATGAACTTTCTCCTCGCTCCTCATTCCTTCCCATTCGATGCAAATGGTATTTTCTAGGTAAATCTCTCTCAAAAGCTGTAGACAATCGTCACCCAAGCCTTCCCCTTCCGGAATAACGCACAAAATGTTGCGGTTTACGTTGTCATAGGCTCCTGCAATGTCTAAAAAGGCCACATACAATGGTCTGCTTGCTGCTTTTGATATTTCATTACACTGAGTAAGAACAAACAAGTTATCATATAAACGCCTACCTATTTTGAAGCCATTCTGAAGCTCTCCCAAAATGCCATTATTCTCTGCCCATGCTTGATGCTTTAATTTGATTGCCTGCATTGCTAGCCTGTATATTACCTATGTAATGGTCAACGGTCTATACGAGTGAATTCTATGTTTCTCGCCCTTACCTTTATAAATTAAATTCATTCTACTTTGTCGCCAACTGTCTGGTATTCGTCTATCGTTTAAAGTTTATTCCACTGCTTTCACCAGAGCTTGCTTACTTTTTGGTCCTAGTTCATTAAACAGCCTAACGGGAACCTCGTCTAGCCCCGTGGCTGGGCGCTTAGGAATTTTCTCTTCCGCTTACTTCCAGTTGAAATTCGTCAGCACCAGCTCCTTTTCCACTTGGGTCTCTTTCATGCTCTTTTTATCTTCAAATACAACCTTGTCATTGGCGTCGAAATATTCGGCTGTTATTTTTCGGATGTAATTTATTGCCGCTTCTCCTTCCAGTCTGTTTTCATCTTCGTCTAGGATATGTTGTTGTATTGTTGTTGACTTCCTGGCTAATAATTTTATGTGGTTTCAAAATATTCTAGGTGCGGCCTTCTTTTTCTCACATATTTCTGACAACCAACGTTCACTTTCACCTTTTAATTTTGCTTGCACCAGTGTTTGAACCATAGACTTTTTCTCCCGGTATATTTCCCATTTACTGGTTACTTCATCCTGTGGCAATTGCGCCTTCTTTGCCTGGCTGTGCTCTCGAGATGCTTTCTGTCGTTCGGCGATCGCTTCTCGTATCTTCTTGTTCCACCAGCTTTTAGGTTTCTTTCTTCCTTTCCAACGAACATGTTGTTTCTCTTTTCGTATTTCTGTCGTTACTACACTTAGAAGCTCACCATATTCCCACTCTTTACTTGGCCATTTGCCAAGTTCTTCCTCGACTCTAGTGACTATATTTGCTATTTGTTCAGCGTTCAAATTTGAACGGGCCATTTTGCGCTCCTTGCTCTCTTTCCCAACTAATATCCCATTTTCAAAATGATACGTTTATGGTCACTATCTTTGCTGCTAAACTCTTCCTCATCGATGACCATTTCTCTCTACTTATCATGAATTCCTTCTGTCATCAGACAGTAATCAATGGTCGATTGCCGGTTTCCCACTTCCCACGCGTGATCTGCCCTTCACACGTAGGCCCTGTATTCACGATAACGAGGTTATGTTGCTCACAAAGGCCTAGCATTGACTTCCCGTTGGTGTCGGTAGAGCCATCTAAATCCTGTATGTGGGCATTCATGTCACCTAATAGGACAAGTTCAGCACCATTCCCCCGAAACCCTTAATATCAGCGCTTATGCATTCCACTAACTCTTTGTTCTTCTCTGTGCCGCAACTAGCGCTTTTCGGCGCAGCCAAGCGGTCGATAATGCAACTACCGCTGTCACTTTCGCTTCCATTGCAACCCTCCCGACGCGGCAGGCCGCACTTTTTTTTTTATTTATCCAGCAGCCGTGTTAATGGCTGGAAAAGTGCTAATATGCTACTTACTACATCGTGCAGACTCAGTCATTTCGTTTAAAACGTATTGTGCATATAGTGGTGTTTCTTAACGTCGAACGTGTTTAACTAGATGGTGGTTCCATCTAGGAATAGTGCCGCGAAGTAGTAGTTTACAAGTTTATCGTTTCAAGCATTTAGCTTCAGACAATAATTACTAGAGGCAACTGTGGCGCTCTATGGGAGCTTCAAGCAGGGCTGTTAAGCCAGCTTGCATGGCTAGGTATGTGTATGAAACCTTGTGAAAGCGCCTCTGGGCGGCACCTGTTCATAAAAAGTTTTTTTAATCAATAATACCTCTTGGGCTGCATAATCTTGAGTTGCATGATTTTTAAGCCGCTTAGTAAGCTGGACAGATTTGATCTGGAATACCGCATAAACATTTGATGTTATGGGTGAGATTTTCCAATCGGCCCCCTTCTCTGCAAAAAATGTGGCCATTTAAATGCGGGCCGCATATGCGAGAGCCTCATAAAATAAGTCGCATACGCAGTAGGCTGCTTGGAATGAGCCATTTATAAGAGTCGAAATTTTGATCTACTTTCCGCGTTATATGCGTTGTTTTAAGCCGGTATTGACTAAGAGTGTACATGAATTTGCCTGAACTTCGTCCGTTTGGCTTCAAACGGCTTTGTGACTTTGCAAAGTCATAATTGGCAACAATGTCGTGCGTTATAAATATATTAATTAATCGTGAATATAATTATCCGACAGCAGAATTAAAACGCAGGACCTATAGCACAGAAGTATGATATAGAAACATCACACCAGGGACGCACGCGTCGACAAGTGGCATAGAACACCTTCTCTCGCGGGTACAGTGATATAGAATGCTAGTATTCTGGGTCATTATGCTCGCGGGCAGGACAGCGCGTTGAGTCGCTTGACTCGCTTCGATCCATCGGTTGCACTAGAAAAAACCGACGCGTCAGAAACACCGCAAGTGCAACACAACACTAGGGATCACCACCGAAAATTTAAACAAATCATATATATAAACGATATACTGCAGGTTAATATGTGTATAATATATCCGGCCTGTCTCTATAGCTAGGCTTACATGAATGTGTCAGCAGCGTGTCACGTTCGTTTGCGCACCACCAATTGCTATGAGACAGCATTTACACGGGGCACATCCGCCCTCGTCCGAAACCAGCTAAAACTGTTTTGGGCGATTTGCATTTTACCGGTGAGTGGATGAGAGCACATGGCGGCATGCATCCCTCTCCCTTAGTGTGACGCGACATCGTTTACATGCGTTACGCAAGACGACTTATACCAACACGAACATGTTCTAGGTTGTCTCGCTAATACTGTCTCCTGTTGCATCAGTGCAATTCGGTTTCCATTGCAATGCGATGGGCTGGAAAAGTGATGCGATGCGCCACTTGTCGCATTCATGTAAGTTCCGCCTGTAATTCACTGCAAATAAAAACATTTCTTCGTATAACATAGTGCTATTTATTATAAGAACTTATGCATCGAAATCCACAGTTCACGTACATGCATACATTGTTCATGAGCCAGTCCGACGCCTCCTCTATTTTTTGCAGTGCCAGTGCAGTCACTCACTCGCCAATGGGAGCCACTGGTGCGCCGTAGTTCAGTGAGTTGTCGCGATGCGACGCTACCCAGATGGTACGACTGATTGCGTCACGCGCGCGTCTGACTCGCGCCGTTGCCGTTTCTCTAGAGAAGTGGTAGACGCTCTGTCCCTGCGTCTGTCAGGTTGGCACGAGTCTTACAGTCTTCCTCCGACTTCCGTCGTGAGGTGCCACCCAGATGGCACTCTCCTCCACGATCGTAAAGCAGGTGCAAACGCTAGCCGACGGGGGAGAGTGGGAAAGGATAGGAGAGGGGTGGTGAACGGTCTGATCGGTCGCATCTGGCTGGCATTGAAAAAAAAAATAGAGGAGGCGCTGGCCAGTCACACCAAGAATGCTTCCCTTTACTTAGATGTTAGCTGGAGTTTATTTAGTCTACCTACTTTTTAAGTATGTTATCGTCCTTACAGAAATGGGTCGTTATCGTGCCTCACGATGTTTGTATACTTTGTTGAAACAAACCTATTCTAAGCACAGACATAATAACGTTAGAAATGTTTACTTTATTAAAAGATTTAGGAAACATTTAGGTACCATTTGTTTTACCGTTGTATGATAATGTAGAAAAATAGAGCCGGCAGCCAGGACACCTACAAGCGTAGTAACGACGGCAGTGCTCTGCGGTCTAGCTCGGCGGGCATCTATGAGCGACAGCCCTCCTTGAGTAGGACCACCGTATCTGAGGAGAGAAGAAAATTTTCTGCTGACGTCCCTGCGTGTTTCACGTCAAGGACGTCCACCTTTCACGCCATGGCAACTACGGTGTCGTGGACTCCCTCGAAGGCCCAAAGCCTTCGATGTTGTTGTCTCTACGGGGAATGGTCCCGAGACCGTCGTCGACATGACGGCCTGAATAGTTGGCCTTTTGAAGTTCTACTGGGTTCAGCACAATGGAGGCCTCAACTTCCAAGTCACTGTCAAGAGCATGGCTTCCATAACTGTAATCGTCGATGCTGGCTGCCTTGTCATCGGTGGCGAGCGTTGTCCTGTCGTTCTCGCTGGCCCGGAGGTCACCAACGTAACCGTGCCTTTTCTTGCCGTCCTTCGTTCTGAATGAAATCGTCGTCCAGGCACTATCAACATACGGCAAGGTTATCTGTCAATGCTGGTCTTATGAGCAGAGGACATGGCGTGCTCACAAGCACCCGCTTCGTTCGGATGGAAATGAGCACCATGACCCCTGTTCCCAATTACCGGCGGGTCTCTGGTCACTGTGTGACGTTTCACTACCGCGACTTGCAACACGTGTGTCGTCGGCTCTAGCGACCACTACAGTGCACAGGTATCCATGGTCACGAAAGCGAAGGATGTGACCATCCTTGTTGGCTTTGCGGGGATGGTCACCCTACGGTCGTGTGCCCTGTGCGGCGTTCATACTCAGACGCTGCTGCTGGAGCCTTTGCTCTCTTATCACCGGCGTCAGCTGCGGTCGGGACTGCGCGTGACGCCGTATCCGAATAAATTGCCCTGACACCGCTTCAACGAGCGTCGGACAATGACAAAGAAGCATGAAGCTCGGGCAATCACAGGACGCCATGTTTGCCGGCCTCCTCGACCGAAAAAGACCGTGCTATTAATGACGTGGCCGGTCGCAACACGCCATATTCGCTGGCCTCCCAAGCAGCGAAGGACACGCATGCTACGGCCAATAGCGCCTCCGCTTCGGCTGCTATCATCACTCCTCCTGATCGCACCAAGGTTTTAAACATGACGGAAAACCTGACCTTGCGACTTCTAAGCTCGATAAGCCAGCAAAATCTGATTTGGCCTCACCCGCCTCAATTACGTCGCCTACAACGCCGCAGCCGATTTGTGGCTCTTCTGCAAAAGGCACTGCCCCGTTGTGAGTGAGCGCCAAAGTTGTCGGCGGCGATGACATTGATCCCACAGCCCAACCGCTACTGACATCATCATCATCAGAAAACAACTTCAGCCTTGGAGTTGACAGTAGCGTTGGACGCTCGATCGCCAAGCCTGGATGGACTCGATCTAAAAATGGCGGTCCCACGAGACGTAAAGCGTGCCCGCGTGTCAGCCTCTGGCTCGGACGGCGCCCCGTATTGCCGTGACGAGTTACAGCGACCAAAGAAACCGCGGCCTTCTTTGGTAGGGTCGAAGTGTGCTCTGTGACGTGTATAGTGTATGCCCCCTGGAATCGTTCCCGTGGCGCCGACTTGAACAATACAACCAGGTCAGTTCGGTGGCACTTTTTTTAACTAAATATGGATGACACCCTGAATATTATTTCGTTAAACGAACAAGGTTTCTCAAGCCAAATAAAATAAGCCGCAATTATCAGCGTAGCCCCCGCTAAAAATTGTGACAATCTGTCTTTCCAAGAAACAATTTTTTTCACCAATGGAAATGTTCTAGCTTTCATACGCGCTTTCAATCAACATTGTTGTTTCTCTTTCGCGACATAACGCTCTTGTGCTCTAGAGCTCTCTGGCGAGATCATCATGCTTTTTTATGATGGGACAGGGTGGATATTGCCATTTGATTGTGCACTATGTTACGCATTTTGCGCGCCTATGGACCCGCACAGGCCACTGGCCCAGTGATATCTTTCGTGACTTAGACGTGTATTTCCAAAACGGTCGTCACGTGGTGCTTGTTGGAGATTATAATTTTGTTTTAGACCGGCGAGCAGATGGGCAAGGCGCGAACTGGGGTCGACTTGACTGGAACGCACGGGAGCTGCGTCGTCTCGTCCAGAACTTTTCGCTGCTGGATACATAAGGACATTATATGGTTCTTCATCTGTCTGGACGCGGCGACGCGGCGTGTTGTCACGTCAAGATTGCAGATGGCAGATTGCAGATTAGACTGTTCCTATGTGCCAAGCAATTTAGCTCAGTATGTCTCACAATCTAATGTGATAAGGTTACCGTTATCTCCGGTTTATATTTCCGATAAAAAACCAGTTATGCTTGAAGTTTACTTCCCTCCTTCCTCAGCATTAAAGCCTTGGCGCCTCGATACCCACATTATACATGACGCAAGCTCACGCTCTTGTTTGTCAACTATCTTGCGCGCATCGCTTTCTAGATCTGACCCAGAGTCATGTGACGCGCTCAAGGTGCAGTGGCGTTTGCAATGTTAAGTTGAAGGTCGTGCACTGAGACGACTTATGCCAAAAGAACTGGCGGATACTGCCACGAAGCTCCGTATTGCCCTTCGGGTCAGTCGACTGACTGCGCTGATGCGGTCATGGCAGCGTGAGCTATGGAGGCGTCTGCAACGCCTCATCACAGCGTCGCCTTTGTCAGCGGCTACTTGGCGATGCAAATCTAGTCCGTGTGCGCACTCTGAAGTTCTGCGCTTTGCAAAAAACTCGCTTTGTAGACGACCGAATACATGCGGTTCTGCGGCCTCCAAGAGCACTTCTTGTTATTCCGTATCCCGCGCTTGATTATTCGCTCTTTGTAACGCATTTTCAAAACATGGCGCGTACGACTGTGCAATTGGGTCATGGTACTCAAAGATGTGGTACAATGCTAGTGGGCTCCCTCAGGTTCCACTTGAGGTGACTGACAGTCTTTGTGAACGACTCAAGTTGATGAGGTGAAAGCAGCAGCATCGTCCATGAAGGTTTCTTCCTCTGGACGCGCAGTACAGAACTGCTCTGGCGCGCTGCGCTTCGGCAACAACGCTCTCGCGGTGGGTTGGCGTTCCCATCCGTGTCTGTCCGCTGCCGGCTGCTCTGCGATTTCTTCTTCGCATGCTACAACGTGGAGAGGGCTCGACGCGTGAACTCGCCTGCTATGTCTTTGGCACGAAAATTCATTGCATGTTACGGGACGTACAACTAAATCGCGGGCCACAAGTGTTTAACGTAGCTGAATTTTACTCTATGGCCGTGGCATTTTATCGCCACCTACAAAAGGTATCTCCTGACGTAGACCTTCCGGAAAACCATGCTGAAGATACAACGTCAGTTTTACTGCATCTTCTTGATCTATCAACGCACCGCTCACGTTCCAATAATGCATCCTGGGGTGCGATAACGGCGACCTTTCTGCCTGGCCACCTACACGACTTCATGTGACGCCTAATGTGGCAAGTGCTCCGAATGCGTGAAAGACTAGAGCTGTAGGGGATAGTCCCATCTTCACTGTGTCCAAATTCCCCTTCAAGAATCCCACAAGCATGTGCTGCTTCAATGCGCCGTTGCTAGGGTATCTTGCACTGCAGTGCATGCTAGCTTATGCGACCTTGGAATTCACCGCTTTATTACACCTGGCGGCTGCTCAAGTGGTCGCTTCGCGCAAATTTTAATTGCTGTGGGGGACTTCGGTATGTCGCGTAACCGGTGTGAAGCAGTTCCCGCGGCACATCGTAGCCGCACTCTGTTTACACTTCTGTAAAGTCTCTATACTAATCTACTGTCGTTTCAGCCAAAGAAGTTATTCTTCCTTGGGGAAAAGGAGTTACCTGGACAGTGGTCATGCCATTTCCTGAAGGTGGCTATTGGAGGCGTATGGCCTAGTGTTCGACCAGCCTTGTCCTTGAACCAAGGCCATCAAAAGAATTCATTGAATGTGCACAGTATGTAGGTGCCCGTGATTTCTGTGTGCTCTCCTATGCATGATCATTTTTGTATATCCACATCTCATAGCATCACTTCACTATGCAAAGTGCTTCTGTCAAATCACCGTTCTTCATAACCTATATGTACATTGTATCTAATGAAGATCATTTTATTTAATGTGAAAATTAGTTTATGTGGTTATATGTTAGTAAATGTGGACTCTGACGCTTCTTTGAATGCGTCTTGGAGCTTTATTGTCCACGCTGTCTTGTAAATGTAATGAAACAAATTTATATATATAAAATATGAAAGAAAATATTATGAACTTAACATATATATATATATATATATATATATATATATATATATATATATATATATATTTATATATATATACATACACACACTATCAAACGAAATGTTGGCAACGGAGTTTGCTCACCTACGCACTGTACACCGGTTGCTGTCTTTTCGCACACCTTCTGCTCGCTTTCACATTTTTCTTTCTCCTTGGTGTCGCATGTCTTCTTTGGGGGTTCTATGGATGATGATGCGAAAAGAGTAAGAGAAAGCACCCATATACTTAATGGAAAGCTGTTCTGAATATAAGCAATGTTGACCATTGCAATACACGCATCATAATTGTGTTGGAGGCTTACTTTTAGCGCTGTCCCGTAAATGTCGGGAAATAAATGTCTAAACTTTCTATATATATATATATATATATATATATATATATATATATATATATATATATATATATATATATATATATATATATATATGCCGCCTTGGAATCTGATCCTGGCAACATTTAACGCTACAACGTTATGTAGTGAGGCGGGTCTAGCAGTACTATTGGAGGAATTGGGATATAATAGGGCTCAGAGCAGCTAGGAGGACGAAAGAAGCATATACAATGCTAAAAATCGGGCACGTCCTGTGCTACCGGGGCTTAGCGGAGAGACGAGAACTAGGAGTCGGATTTTTGATTAATAAGGCTATAGCTGGTCACATAAAGGAATTCTATAGCATTAACAATAGGGTGGCAGGTCTTGTTGTGAAATTTAATAAGAGGTACAAATTGAAGGTCGTACAGGTCTACAGCCCTACATCCCGTCATGATGACCAGGAAGTCGAAAGCTTCTATGAAGACGTGGATTCGGCGACGGCTAACGTCAAAACAAAATACACTATACTGATGGGCGACTTGAATTCCAGGGTCGGCAAGAAGCAGGCTGAAAACAAGTCAGTGGGGGAATATGGCATAGGCGCTAGGAATAGCAGGGGAGAGGTATTAGTAGAGTTTGCAGAACAGAATATTATGCGGATAATGAAAACCTTCTTCCGCAAGCGGGATAGCCGAAAGTGAACGTGGAGGAGCCCGGATGGCGAGACTAGAAACGATATAGACTTTATACTCTGCGCCAATCCTGGCATCATACAAGACGTGGACATGCTCGGCAAGGTGCGCTGCAGTCGCCATAGGATGGTAAGAACTCAAATTAGCCTAGACTTGAGGAGGGAGCGGAAGAAACTGGAAGAAGCCGATCGATGAGTTAGCGGTAAGAGCGAAAATAGAGGAATTTCGGATAAAGCTATATACAGAACAGGTATATAGTGTTTAGTGTTTAGGTTTAGTGTTGAAGATATGAACGACAATCTTATGGGCATCATTAAGGAATGTGCAAAAGAAGTCGGTGGTAACTCCGTTAGACAGGATGCCAGTAAGCTCTCGTATTGGAGACGAAAGATCTGATCAAGAAACGCCAATGTATGAAAGCCTCTAACCCTACGGCTAGAATACAACTGGCAGGAGTTTACAAGTTAATCAACAAGCGTAAGACAGCTGACTAATAGAAGTATAATATGGAAAGAATTGAACATGCTCTCAGAATTGAACACGCTCTCAGGAACGGAGGAAGCCTAAAAGCAGTGAAGAAGAAACCAGGAATAGGCAAGAATCAGATGTATGCGTTAAGAGACAAAGCCGGCAATATCATTACTGATATGGATGAGATCGTTCAAGTGGCTGAGGAGTTCTATAGATATTTATACAGTACCAGTGGCACCCACGACGATAATGGAAGAGAGAACAGTCTAGAGGAATTTGAAATCCCACAAGTAACGCCGGAGGAAGTAAAGAAAGCCTTGGGAGCTGTGCAAAGGGAGAAAGCAGCTGGGGAGGATCAGGTAACAGCAGATTTGTTGAAGGATGGTGGGCAGATTGTTCTAGAAAAACTGGCCACCCTGTATACGCAATGCCATTTGACTTCGAGCGTACCGGAATTTTGGAAGAACGCTAAAATAATCCTAATCTATAAGAAAAGGGACGCCAATGACTTCAAAAATTATAGACCGATCAGCTTACTGTCCGTTGCCAACAAAGAATTTACTAAGGTAATTGCAAATAGAATCAGGAACTCCTTAGACTTCCGTCAACCAAAGGACCAGAAAACATTGCGTAAAGGCTACACAACAATAGACTATATTCACACTATCGATCAGGTGATAGAGAAATGTGCCGAATATAACCAACCTTTATATATAGCTTTCATTAATTACGAGAAAGCGTTTGATTCAGTCGATACCTCAGCAGTCATGGAGGCATTACGGAATCAGGGTGTAGACAAGCCGTATGTAAAAATACTGAAATATATCTATAGCAGCTCCACAGCCAGCGTAGTCCTCCATAAAGAAAGCAACAAAATCCCAATAAAGAAAGGCGTCAGGCAGGGAGATACGATCTCTGCAATGCTATTCGCAGCGTGTTTACAGGAGGTATTCAGAGACCTGGATTGGGAAGAATTGGAGATAAGAGTTAATGGAGAATACCTTAGTAACTTGCGATTTGCTGATGATATTGCCTTGCTTAGCAACTCAGGGGACCAACTGCAATGCATTCTCAGTGACCTGGAGAGGCAAAGCAGAAGAGGGGGTCTAAAAATTAATCTGCAGGAAACCAAAGTAATGTTTAACAGTCTCGGAAGAGAACAGCAATTTACAATAGGTAGCGAGGACTGGAAGTGGTAAGGGAATACATCTACTTAGGGCAGGTAGTGACGGCGGATTCGGATCATGAGACGGAAATAATCAGAAGAAAAAGAATGGGCTGGGGTGCGTTTGGCAGGCCTTCTCAAATCATGAACAGAAGGTTTCCATTATCCCTCAAGAGAAAAGTGTATAACAGCTGTGTCCTACCAGTACTCACGTACGAGGCAGAAACCTGGAGGCTTACGAAAAGGGTTCTACTAAAATTGAGCACGACCAAAGGAGCTATGGAAAGAAGAAAGATAGGTGTAACATTAAGGGATAAGAAAAGAGCAGATTGGGTGAGGGAACAAGCACTAGTTAATGACATCTTAGTTGAAATCAAGAAAAGGAAATGGGCATGGACAGGACGTGTAATGAGGAGGAAAGATACCCGATGGTCATTAAGGCTTACGGACTGGATTCCAAGTGAATGGAAGCGTAGCAGGGGGCGGCAGAAACTTAGGTGGGCGGATCACATTAAGAAGTTTGCAGGGACAACATGGCCACCATTAGTACATGATCGGGGTAGTTGGAGAAGTATGGGAGAGGCCTTTGCCCTGCAGTGGGCGTAATCAGGCTGATGATGATGATGATACCTATAGACTATCAAACAAAATTTAGGAGAGTGAGTTTACTCACCTACGCACTGTAAACCGGTCGTGGTCTGTTCCCACACCTTCTGCGCGCTTTCACATTTTTCTTTCTCTTTCATGTCGCATATCTTCGTTGGGGCGTGTATGGACGACGATGGGAAGAGTGTAAAAGAAGGCGCCGACATACTAAATGGAAACCACTTCTGAGGAGTACAAGCTATCCTCGGACATATTGACCATTGCTACACACGTAATATTTGTGCTGGAGTCTTACTTTTAGCGGTGCGCCGTAAGTGTAAAGAAACAAATTTCTAAATTATATATATATATATAT